>NC_060194.1:23751158-24079908 GCF_021184085.1 Oncorhynchus gorbuscha
TTACCTTGACAGCGTATGTTTGTATGTAATACTATACGTATAAATGTAACTGCATGCATGATTTATCCCATCTACTAGGTATGTTGTTTCAGTTGCATTGTGGGCCTAATGTTTAGGCAGAGAATTCTGTGTAAGTTAGCAGTCATCAATATTTAATAGCTGTAGGTATTATAAAATTCTTTGTAGGCTAATGTAGCTTGCCATCTTACATGCAATGGCTTGAACAGGCGCCAGACCACTGTTAGGGATATGGAGGAGATTGACAGACGTTTTAGTTGCGTGACAGTGTCACCTCAGCCAGCCAGCTCCTACTCCCTCACTCTCCCCCTCTCTCTCTATCCATTTCTCCCTTCCTCTCTCTAGTGATCCTGACCTGGATTTCCTGGTTTAGTCATGGAGGGGGCAGCCAGGGAGCCAGGAGGGTGGGAATACGCTAATGAGGTGGCTTGGGGCCAATTTCCCGCCCATTTTCCTCCCTGACCCCCTTGTGCCGCTGGTGAATATACTGTATCTTTGTGCTGTGAACACGCAAAGGCTGTCAGACAGCAGGGACTCTCACACGCACTCTGGGCACAGTCACTTCTGCTCTGTGCTCTCCCTCTCTTGTCGTCCGGAAGATGCCACCGCACAGGGAAGCAGCAGAGCGGAGCAGGAGCAGGGGCAGCCTGGTACTGTACTGCCTCTCTCTCCCCTGTGTTTCCCAGGGAGAAAGGTGTAAACACTGCCTCTCTCTGGACACAGAATGCAGGATCCACACACCATTTAATCATAGCTTGAAGAAAAAGGGAGATAGGAAATGATGCTGTAAAAAAAGTTAAATAGCTCAAAAACTGAAAATATGAACGCTTTAGGAACATGTCACCACAGTGTGTGTGTACTGTACTGCCTCTCTGTGTGTGCATATTGCAGTAATGAGTTCATATCAGTATGAATTGAAATCTGAATTGTGAGAATTGTTCTTTTGGAATGGAGAATGTTACCTTTTTAATGTACCCTAATCGTCTGATATATATTTCATTTTTATTTCACCTTTATTTAACCAGGTAGGCAAGTTGAGAACAAGTTCTCATTATCCAATTGCAACCTGGCCAAGATAAAGCCAAGCAGTTCGACACATATAACAACACAGTTACACATGGAGTAAAACAAACATACAGTCAATAATACAGTAGAAAAATAAGTCTATATACAATGTGGGCAAATGAGGTGAGATAAGGGAGGTAAAGGAAAAACATTTTTTTTGATTACTTATCATACACTCCACATCTACAGTAATAAACCTGTTAGTCCCTTGGAAGTTGTCTTTTTTTCTCTCGTCCAGCCATCCAGGAGAAGCCATGCAGAAAGCACACCATGGAGTCGCCTGTGAACCACCAGGATACCAGAAAAGAGAGCCTGTCCATGGGGACCTCGGGGACCAGCAGCAGCGTGGTGGAGAGTGACCTCTTACTGGAGGTGAGACAAAGTGGAGCAGAAGGGTCAGGTTGTGGTTTGTCCTCCCAAGAGATCACTGATGAGAGTACTGATAGGGCTGGAAAACAGAAGGGAATGGGACGTCATAGTCTTGTGCCCAGTTGGTGAAAGACTAGGTTAAGACTAACAAACCATAAATACAACATGTTCATTAAACAGAATTAAATGCAATATGCCCTGACTGTGTTTTTTCTTAAAAGACACAATAAATACAATTGTTGAATGAAAAAATGACACAAAGTTGAATTTAGCCACATTGATTATTGAGGTTTAGAACATGTCTTGATGATATCGTGGCACAAAAGTGGAGCTGGTTGGATGATGAGTAAGATCAACCCTCCGCCCGGAACTACCCTCAGCCCTCCGTGTCTCAGAATACCCGTCCTCCCCAAACCCCCGCCCTGCCTGAACTCCCGCCCTCCCCTCCCACAATAGCGTGACACCAAAGCAGCCGACCATGATGCTGCTGAATGAAGATGGTGACACGGTTAGATCAGTATCACACTAGAGAGTGGGAAAAGAGGGCCCAGCTGACCTGGGCTGACTTGAATTAGACGGGAGGTGACAGGGCCTGCCAAGGAGCAGGCCAGAGACACGACAATGTCAACCACATCAGCTCCAGCACCAGCCAATACAGGGAAGTCAATGAGGAACTCTGCGTGTTGTTTCCTCCAGTTCTCCCTGTTATTCTCTTCAAATCAGGAGGCACGAAGAGAAGATTTTGTATGTTTCATTCCGATATCCATTCATTGTCGGAAATAAACATTTATCATCAAACTACTCATCAATCAAGTGCAACTGAAGTTTGTCCCCTGTGTGTTCTTAGTACACACATACAGTATGAATGACATTTATTATTTAAGTTTTAAGGCAGACAAAACGTTGACTTTGGTAATACTGAAAGTGTTGGAAAAGTATAAGAAATACAGAGGACAAATATACAGAACATTTTCTGATTCAGTTAAAAGAGATGATATCCTGAATTCATGTTCAGACATTTAACATGACTGTTAATGCCGTTGTGTATTATAACATGTGGGTCTGTCTCTTGTCTCTTCTAGTCCCTGACTGGGTTTGCCTTGGTGGTGAGCACAGATGGGTTGATCTTCTACACCTCCACCTCCATTGTGGACTACTTGGGCTTTCATCAGGTATGTTTCAATCACACCTTGTATTCTCAAAGTCATGATAAATCAGAATTCACTTTGCTACTGAGGGTCAATGATCAATCAAGCCGTAATAAATGTAGCTGAAGTACAGTACCATTGTACAAGCCTTTCATATACAATTACATTCTGAGGAAACATTATACCGCATTGTAAAACTGTTTTATAGTAAACCACCAACAATAGAAAACATAACAACATTGACATGTCAAAAGTTGAAAACCAACCATGTCAAAAGTTGAAAACCAACCATGTCAAAAGTTGAAAACCAACCATGTCAAAAGTTGAAAACCAACCATGTCAAAAGTTGAAAACCAACCAACCATGTCAAAAGTTGAAAATAGCCAATTGTGTAGTTCACTGGATTTTAACAACATTTATTTTGTTCTAGAAGCAAACAGCTGGAATGTTTCCATTTAATTTACTTTGCAAGTTTGTAACTGTCCTTGTTGAGTGAATAGCTTTCTATAAGACCTAATTAAAGCTGGGGTTTTAACATGGGAAGGAGACTAAAGAGACAGTGATCGTTCCTCTGATGGGAATTGAGATGGTGTTGCTGTGTGTTCAACAAGCGGGGCGCTTCACAGGGCAAGTGTTCAAAGCGTTGCATGCAAAAGAAGCGGATATTATGGGAAGGTTGAATATATTAGTGGGAGTCTGTCGTTTTATGAACAGAGAGTATTACAAGTGTGGGCTGGGGTTGCAGGGTATTTCATCAGGATAGTGTTGCGTCTGTCCTCATGCAAGCAGCTCTAGTGTCACGCAAAGCACAAACAAGGCAGCGAGGAGGGCCACCCATCATCCCACTAACTGAGGAGAGGGGAGGTCGGAATCTATATTATACATGCAAACTGCAGGGAGTCATAACTCATCCCTCACCGATTCAACTGTTGTCACCAATTACCCTGCTGTGATACACATTGTATACAAGTCATTACTTAATGCTTTCACTATTTACTCCTCAGTTTTATTGATTTAAATCATCATTTATAGATCTTTGACTGGCAAACAGTTAAACAAAGCAGTTTGAAATGACTGAACCCACTCAGTAATGATGACAGCACAGTTACAAGCTCTTTATACATTCTGACTTTCCGTTTCACATCTAAGCTTTTCCTCTACAAAAACAATTATTTGAAAAAAAAAAGTTTATGCCATGTTTAGAATCAAGATCTCCCACATAGAGGGAGGGATGCTGATTGAACCGAGTCTGTCACAGAAGGTCCTCCCTCCCTCCCACACCCTTCTGGTCAGCGGTGGGAAACCGAAAAACAGAAGAGTTAAGTTCTCAGTGGGCTCGCTGCAGGCTAACACTTGCGGTGTCTGTCTAGAAACCTCCATTGCGTCTGACTATAGATGTGTTTCACCCGACCGTGACACAGGTTAAGTGGGGAGGTCAATGCGTTGACCAACCACAATGGACGGGTAACTGGGGGTTAATTGGTTGGAGGGCTGAATGTTTGATGACTCGTTCCTCCTTTACCACTGCTCCTCCCCGTCTCCTCCCCCTCTCCTCTCCTCCCCATCTCCTCCCCATCTCCTCCCCATCTCCTCCCTCTTCTCCTCCCCGTCTCCTCCCCCTCTCCTCCCCATCTCTTCCCCTCTCCTCCCCATCTCTTCCCCTCTCCTCCCCATCTCTTCCCCTCTCCTCCCATCTCCTCCCTCATCTCCTCCCCATCTCCTCTCCGTCTCCTCCCCTCTCCTCCCCATCTCCTCCCCTCTCCTCCCCTCTCCCTCTTCATCTCCTCCCTCTTCTCCTCCCCTCTCCGTCTCCTCCCCTCTTCTCCTCCCCATCTCCTCCCATGTCTCCTCCCCAACTCCTCCCCTCTCCCTCCTCCTCCCCGTCTCCTCCCATCTCCTCCCCTCTCCCTCTTCTCCTCCGTAGACGGATGTGATGCACCAGAATGTTTTTGATTATATCCATGTGGAAGAGCGGCAGGAGTTCAGAAGACAACTCCACTGGGCCATGGACCCCGGGCCCCAGGGGGCCTCCCTGGACCAGCACTCAGCCACAGGAATTGGTGTGTAGGTCATTTCCATCAACAGAACCTTTGTCTCTCTGTGGAACTGCTAAAGGATGCAGGAAAGCCCCTCATGATCACATGCAACTTGTCATTGACATTAGTTTCCATTCATGACCATTTTGTAGAGGGACAAAGGGATTAGTACATTAGTTGCTGTATACAAGACACAGAAAGAAAGAAAGGATACTGTATTTTATTTGTAATTTGCAATACTATCCTAAACCCCTCTCTGTAATATTGGTGGTTTGGAGACCAAAACAAATTTAAAGTAGCGTGTTTACTACATAGGTTGTACTAACAAAAATGCTGTGGCTGTCCTGTAGGTGATGACCTTGTGATGAGCAGTCTCTTCCATGCCCAGGAGCCTGACGGTGTTCCTCTAGAGCGCACCTCCTTCCTCACGCGCTGTTTCATTTCCCGAGTCCGTTGCTTGCTGGACAGCACCTCAGGCTTCCTGGTGAGTGAATACCTTGGCCCGCACAAGTACCTGACAATATCCACTCTTTTACAAATGGCATTAACCGTTATGCTCCACACAGTATGGAGTCAGTTCTGATTGGTCTATTCAGTAATGTATGTGCACTTTCTCCTTGGGGGTCTAGGTTAGGTTACTGTTACTGTAAAGCACAAATACTGTGAAGATATCTGTTGACATAAAAAGGGCTTTATAGTTCACTTTGATTGTTTGATTGATTTTTTAATGTTTGGCAGAGCATGCAGTTCCAGGGCAGCCTGAAGTTCCTGCAGGGCCAGAAGCAAAAGACAGACTCCGGGGCACTGCTGCCCCCCCAGCTGGCCCTGTTCTGTGTGGCCATGCCCCTCATGATTCCCTCCATCACAGAGCCGAAGATGAAGAACACGACGATCAGGAACAAGAACAAGGGCCCCGTCATCCCCACACCAGATAAGCACAGGTAAGCAGTACTGTGGGAGTGGTGAGCATGGGGAGAGCTGAGCAGTGAGCATTCTTTTTTAAATACTGTGTCTGTCTATATCATGGTTTTACTAAACACTTTTTGAAGGAGCCAGGCATGTACACCATTTAGCTTACAATCGATTTACAATTTAAGACACATGTTTATTACAGCATCAGTTTCAGAATCCAATCACTGGGTATGCTGAATTCAGTCAAATTACTACTTCATACTGTAAATGTACACAACTAGAATATTATATAATGCATACATGACCATGGATATATTTTCCTTAGCCATTTTCCTAAATAAAGGAATGCTGTCTGTCATATCTTTGTTTGTGTTCCCACAGTGACAAGAGGCATCGAAGCACCAGAGGTTCATGTGACAGCAGTGACTTATTGCTTCTGAATTGGTCCAGCAGCTCTACCAGAGACCCCTGCCACTACACCCCATGGGCACCCCTCTCCAAAGACGGCATCAGGTATAGGAACAATGGTTACTACACCCAGGAGGAGCCCATCAACTTCTGCCTGTCTTCCATGGGTGGTGGGCCCAAAGCTCAGAGCGTGAATCATCCATGGGACATCCGCACCGGGTCCACCATAAGAAAGGGCCCCAGCAGCAGCTACATACCATGCAGACAAGGCAAGTACAACAACCTGGGGAAGTCTGGAGCTTACAGGATGTCTCCAGGATATCACGCTAAAAGACAGGATGCCTCTCAGAACAAACTGTACGGAGGCCTCCACAGCCCAGAGGCGGAGAGCTTCTGTGAGGACGGCATGAAGGCAGACAACAACTACATGGGCGGCCATCTTGACTGTTACAATGGCATGGTGTTGCCTGAAACAGCCATAAAGACAGAGCAGGACTCTGACTCTGAGAACGGTTGCAACATCTACAGCATGCCCCACAACCTAGCCTGGGTGGGGAATGAGAAGCGCTACAGCATGGCCTACCCAGAAGAACCACAGGTGAAGTCGGAGGCTGACTACTATGACCAATACACCACCTGCCAAAGGAACAAGTCCAACATGAGCCCAACGCTCAACGGATACCACAAATACATATACCCAGTGGGGAGCAGGGCTCAGAAGGATCATAGGATACCTCACTCAGACCCTCTGTGTAGCAGTCAGGGAGCAAACTGTATGGTCAGCAATGTGTATGGGAATGGTACTGTGGAGCATAAAGGCTACATACAGCAAGACAACAAACTGAACTACGAGTTCAGGAATCATCTGGTCCACTCTATAAAAAGGGAACCCATGGACTCCCCTACTTGGTCTGACAATGGACATGACATTAGCCAAATACCCCTGCAGAGAAATATGATTCGCAACTGTGCATTGAATGATATTGTACACAAACAAAACCCATATATCTACATGCAATGAGGTCAATGGAAAATCTCATAAACCATCTGGGCACCACCTTGCTTCTTTATTGTATTGATGCATAATATGGCAGGGTGGGTAGTTATTTAATCTCAGGTAATCAGCAGTGTTACAAAGCAAAAATATATGGAAGCAAGGAGAGGTGTTTTAAGGACTTTGTACATAAGACACACAAGATAAATATAACTTTTTTTCAGATTTACAGGACCAGTCAAAAGTTTGGACACCTACTAATTCCATGGGTTTTCTTTTTTTTTTTTACATTGTAGAATAATAGTGAGGTCATCAAAACTATGAAAGAACACATATGGAATCATGTAGTAACCAAAAAAGTGTTCAAATCAAAATAGATTTGAGATTTTATATTCTTCAAAGTAGCCACCTTTACCTTGATGACAGCTTTGCACACTCTTGGCATTCTCTCAACCAGCTTCACGAGGTAGTCACCTGGATTGCATTTCAATTAACAGGTGTTGCTTGTTAAAAGTGAATTAAATTAATTATTCTTTGATAGGTTGAATTAATGTATTATTTTAACAGTGAGTTTGTCATTTTTGTGTTATAAATTGAGATTTAACAAAGCGTCACTTAACAGCTATTTACACACATTAATGTCTAAGGCGGTATCTGAACATAATAATGTCCAAATGTATTGCACAGCAATACTGTTAATTTATGTTCGTGGTCCATTGTTATATTTGTACATTTTTGTAAAATTGTAGTACATTCAAAAGAAATGTTAGGAACAAGCCAATGTTTTATTATATTTTGAAAAGATAAAAAAAAATACAGTATGTGAAATTATGACATGTTGCCTTACATATTCCATAGCGGCATAGCTGCAACATTTCTACAATTTCTATTATGCTGTTTTTAAAATAAAAATCTGTAAATTAATTTCTTTCTTTCAAAGCTATTCTACAAATTGTAATGCTTTAATTGCAGACTTGTTTCTAAACAACTTTTGGTAACACTTTTTATTTGTGTATTTTTTATTACTGGTCTGAAAATTGACCAGCCCTTCTGGCATTTGACATGAGTGAAACAATAAAAGATTTGTAGTAATACAGTGTAACAATGAATCGATACAACAGCCTGCTTGTTGCACTGAATGCTAAATTTTTCATTGAAGGATTACAGTCATACAAGTTTCGGATATCAATTCAATTCAATAGGCATCTAACATAGAATATTACACTATTTAGCACAATAATATCATAAACCAGATAATATTCTTATCAGTGTTAGAATAAACGAAATAGTATCTGTTTTATAATTTCACTGTGCCAAAAAAAATACAATTGTATGTTAGATGACTATTGAATTTAATTGATGATGGATGCCGGTCGAGAAAGCAATGCTATTTATTATGAGAATGTTGTCTGCATTTAGTGCTTAGTACAGTTGGGGAAATAAAAACAATTGTATGCGCCTACACATAGTAGCGATTGACTTGTATAAAAAGCAAAGGGATCATAAAATGAAGTATTGAGAAATTGCGTCGTTTGCCAAAAATTGCACACAGATGATCCTCTCGAGGACGCTGCAGTCAGCTGGGCGGCGCTCGGGAACTGTCAACCAGGAAAAGCAGTTGATAGTGTTGGAATTAATATCATATTAATCGAAAGACTTCTTACTTATTCAAACCGATTATTGGAGTTGGTAAGATATTGTGTTTATCCCGTGTACAAATGTTTATCCCGTGTTTTGTACACGGGATAGCGTTGTGTTTATCTAATGGCCCGTGTGTGTCCTTCCTCTCGTCGACCTCGGTAACGTTAGTTAGAAAGCTAACTTAGTTGTCTTGCTACATTTAGCTAGTTTGGCTGCTAGATGGCAACCCTACCATGATTGCAAATGGGCCGCTGCTTGCTAGGTAGTCAATAGTTACTGTACTCCAGTAAAATACATTTTATGAGACAGTTGTCTTCGCTTCCAGCTTGTAGTAGCTAGCTAACGTTTTGCTAACATTTTATAGCAATATTAAGTAGCAGTAGCCAAGGCTGCTAGCGTTAGCAAGCAGGCTAGCTAACTGTGGGTCTAGCTAACGTTACCCTGCTATGCAATGAGCACCCTCTCCACACACTGTTAGTACCAACGGATTAATAACGTCGTCGACCTATCAACAGGGCATTTTGGTCGTAATCACAACTTGTAAAATTCAGTTTCGTGAACATGTTGATCTTTGATAGACACAACTTGACGTCGTTGTCATGGAGGAGACGAACAGGGAGGCGGTTGCTACGGCCGTGCAGAGAGTGGCAGGGATGCTGCAGCGCTCAGACCAGTTGGACAAAGTGGAGCAGTATCGCCGGCGAGAGGCCCGCAAGAAAGCTTCAGTAGAAGCCCGACTGAAGGTAGAAGATGATGACTCTAAGAAGATATAATACATTCTGTACTGCCCTATTATTCATAAAGCCCTAACTATTGTCTGAATGAGAGCTGTATATTTATTGTAAGTACATGGCTCTGGCCTGAAGCACCTCACATGGTCTGTATCACTCTCCCCAGGCTGCCATCCAGTCCCAGTTGGATGGGGTCCGCACAGGGCTCAGTCAGCTCCACAATGCCCTTGGGGATGTAAAGGACATCCAGAACTCCCTGGCAGACGTTAGTAAGGACTGGAGGCAGAGTATCAACACTATTGAAAACCTCAAAGATGTAAAAGACGCCGTGGTCCAACACAGTCAGCTTGCCTCAGCCGTCGAGAACTTAAAGAATATCTTTTCAGGTACGCTACACAACTACATACCTCAGAGATGCCACTTAATTAGGAACTTATTGTTGTGTCGCTGTGCATTTGTGTAATTACTGACTGTATTGTTACAATATATTATTAATGTATATCATCACCTTCCTGTGCAGTGCCTGAGATAGTGGCAGACACCCAGGTTCTGATTGAGCAGGCTGAGCTGCTAGAGGCCCACCGTAAACTCATGGATCTGGAGTGTTCGCGGGACGACCTCATGTACGAGCAGTACCGAATGGACAGCAAAAACACTCACGACATGAACCTGATCCGCAACTACTTTGGCGAGGTGCAGGGCCTATCTGACGATCTGGCCAAGCAGCTGTGGATGGTGCTGCAGCGCGCCATGGGCACGGTGCGCCGCGACCCCACCATGCTGGTCTCAGTGGTGCGCATCATTGAGCGTGAGGAGAAGATTGACCGGCGCATGCTGGACCGCAAGAAGCAGACAGGCTTTATCCCCCCGGGCCGGCCCAAGAGCTGGAAAGAGAAGATGTTTGAAGTGCTGGAAGGCACAGTCACCACACGCATCGAGGGCAGCCAGTCGGTGACGCGCGAGGCAGACAAGATGTGGATGGTGAGGCTGCTAGAGATCACCAGGAAGTACGTACTGGACGACCTGATTGTGGTGAAGAACCTGATGGTGCAGTGCTTCCCACCACACTACAACACCTTTGACAGATTCTTTAAGCTCTACCACAATGCCGTGTCCATGCGAGTGCAGGAGCTGGCTGCAGAAGACCTGGAGGCCAATGAAATTGTGTCCCTCCTCACCTGGGTCCTCAACACATACAAAAGGTATCCTGTCTTGGCCCGTATTCACTGAGTTTCAAAGTAGGAGTGCTGATACAGGATCAGTTTAGCCTTTTAGATAATAGTGAATAAGATTATATTGACAGGGGGAGCCTGATCCTAGATCAGCACGCTTTTTGAATTCAGGTGATGCTCTGATCTTCCATCTCTGTGACTGCTGTCGCATCAGTGATAACTGGGCACCAGTCCAATCATAGCTGAGTGCAATATGCAGGAGTTTTAGCACATTTAGCTCTGTGCTGCTGCAACCAGTTTAGGCCGCTGAATATCTTTATAGACCTTGTTGTCATAGTTATACCGTTCATTCCATTGTAGGAATATCTTGTTTGAATTTACAGTGCGAAGAGTTGAACACTAAGGAGAGAGAGGAGGTATTCCCATTGTAAAAATGTTGGCCTGCACCATTTTAACCTCTCTCCTCATCTGTCTGTGGAGAGGTAACTTCTCTCGTGTGTGTGTGGAGAGGAAACTTATTTCACTCTCTGTCAAAATCATTGAAATGATATAGAGGGATATAGTCACGGAAATACTGTTGTACTCTCCTTATATGGGAAGGACTTGTAAGTGCTGCAAAGAGCAATTAACTCAATATTTAAAGCTAAAGTCCCCAGGCACACGAGGTAGGGCATGGCATGTGATTTAAGCAAAACTGGTGTGGATAATCCAAGGAATGCACATCGCATGCAACAACAGAATTGAACAGAGAAAGATTAATGAACAGCTTGGGGATGTAATGTATGCACATTCAAAACACAAAGAACTAGCCTTATATCCAATTATGACTTGATCATCAGCCTGCTGTGCATTAGGCTACCATGGAAACCACAACCACCGATTTGACTGATGCTGTTTAATTATAGATATTCACTCTGATTTTCTGTGAATTTGTGTGTGTTTCTGAGTACGTGTGTTTGTGTGACTGCTTGTGAGTAGCCTATATTTCTGGGTATCTGTGTATATCATTTATATTCAGGCATTGCCATATGTCAGGGATTGTCAACTAGATTCAGCCACGGGCCAATTTTTATATTTTTCTGGATGGTCGGGGGGACGGAACATAATTACAAGACATTTGTAGACTGCAATTTGTCCGCAAGAAGCCCAAACAGATATAATGTTTGATTTAAACATAGTCATTTCAAACCTTGCTTACATTTGTATACAATCACGTCTCTATTATGCATGCGAATACTCAGGAACAGATGTCTTAAATTAAAATCACTTGGAGCTGATTTCTTGGTGTTTTTACAGTCTTAAAATGTCAGACAATAAAAATTCCACATTGTTTTGCTCAAACTTGGGGGGGCAAATAAAACCGCCAGCTGCCAGTTAGGGAACCCTGCTGTATGTGCACGAGCATGTCATGGTGTAGCTGTCTGTCGGTCTGTTACGTTAAAACACATGCAACATATGAATTTCCACGAACAGTATAGTACAGTCAGGGTTCTCTTGCAATATTCCCACACCCCACTGTGTTTGTTCCAGTGAGGAGATGATGGGTCACCCAGAGCTGCTGACAGAGTATGACATCAACCTGATGGATCCTCTGCTGCCTCAGGAGGTGGTGGATGAGCTGCTCAGCAAATACCTGCAGACCTTCACTGTAAGTCCAGACAACACACTATGATTACAGTGACATACTCTACGACAGCTCTTGTCAGATATACAACCCAGTCTCCGCGTCTGTAAACCTGGATTTGCCATTCGAAGTCTTTACAAGGGAATCCGCCTTTAATGAAATGTTTCATGAATTGTTAAAGACAAAGTTAACAGGGCTCTGGCTGACCCTCTCTCACCCTTCAACAGTCCAACATCACTGGCTGGCTGCGCAAGGCTCTGGAGACAGACAAGAAGGACTGGTTTAAAGAGACAGAACCAGAGGCGGATCAAGATGGGTACTACCAGACCACCCTCCCTGCCATCGTCTTCCAGGTATAACCAGTATCCACCTCTCTGGGACATCACCCTGAGTCCAGTTGTGGGTTAGAGATTAAGTGGACTAGTTGCTACTATAGTAAGGTTACTATACCAGACAATGTGTATATAACAAAATTGGGATCTTAGAATTGGCTGAATAAATACTACAGTGAGTCACTAGTGTGTACTTTAAGTCTATTGGAAGAGGAGGGGGGGTGTCATCATCTGACATGTTTGTTCTTCTGTCCTCATCAGATGTTTGAGCAGAATCTCCAAGTGGCAGCCCAGATCAATGAGACATTCAAAGAGCAGGTCCTGAAGCTCTGTTTAAAACAGATGAATTCATTTCTCGTCAGGTAACAAGGGTTTCATAATGTTGTGTTAGTAATTGTGTAGTGTTTAGTTGTTTACATTGATGGCAGTAAAGGTGCGTTACAAAGCATTCCATCCCTGATATACTGTATTTGACATCTACAATTGTTTTGTATTTCTGTTCAGGTACAGGGAAGAGGCGATTGCCTACAAGGAGGACCACTTGAGAGACCGGCAGCTCCCTCAGTGCTACGTCCAATACATGATCGCCATTATAAACAACTGTCATACATTCAAGTGAGTCCCGTTGACATTTCTCTGTAAATATTTCAGTCTCTAACCTAATGTGGCTAATGTGTACCTAACCATACCTCTGCCCCTAGGGAGTCTATTAACAGTCTAAAGAAGAAATACTTTAAATCTACGGAGCCCACCCAGAATGACGCTGCCATAGAGAAGACCCTGAACGACGTGGCCAAAGATGGCTGCCAGTTTCTATTGGATGAAGTCTTCCTAGATTTGGAGGTCAGAACTTAGTCTAATATTTATAGACTGTCAGAATGTTTGCCATGAATCCGGTTATGTTGAATGTAGATTCTGTGGTAACATTCCATGGTTTTGATTTCTACAGCATCATCTCAATGAGTTGCTGACCAGGAAGTGGTTGACTGGGACCCATGCAGTGGACACCATCTGTGTGACAGTCGAGGATTACTTCAACGATTTCGCCAAGATCAAGAAGCCTTTCAATACGGTACATGGCGAAATCAATCAATTGATATCATCATATCAAATTAAAGGCTTGGCCAATTGATTGATTGATATGGAGAAATCCATACCGAGTGCAGTTTGGCATGTATATCCTGTGTATGTGACTGAGTGTGTTGTGTGATATGTTTAGGAGATGACCAGCGAGGCCCATCGCAGGGTGGTGGTGGAGTATATCAAGGCTGTGATGCAGAAACGGATCACCTTCAAGAACGCAGATGAGAGGAGGGAGGGAGCAGACAGGATGATTAAGGAGGCTGAGCAGTTCAAGTTCCTCTTCAGGAAACTCACTGCTGTGAGTGGTTTTATTTCAACTTGATACTGGAAGATTTTTTCCTCTTAAAGAAATCTGGATTAGAAACCACTGGCATCTTGATACCTTTTTTTAGTCAATTATAACCCTGGTCCTCCATGACCCCAACAGTACACGTGTGTCTTGTAACCCTGGACAAGCACACCTGATTCAACTAGTCAAATAATCATCAAGTACTCATTGAGCTGAATGAGGTGTGTTTGTCAAGGGCTACAAATAAACTGTAGGACCAGGTTTGGGAAACACTGAATTAGTCCTAAATTCCCTGACTCTTGATTTACTGTACGTTTCATTCCTTCAGTCATTTGATGTAATGAAGACTACTTCTCTGATCATTTCATCCACTGGGTAGCCTAGTGGTTAGAGCATTGGACTAGTAACCGAAAGGTTGCAAGTTCAAATCCCCGAGCTGACAAGGTACAAAATCTGTCATCTGCCCCTGAACAGGCAGTTAACCCACTGTTCCTAGGCCATCATTGAAAATAAGAATTTGTTCTTAACTGACTTGCCTAGTAAAATAATGGTAAAATAATGGTAAAATTAAAATAAATAAAAAATGTTATGCTTTAAGTTATTGTCTCTGTCTTCTTCCAGGGTGAGGAGACTGACCGGCTGTGTGATGCCATCGCTGCTATAGCCGAGGTGTTCAAACTCACAGACCCCACCCTGCTCTACCTGGAGGTCTCCACGCTGGTGTCCAAATACCCTGACATCAGGTCAGATCATACCTCACTGAACACACAGGCTAGATGGGTATCATGGTTTTCGATAGAACAATTTTGGCAGTAGAAGTTACTCCAGACGTATACAATGTTTCGTTACTACTATAGATTTTTTTATGATGGCCATTGCTATCATAGGTGTCTGATTGTGTCTGTCCTCTGTTGGCCCATAGGGAGGAGCACATCGTGGCCTTACTGGCGATGAGAGGGGATGCCAGCCGAGATATGAAGCAGATGATCATGGAGACACTGAACCAGAATAAGCCTACCTACTCAGGGATCACCCAGCCCATCTTCAAGGACATCACCGTCCCCACCGTGACCATGACCTCCATGTCCTCCTCTATGGCCGCCACTGCCAACAAACTGCTGAAATAAATAACCAGTCTGGAGAGATACACCTGGGTCGTATACATTCATGCACAACGTAGCAAAATGTTTTGCAACAGAAAATGAAAACAAGCATTCCTTGGACAAGTTCAGATAGTCCCTCCCTGTTTCAGTTGTTTTTTGTTTGGTGCCTAGAGATTACGACCCCGGCTCACAAGGCACGAAGAAAAGAGACTGCAGAAAATCACCCGAATCCAGATTTGTCACTTTTTGCACTTGTGAATCCGATTCCACTGACATCCAATGAAAGGCTTGGACTGTAGTCCTTAAGGATCTGTAAGGATATGATACTTGATGAAACAACCGTCGAACACTAACAAGCGGTTTTGTTACTGAAATGGGACTCACCACCCACCCACCCCTCCATGTACAATGAACAGAAATAGTTCCAGTAAGAAACTTTGTCTGTGCATGATGCTGAATGTCTGTTAGAACATCTATTAAATAAATCCTTTCCCCTGTCAGTCTGTTTTCCTAATTTACTCTTCTGTCTGGGAGAGGTGTTAACATGCTGAAACATGCCAAACTACTGTACAGTGCACTCACACATGGAAACCCTGAATTGGTTGGCTGAGCTCATTTGAGGCCTGCTGTGAAAAAGCTTCAGTTAAGACATTACTTTGCAGAAGCACCTGTCTGCCTGCCCTACTGCATCCTTCCTCACAACAATACGATCGAGATCTTCATTAATCTTGCTCCCTCTCTGCGTGTGACTGTTGCAGCATACTGCCTCTTGATTTAAGAGGTATGGGTACTCTCCTCTTTCCTGCCTGTGTAATATCTCTAAATGTTTAATCAGGCTGCACGCTATCTGTTGTGACTAACCGAGCAGCGGAAGGGGAAAGGCACAAACAGCCAGAGGGGACACATCACCCTGGGTAGGGTAGCACAGCCTAGTGGAAGGAGAGGGGAGAACCACAGTGACAGCTGCAGGGGAGGGGTGGGGCCAGTTTTTCAGTGGTGTTAGTAATCAATCAATCAAATTGATTTATATAGCCCTTCGTACATCAGCTAATATCTGAAAGTGCTGTACAGAAACCCAGGCTAAAACCCCAAACAGCAAGCAATGCACGGTGGCTAGGAAAAATTCCCTAGAAAGGCCAAATCTAGGAAGAAACCTAGAGAGGAACCAGGCTATGAGGGATGGCCCAGTCCTCCTCTGGCTGTGCCGGGTGGAGATTATAACAGAACATGGCCAAGATGTTCAAATGTTCATAAATGACCAGCATGGTCAAATAATAATAACCACAGGCAGAACAGTTGAAACTGGAGCAGCAGCACGGCCAGGTGGACGGGGGACAGCAATGAGTCATCATGCCAGGTAGTCCTGAGGCATGGTCCTAGGACTCTGGTCCTCTGAGAGAGAGCATACTTAAATTCACACAGGACACCGGATAAGACAGGAGAAGTACTCCAGATATAACAAACTGACCCTAGCCCCCCGACACAAACTACTGCAGCATAAATACTGGAGGCTGAGACCGGAGGGGTCAGGAGGCACTGTGGCCCCATCTGATGATACCCCCGGACAGAGCCAAACAGGAAGGATATAACCTCACCCACTTTGCCAAAGCACAGCTCCCACACCACTAGAGGGATATCTTCAACCACCAACTTACCATCCTGAGACCAGGCCGAGTATAGCCCACAAAGATCTCCGCCACGGCACAACCCAAGGGGGGGCACCAACCCAGACAGGAAGATCACATCAGTGACTCAACCCACTCAAGTGACACACCCCTCCTAGGGACGGCATGAAAGAGCACCAGTAAGCCAGTGATTCAGCCCCTGTAATAGGGTTAGAGGCAGAGAATCCCAGTGGAAAGAGGGGAACCGGCCAGGCAGAGACAGCAAAGGCGGTTCGTTGCTCCAGAGCCTTTCCGTTCACCTTCACACTCCTGGGCCAGACTACACTCAATCATATTACCCACTGAAAAGATGAGTCTTCAGTAAAGACTTAAAGGTTGAGACCGAGTTTGCGTCTCTGACATGGGTAGGCAGACCCTTCCATAAAAATGGAGCTCTATAGGAGAAAGCCCTGCCTCCAGCTGTTTGCTTAGAAATTCTAGGGACAATTAGGAGGCCTGCTTAATCCCATCAGAATGTTGCGTGACCATTCATAATTATGGGCTCTATCCCATTGGCTCTCTATGAGCTTAGAAACACCCACTCCAACCTGTGATTGGTATTAGTTTTGAAACGGGTAGTTTTGTGATATTGAGATTTAAGTGTCATTTGTATACTTCCATTAGAATTAAAATGAGGTTGTCCCAAACTTAACATGAAGTTTACAGTTGATACGGGATCAGGTATGATGGGGATACTAAACATGTCTTTCCGTTTTCTCCATATGCTTCAGTGTGGTCCAATGAGAGGGCTGCGTTTGCCATGCTGTGACTGAAAACAAGACCATGCAGGGCTGCAGCTGACTGGAGCACGCAAGCCTGTGCTCTTGCATGGCACACGCATCATCAACCCGAAACCCTGGATGACATACACCCCAGGTTCAAACGAGACTACTGGGCCGAACGTTGCAGATAGAAAGGCCATGAATAGAGCTGATGTGATTCTTTATTCTACATGTCAGAGGCATGTTTGATCTACATAGCCTATTTCTATCTGAATGTTCCATCCTGCTGAACGCGCCCCTGGCAGCTCTATCACGGAGTCATCAGTCACTCAACTGATCCACCACTCTTCTTTACACACAGCGCCAATGGCTGGCTACTAAAACCTTGCTTTGACTTGAGTATTCCAAGAAAATCTCCTAATGCTAACAGACTGTCTGGTCAATAGGGTTTCACTGGCTTCAGTCATGATCTAAATAGGCTACAACAGATGAATTTAAGTGACAGAGGAAGCATGCTCAATGCATTTGGTATGCAGAATACATTTTCAAATGGTTGGCAGGACGATTCTGTTTTCTGCTTGTTACATTGAATTGTTGTCAATGTAGTGAAATAAGTAATAGCCTTAGTTATATCTAGATGTCCCTGGCTTACACATTTTACTATGCTGATGAAATAATATTTCTTCCTCGACATTGACGATTTGACATAGTTCTATGCAATGTTGAAATACAGAAACCCCTCTTTCTGATCAGTATTTTCAACCTGGACTCAATATAAAAAAATGTAATAAAAACTTACTGCTCCTACTATAAATACTGTTCTCATCAAGTACAACATTGATATCTACACTTGACATACACTGCCACCATCTGGCTGGTGACTGTACAGTACAGAATTGATTTGACCCGGGACAAGTGAAAAACATTAATACAATAGTAAATAGTCAAAAGCATTGTTCAATGGAGATAACACTGAAAAGACCTTAGATATTCAAAATATTCAAAGGATAAAAACACTGAAGAATTTATTTTGCCAACACGATATACACTGAACAAAATGATTAATACATGTAAAGTGTTGGTCCCATGTTTCCTGAGCTGAAATAGAAGATCCCTGAAATGCTTCATACACACAAAAAGTTTATTTCTCAAGATTTTGTGCACAATTTTTTTTACATTCCTGTTAGTGAGCATTTCTCCATTACCAAGATAAACCATCCACTTGGATTATGTCAGGTGCGACATATCAAAAAGCTGATTAAACAGCATGATCATTACATAGGTACACCTTGTGCTGGGGACAAAAGACCACTCTAAAATGTGCCGTTTTGTCACAATGCTACAGATGTCTCAAGTTGAGGGCACATGCAATTGGCATGCTGACTGCAGAAGTGTCCACTAGAGCGGTTGTCAGAAAATGTAATGTTCATTTCTCTACCTTAAGCCACCTCCAACGCCATTTTAGAGAATTTGGCAATGAGTCCAACCAGCCTCAACCGCAGACCACGTGTATGGCATCGTGTGGGGGAGCGGTTTGCTGATGTCAAAGTTGTGAACAGAGTGCCCCATGGTTGACGACAGGGTTATGGTTTGGGCAAGCATAAACTACGGACAACCAATACAACTGCATTTTATCGATGTCAATTTGAATGCACAGAAATACTGTGACGATATACTGAGGCCCATTTCTTTTAAGGTATCTGACTAACGGCTGCATATCGGTATTCCCAGTCATGTACAATCCATACATTAGGACCAAATGTATTTATTTAAATAGACTGATTTCCTCATATGAACTGTAACTCATTAAAATGTTTGAAATTGCATTTCCTTTTGTTCATTATAGTATGGGTTTCTCCCCATATAAAAAAGATAAACTTAGCTGTTTGATTGCTACCAACTTAACTGAAAAAAATGATGGTAGCTTAATTTAGCACAGGAAGGAACTATTGTATTCTTCCCTTTCAGTAACTACATGTTAACATTTAGTAATGCAGTCATCGCATCAGAGGTAACACGACCTTAATCTACAGCACAGCATCTTTAACTATAGAAAAGTTAAACAAATACAACCCAAGCTTGATAGTCTATTTTTCCACTCAACTTTAAAATGTTCTTTATCAAAATAAAGATATTCATTCAAATAAAGTCAACAACTAGGCCTCTGAAATCCAATACAAAATGCTTAAAAAACCCTGAAAAGCTTCTTACAGAAAAACAGAGGATAAGTTCCAGTTAATAAAACAGTGATTTTACCTAAATGTAATTTCAAATAGTTTACATATTTTTTGCCTGTCTGTGGAAAACACAAAACAACCCACCTCAACGAACAGTGAAAGACAAGTGGCTTTCAAACCCACAAACAACCGTGTTACCTTTTTTCTAATACAGAAGTTATTCTGTATAGTCGTCAATCATACAGGTAAGGTATGTGTGTGAAGTGAGCCCCTTACTGCTGTGCACAAATATACACTTACATGCATAATACAACCTCCTTGCTGCATGAGAAAGGAGGAATATGGCACGTACGTTCTGGCAACAAAGAGCTGGACACGTCTACACAAACAGGCAGGAGCCACACATTCAATAGGTACAGTACATGCATGGGCGGTAGGACAAGGGACCATTGATTCTGTAGCCCAATCCAAAACTCTAACCTTAGATCAGGAAGTATTGTATAGGTGAAGGCAATATGGTAGGAGTTCCACTTGGCTTATCAGAAGGCAAGCTCAGGTAAAGCTTTCACCATTGATTTAATCTATCCAATGCATTCAGATTTCCGAAGTGGCTAGGGTGATTTTGGATTTGAGAATGATACAGGATTCCATTCTCTGCTGAGAAACAAGTCCGGATATTTGCAAAGTTATACAATTTGTGAAAAACTCAACCCACGAAAACATTTTCTGGAACCTTTACTGTAGTGAGAAACAAAGCATTGCCTTGGTCCCCTCATGTCAGTCAGTTTAGTCTGCTTCAAATAAGTGGGGGGGCCATGTACTTCAGCCGAAAGTCACCTGAAACACACACACACAGGAGTGTGTCAGTGTCGCGTGCCTAACAAGTAACCTAAAGAAATGTGATGTCCATAGTCTATGCTAGTCTTTCAGATTCAGAGTCAGTCCTATCAAAACATGTTTTAACACTTGGCCTGGGTATTTAATAGAGCTCATTCAGACAATCCAGCTTCAGACAACAGGTTACCAAATAAAGCTTTGCCTTCCTATGCTGAAACTAAGGATGAGGAATCTCTGAGAGACTTCACCTCCTCTCTCTGCCACTAGCCTGGCCAATATTACCTTGCTGCCGGCGTCCATGGAGGGCTGTTTGCAGTCCTGGGCATAATGCCCGCTTAGCCCACAGTTATAGCAAGAGACGTTGGCACTGCTCTTCATCGTGCCCGTGCCCAGTCCCAGTCCCAACGAGGAGAACATGGGCGTGTAGAAGCTGTTGAAGGGAGCAGCTGCCATCTGCTGCAGGTTGTAACCAGCCCGGGTGGCCAGCATGTGGTGGAAGTGGCGTGGAGGTGGGGGTGGCCCGTGTGAGGTGGAGGGGAGTAGAAAGGTAGCTGGGTGGTGGCGTTGCTCTGGTGTTGGACCTGGCAGCGGTGGCTGGGATATCCAGTGCTGCACATGGATGGGAGGTGGAAGAGAGGGAGGTGGGCATTGCTGAAAACCTGGCGCCTCAGCTGGGGAGGGAAGGAGAAGTTGGGGCTGGTAGAGTGGCTATTACCACAGCTGCCACGGCAACCACAGGAATTGCAGCTCATCTGCTTTTGCTGTGGAGGGAGGGCCTGCTGCTGGGTCTGGGCCTGCCCTGCTGCCACCCAAGAGCTGCTGCAAGAGGCACCATCTCCCTGGGCCGTGCTGTGGATGAGGGTCAGGGCTGGGCTGGCCACGGGGCCGGGGGTGTGAGTGGGGATGGCTGGGGGCAGAGTGGTCTGAACCTGGCTGATTGCAGCTGGGGTGACAGTGGCCACTGAGGAGGGTGTCACGGAGGTAGGGGTGGGTATGCTGGTGGGCGCAGCCAGGGCTTGAGTCCTGGTGCTAGGGTCAGGGAGAGAGGCTGCTAGGGGTAGGGTGGCGGTGGAGGCTGGGTCAGTGCTGGTGTATGCTGGCCTCAGGGGGCACACGTGGAAGGTCAGGGGGATGACACTGATGGCGCTCATTGGGGGCTGGTGATGGGGGTTAGTGCTTCTACTCTCTGGGCTGGTAGGGGTCATATAACACTGGGGGTTTAGGTAAATGCTGGACCCTGCATTGGCTAGCTGAGGTGAGCTCAGGGGGGCAGACACGTGCCTCTGCCTCTCAGGGTCTCCCAGGGAAGCTTGGCTTGCGATGGACTCCTGAGGAACCACGGAGGTGGTCCCAGTCAGTGCCCCATCTGCTGGTGAACCGTCCCCCGGCTGTGGAGTGACCATGACCGTCCTGTCTGGCATGGTTTGCCCATTCTGGACCGTCATTGATAGTGTGTACACTCAGGGGACTGCCAGTGTAGGATGTCTCTTCTCTACAGTGGTAAAGGAACACACAACATACATGTTGTTATAATGTGAATTGTTAAGCTGGAAAACAAATAGGGTGGCTATTGCCACACCCATTGGTTACTTCCTGTTACTGGCACCCTGTCTGGTCATGTGTGTTGACTGTGGTCTGATGAAGCTGCTGGGGATGTAGCCTTTAGCCCCATCACTTCTCCTTCCACCAGGTCTTCTTCTGCTCTTTTTTTCTGGAGTGAAAGCCAATTTCTCATCTGTGTTCTGAAGAGAGAGGAGGTCTTTTAACACCCTAAACAGATTCAAATGAGTATTATGGAAAAAAAAAAAAAAACAAATGCCAGTCAGCAGTATACAGCACATAGACAGTCCTCCACCGCCAACCTACCAGCGTTTCTAATGGCCAGGCCAGAGAGAGAAAGGAGAGGCCAGTGTGACTGACCTGATGTGGGTCTGGCCTACAGGTCATGATGCCTGGTTTCCTCCTCCTCCTCCTCCTCCTCTCCATCACTCCATTGTGCTCTGCGTGAACAGCAGGCCTCTGGCTCTCACTCTGGCTGCTCTTTGTCATCAGTGTGCTGTAAAGTGAAAGCAGGGATCCTCTTAGTATAACCCATCAGTGCATCAGACACAAGGTCACAAGTCTTGGACTGAACAGATAGAGCTCTTACCCCTCTGGCCTAGCCTCTTGCTGCTGCACGCCTTCTGATGCCTTAGGTGGTGAGAACCTATGTCTGGGTGAGGGAGAGGAGAATGACTAGTGTACTAGTGAACTTCAACTACAGGCAACAAATATCTGTCCCTATGAAATAGCCATTTACAAATACGGTGTTATTTCAACCCCACAAAGAATGATAGACATGCTAAATAAATCATTACTCTGCCTAAAGACAATATAACTAATACCATACAGCACACACACCATGGTCCTGACTGGATGGCTCAGTGCAGCCTTCTTTAAAGTGCTCAGGTGCCTTACAGGTCTTTCCAGGAGGTGCTGTGTTATCTGGGTAGGCGAGACCGGATGGTGAGATATTAGGGAATGAGCGACGAGACCTCCTGCCTACACAACATCACAGCTTTTCCACGTCTCTAACAAAAGAAATACACTCTTGGTTTATGGATTTCTGTGGTCAATTTGACGTAGCTGTGTGAAACCAACCAGCAATGGATGCTTGAGGAAACTTTCTCAATAATAATTTCACCAAGTCAATTTATAATGGCTGGGGTTTCATGTGGTAAAACAGCCTCCTGGCCCTGCAGCTATGCTGAGAAGTGTTCACTGTGAAGCTGGGTTTATTCTCGAAGGTAGCACTACTGAAACATGGCTCAGGGCGCTGTCAAAGGAAGTTGAAAAATATGGAGTTAGGATGACTGAGAAGATGTTCATTGGTACGATTAGTCATTAGGAACCGACCAGATCAATCCACATACAAATTATTTGAGAAGAGAGAGGGGTAACTGTGCTCCGAGTTCCAAGGTATCCCTAACCAATCATGGGGATGGTTCATGTAGACATGCATTCCTGTAAAGGTCAGTGGGGCATATGATATCTCACCTGCCTGAAGGCTGTGACAGGGGCACAGACACTTACAGTGGCTGCAGTGGGGGAGGAGGAACCTGCAGACCTCTCGTCTCTGCCTGAAGGCTGCTGGGGCTGACAGAAGCATCTCCCTGTCACAGTGTAGAGAGATGGGGGGGGGGGGGGATGGGGGTATAAATTATACAGAGGGAAAGAGAGAGAAGGTGACTTGGAAATTGAAATTTCATGTGTACAATCACCTGCTGTATACTAGTACATCAAACAGCAAGGTATGGTTATAGTACACTTTGAGTGGGAAGTCAAAGTGCTGGTGGGGCTTGAATGGGAGAGGAAGGGCAGAAAAAAGTGATCCCATCCATATCTGTCAAGGATGGCCAGCGAATCCCTCGGGTAATGACATCCTCACCATTGACCTAGATATCATTGCCTGGGTTCTATGGTTCGGACATATGTGAAGCCTGAGGTTCTTCACCATAACTGACAACACCGGAGCTTATGGAAGCGTTGGTGACAATAACTAGAGGGTAGACTACTCTACTTTCTGCACAATATTGAGGCTTCAGAGTAAAGCAACATGTACTACAGGTAACAGGAAAGTGCTTGAGCTTCAAGTATCACACTTGGTTTTCACATCTCAAATTATAAATGAACTTACCACAATTAATTTCAATAGAAAGCTAGCAGAAATAGAGAGACTTTGCAACCATGGAGAGGTAAATACTTGCCTATTTACGGAAAATTCCATGAATAAACTATTTGGTCCCATCACAGTTTACTTACTTACATACTAACGGCATTGCCTACTCCAGAGGATTTGTTTTTAAAATCATATGAGCAAAACATATTTCATTCTTTTTGGAATGCTAAGCCAGACAAAATTAAACATGCCTATTTGCATAATGAATATGAGTTTGGGGGGGTTAAAATGATTAAATACTAAAAGCTTTAAACCTCTCTGTTAAAGCTTCACTCATACATAAGTTATACGTAAACACAAAACGGTTCTCCAGGAGATTATTAAGAAAAGCTCATCCTTTGTTCAAAATGGCTTTTTTGCTCTCACACAGATTAATTTCTCATTTCCAACTAATTGAAAATGAAATTTTGCTTAAGGTATCGCCCTTTCTTAAACAAGCCATACAGAGCTGGTTACAATTTCAGTTTTATCCTCCAGAAAAGATAGAACAAATATTACAACAAATGTTATGGTTAAACTCAAATATATTGATTAATAACAAAAACATTATTTCATGGTATTTTATTTATTAATGACATTATGAATAGAAATGGAGGAGTTGTGTCACATATGCAGTTACAAACTTACAACTAACTGATTGCAGCACGACCACAACAATGGATGAGGCAAGTGGAAAAGGGAGAAGCTAGGGAACGTGTTTGCCTGCCATATATTAAAGATACAAATTGGCTGAAAGGAATTGGCATAAATAGAAAAATATACCAGTTTCATCCGAGGACAAAACTGTTGACAGCTGCACCATACAGGTTGCAAAATATATGGGAGGAGATTTGATGTACCAATTCCATGGCACATGGTTTATGAATTGGTACAAAAAAACTACACTTGATTCAACACACAAGTGGCTCAGGTAGTGCAGCTCATCCAGGGTGGCACATCAATGCGAGCTGTGGCAAGAAGGTTTGCTGTGTCTGTCAGTGTAGTGTCCAGAGCATGGAGGCGCTACCAGGAGACAGGCCAATACATCAGGAGATGTGGAGGAGGCCATAGCAGGGCAACAACCCAGCAGCAGGACCGCTACCTCCGCCTTTGTGCAAGGAGGAGCAGGAGGAGCACTGCCAGAGCCCTGGAAAATGACCTCCAGCAGGCCACAAATGTGCATGTGTCTGCTCAAACGGTCAGAAACAGACTCCATGAGGGTGGTAATGAGGGCCCAACGTCCATAGGTTGGGGTTGTGCTTACAACCCAACACCGTGCAGGACGTTTGGCATTTGCCAGAGAACACCAAGATTGGCAAATTCACCACTGGTGCCCTGTGCTCTTCACAGATGAAAGCAGGTTCACACTGAGCACGTGACAGAGTCTGGAGACGCCGTGGAGAACGTTCTGCTGCCGGCAATATCCTCCAGCATGACAGGTTTGGCGGTGGGTCAGTCATGGTGTGGGGTGGCATTTCTTTGGGGGGCCGCACAGCCCTCCATGTGCTCGACAGAGGTAGCCTGACTGCCATTAGGTACCGAGAGCACATCTGGGACATCATGTCTCGCTCCATCCACCAACGCCACGTTGCACCACAGACTGTCCAGGAGTTGGCGGATGCTTTAGTCCAGGTCTGGGAGGAGATCCCTCAGGAGACCATCCGCCACCTCATCAGGAGCATGCCCAGGCGTTGTAGGGAGGTCATACAGACACAGAGGCCACACACTACTGAGCCTCATTTTGACTTGTTTTAAGGACATTACATCAAAGTTGGATCAGTCTGGAGTGTGGTTTTCCACTTTAATTTTGAATGTGACTCCAAATCCAGACCTCCATGGGTTGATAAATTTGATTTACATTGATAATTTGTGTGTGATTTTGTTGTCAGAACATTCAACTATGTAAATAAAAACATATTTAAGAAGAATATTTCATTCATTCAGATTTAGGATGTGTTATTTTAGTGTTCCCTTTATTTTTTTGAGCAGTGTATATTTTTGTATTGACATTATAAAAACCCTGTTGAGATTTCCAATTACGCTTTGTGCTGCTCTGAGCTGAATGATTAAACAAAGAGGGGAACTCACTGTAGTGTCCTCTCCAGGTCCCTGGGCTCATACTGGTATCCCTGGGCCAGTAACCTCACCAGGCCCTTCTCAAAGGGCTCAGTGGACCTCTGTATGGGGTTCAGGGAATCATGAGTGGTTATCATATACCTTCATACAGTGGCAAGAAAAAGCACGTGAACACTTGCTACCAAAAGGCGGGTCAACCAGTTATTAAATCCAAGGGTTCACATACTTTTCCCACCCTGCACTGTGTGTTTACACGGTGTGTTCAATAAAGACATGAAAACATATGATTATTTGTGTGTTATTAGTTTAAACAGACTGTTTGTCTATTGTTGTGACCAGATCAAATTTTAGACCAATTTATGCAGAAATGCAGGTATTTCCAGGGTTCACATACTTTTTTTGCCACAGTATATTCATGATGTTTACATACAACATTAAGGGGTATACATAAAGCTAGACGAAGAAACACATTTGAATACAGAAAGTCACAGTATTAGCATTAGTCCTATTAGCCGGCACACAGAGCATTCAGTGACTAGAAAACACATGACAACATTTGGAAAGTAAAAACAGCATCTGGGTTGACCTTTATAAGACAACATTTAGTGACCTCTCTGTACAAATGGAGGAGTGTGTGATTTCATTTCTCCTGACATTAAATCCAGTATATTCTAGGCCTATAATCTATTGATGGGGATGTGTTTTTTCTCTTGTACCTTAGACAGGAAGTCGCCCAGCTCATGGTGAGTCTTGGTCATTGTGGTCCATGTTGAGTCAGACCACTGGACCTAGAAGAGGGGAAGAGAAGGAGACAACATCACCTCATAAGTATGCTTTACTAAACACACATCCGATACATTGCTTTTGACAGCATGATGCAATAAAGTACCACTGTATGAGTCATAATACCCATAAAACCTAGCGGTCAAATATGAAAGTGGCTCCAAGTGGCTACATTTTTCCCATAGTGGATTTTAGAACCACTTAAAGTAACGTCTGTGTTTCATGTAGGCTTACCCTGGCGCGACATTTTCATAAGCGTGTAAATGACAACTCCATTGTGTCCTCCTCCCAGAGCGCTAAGAACCTTGGCGTGATCCTGGACAACACCCTGTCGTTCTCAACTAACATCAAGGCGGTGGCCCGTTCCTGTAGGTTCATGCTCTACAACATCCGCAGAGTACGACCCTGCCTCACACAGGAAGCGGCGCAGGTCCTAATCCAGGCACTTGTCATCTCCCGTCTGGATTACTGCAACTCGCTGTTGGCTGGGCTCCCTGCCTGTGCCATTAAACCCCTACAACTCATCCAGAACGCTGCAGCCCGTCTAGTGTTCAACCTTCCCAAGTTCTCTAACGTCACCCCGCTCCTCCGCTCTCTCCACTGGCTTCCAGTTGAAGCTCGCATCCGCTACAAGACCATGGTGCTTGCCTACGGAGCTGTGAGGGGAACGGCACCTCAGTACCTCCAGGCTCTGATCAGGCCCTACACCCAAATAAGGGCACTGCGTTCATCCACCTCTGGCCTGCTCGCCTCCCTACCACTGAGGAAGTACAGTTCCCGCTCAGCCCAGTCAAAACTGTTCGCTGCTCTGGCTCCCCAATGGTGGAACAAACTCCCTCACGACGCCAGGACAGCGGAGTCAATCACCACCTTCCGGAGACACCTGAAACCCCACCTCTTTAAGGAATACCTAGGATAGGATAAAGTAATCCTTCTCACCCCCCCCCCTCCCCCCCCTTAAAATATGTAGATGCACTATTGTAAAGTGGCTGTTCCACTGGATGTCATAAGGTGAATGCACCAATTTGTAAGTCGCTCTGGATAAGAGCGTCTGCTAAATGACTTAAATGTAATGTAAATGTAATGTAAATGTAAATCGCTCTCAGACAAGGTCACTTTTATCAATGTCGTCGGCTCTATTTACTCTCAGATTTGGAAATACTAATTAGCATCAAAGTAGACTATGCAAAACTACAAATCCCTACAAGCTCCTGCATGTAATCTCTAGCTGACACCTTTGCTAAGAGGTATTGTGTCAATTTAAAAACAGCTCTTTCACAGACTGGCAGTCTCTACTCTACCCTGTCCATCACAGAGTAATAATATTTTTGGCTATGGAAAATATATTTCCCAGCAGTTTAGATGGTACAATGATTCTCTACACTATACTTGCTTGTTTGATCACAGAAACAGAAATCAGGCAAACTATTAGAATTTTAGCAACCAGGAAATGGCTGAGGGATTTCTGCATAGTGCATCTTCAAAACTTTTTTTCGTTTTTGCCCCATGGCAAAATGTGTATAATTGCAAGAGATTTGCTTAAAAAAGGAAGCTAAATGTCTCTGCAGCCAACAAGGGCCTCAAAAATGTTTTGGTGCTCCCAGACCCCCCTAGCTAAATTCTAGGGGAAACAGTTCAAATGGCTGAGTGGAGTCCCCAAACAGCACCCTATTCCATCTTCATCATGATCCCTGATCTGACAAAGGTGAATGCAAAAGCACTCACAACTTGAAGTGGGATATGAAAAATCTGTTGCTCTTTGTCAAATTCAACAAGCCAGAACAGTAAGGCCGGACAAAGTTTAATTTGTCGGATGCC
This sequence comes from Oncorhynchus gorbuscha, assembly GCF_021184085.1. NCBI lineage: Eukaryota > Metazoa > Chordata > Actinopteri > Salmoniformes > Salmonidae > Oncorhynchus > Oncorhynchus gorbuscha. Next base: position 23,779,858 of record NC_060194.1, read on the forward strand.
CCACCTCACTTTTCTCTACACACCGAAAAAATAAATATATATATCAGATGTGTTATTTTTTTGGCCAATATATGCGGCTCTTTGTTTATAATGCACTGTCTGCTCTCCCTTGAGGCTTTCCCAAGTTGATGCCCAAGAGACCGAACAGCCTCAGATCTCAGATCACACGCTCAGTTCATGTTCAAACCTGGGATTGGACAGTGAAACACACACTCCCACCTGCAGGCGTTCCCATAGCAACGATTAAAACATTCCCTAACCAGAAACCGTGGATTGATGGCAGCATTCGCGTGAAACTGAAAGCGCGAACCACTGCTTTTAATCAGGGCAAGGTGACTGGTAACATGACTGAATACAAACAGTGCAGCTATTCCCTCCGCAAGGCTATCAAACAAGCTAAGCGTCAGTACAGAGACAAAGTAGAATCTCAATTCAACGGCTCAGACACAAGAGGTATGTGGCAGGGTCTACAGTCAATTACGGATTACAGGAAGAAATCCAGCCCAGTCACGGACCAGGATGTCTTGCTCCCAGGCAGACTAAATAACTTTTTTTGCCCACTTTGAGGACAATACAGTGCCACTGACACGGCCTGCAACGAAAACATGCGGCCTCTCCTTCACTGCAGCCGAGGTGAGTAAAACATTTAAACGTGTTAACCCTCGCAAGGCTGCAGGCCCAGACGGCATCCCCAGCCGCGCCCTCAGAGCATGCGCAGACCAGCTGGCCGGTGTGTTTACGGACATATTCAATCAATCCCTATACCAGTCTGCTGTTCCCACATGCTTCAAGAGGGCCACCATTGTTCCTGTTCCCAAGAAAGCTAAGGTAACTGAGCTAAACGACTACCGCCCCGTAGCACTCACTTCCGTCATCATGAAGTGCTTTGAGAGACTAGTCAAGGACCATATCACCTCCACCCTACCTGACACCCTAGACCCACTCCAATTTGCTTTCCGCCCAAATAGGTCCACAGACGATGCAATCTCAACCACACTGCACACTGCCCTAACCCATCTGGACAAGAGGAATCCCTATGTGAGAATGCTGTTCATCGACTACAGCTCGGCATTTAACACCATAGTACCCTCCAAGCTCGTCATCAAGCTCGAGACCCTGGGTCTCGACCCCGCCCTGTGCAACTCGACCCCGCCCTGTGCAACTTGATTATCAACAACGACGAGACTGCCTACAGGGAGGAGGTGAGGGCCCTCGGAGTGTGGTGTCAGGAAAATAACCGCACACTCAACGTCAACAAAACTAAGGAGATGATTATGGACTTCAGGAAACAGCAGAGGGAACACCCCCCTATCCACAACGATGGAACAGTAGTAGAGAGGGTAGTAAGTTTTAAGTTCCTCGGCATACACATCACAGACAAACTGAATTGGTCCACTCACACAGACAGCATCGTGAAGAAGGCGCAGCAGTGCCTCTTCAACCTCGGGAGGCTGAAGAAATTCGGCTTGTCACCAAAAGCACTCACAAACTTCTACAGATACACAATCGAGAGCATCCTGGCGGGCTGTATCACCGCCTGGTACGGCAACTGCTCCGCCCACAACCGTAAGGCTCTCCAGAGGGTAGTGAGGTCTGCACAACGCATCACCGGGGGAAAACTACCTGCCCTCCAGGACACCTACACCACCCGATGTTACAGGAAGGCCATAAAGATCATCAAGGACAACAACCACCCGAGCCACTGCCTGTTCACCCTGCTATCATCCAGAAGGCGAGGTCAGTACAGGTGCATCAAAGCTGGGACCGAGAGACTGAAAAACAGCTTCTATCTCAAGGCCATCAGACTGTTAAACAGCAACCACTAACACTGAGTGGCCGCTGCCAACACACTGACTCAACTCCAGCCACTTTAATAATGGGAATTGATGGGAAATGATGTAAAATATATCACTAGCCACTTTAAACAATGCTACCTAATATAATGTTTACATACCCTACATTATTCATCTCATATGTATACGTATATACTGTACTCTATATCATCTACTGCATCTTTATGTAATACATGTATCACTCGCCACTTTAACTATGCCACTTTGTTTACATACTCATCTCATATGTATATACTGTACTCGATACCATCTACTGTATCTTGCCTATGCTGCTCTGTACCATCACTCATTCATATATCTTTATGTACATATTCTTATCCCCTGACACAGTGCATAAGACAGTATTTTTGGAATTGTTAGTTAGATTACTTGTTGGTTATTACTGCATTGTCGGAACTAGAAGCACAAGCATTTCGCTACACTCGCATTAACATCTGCTAACCATGTGTATGTGACAAATACATTTGATTTGATTTGATTTGACATGCAGAGATTTCATTTCTCTCTCATGCAGTCATGGCTGAAGTCAGCGCAAATTCCTACTATTTGTGTGTCCAGGTTAAACGTGGGACGTCCCTCATTATAAACAAACAGTCGGTTGAATGAATGGTTATTGTATCATTTTCAGATCTATTGGAAGCGATTAAGAGACGAAACAACAATGTAATTTAACCAATTGACTGGCCAGAGATCAGGACATTCATCAGGAAAGATGTAGTGCAAGCTGATAGTATTTTGGACAACCAACTTGAACTCAAAATGATTGATGAAATCAAAATGTGTCAGGTGATTTATGATTCATAACTTACATTTTACCGGTACTACCAGTAGTAGAAGGCCAACCGATAACACCACGACGGAATGCTTTTGAAGTGATGATGTGCCGCCGAAAACAGCTAGCATGTCCGGCAAAGTGCTGTACGTCGCCAGTGGCACGCACCGCGAGAGGTAGCCGAGGCATAGTAAACAGACTAAGCCTAGGCTACCTCTCACAGCATTGTTTTACACAAAACTCTGTAGGCCTCAGCACAGCCCTAGTTGTACAGGCTACTCTCACAACACAACGAAGAGTAGCCTGGACATCTAGGGCAGGCAGAGTGACGTGCATCCTGTGCTGAAGATCATGTTCCCGTCTCTTTAACATACTAATACACCATGCCCAGCGGAGCACATGGCAGTGCCCAGCAAGCCACCCCTCTCTCTAGTGTGTGTTTCTAGCACTGGCTGGCAACAACATGCTATCACTGTCCCCTTCCACATTTCAGCCAAGAGCGTGGCAGTTGATTTCTAACACAGTGCCTCTTAACTGCATCATTTTCAAGTAGGCTTTAAGACAGTAGGGTTCAATAACATATTAAACCCTTCCACTTCCCTACCACGGTTCTATCTATGCCCTGTTGGACACAATCCCCTCGACTGAGACATGTCTTTCCCATAGACCAAGGGAAATATAAAAATCCCTCACTTCTTTCAGCCCATCCATCATAGATAGGCCATCATCATCTAGCCTAGACATTCATATCAGTGACACCTCCACACAGGTCACACTGGTGCACACTCAGTACCACTGTCTCTGTAGAGCAGACGAAGCAGAAAAATTAAATGAATGATTATTTTGCATCACGACACAAAATGCATCATACAGGGATCATTTCTGTATTTTGAAAGTCATACATCTTAAAGTTGATTGGTGACCTGCAAAAATGGACAAATGAAACAAATACCAAAATATAGTTTGTGTCCTTTTCCTCTAACTGATGTTATTCAGAAATCTCAATACAGCCCATCTTGCCATCCACATAACGCAGATCTGATTTGAACCGTATAGTTTGTTCTAGCTACTCAACAAGCTACAGATGTTAGTCTATTTTATTTTATTACTACTACGGCTATCTGAGCGAAAGCAGTCGAGATGACCCCTCTTATCATCTCAGTGCTGGAGCTAACCTCAAGTCCTTCAACCCACCAGTCTAAATTGAAGAGCGTACGTCTTTACAGGCTGATATGCCGCCGCCGCAGGCTTGTAAAAACAATCACGGCAGATGTTTTGGAGTGGCAAACGAGCTAGGACATATTTCCACCAGCTTGTGTTCTCATGCAACGGAGGACAGCATGCGATTAGGAGGGCGCAATCCTTCCTGCTGTCCTATTTAACCTGGCTCTCTGTCTTGCTCTCATCCTCAGCACAGTCCTGCCTGTCATATGATGCCTGGCCATACAGTCCTGCCTGTCATATGATGCCTGGCCATACAGTCCTGACTGTCATAATGATGCCTGGCCATACAGTCCTGCCTCTCATATGATGCCTGGCCATACAGTCCTGCCTGTCATATGATGCCTGGCCATACAGTCCTGCCTGTTGATTTTTATTTGACCTTTATTTAACTAAGCAAGTCAGTTAAGAACAATTTCTGATTTACAATGACGGCCTATCCCGGCCAAACCCTAATGCGGACGACGCCGGGCCAATTGATTAAGGGACAGGCAAAGTCTTAGAACTCTGCCTGTCCAGATGTTGTAAGAGAACGTTGCATGATTTACAGAGAAAAAAAATACAATATTGCATGAACAATCTGAAGCTCAGGACAAACGTTTTGTCAGTGCCATCATTTGAATGGGAGGAAGCACGAAGTAATCTGGTGGCCCACCATACATGCACCTAATAAAAAATCAAGTATATCTAGATCCTTCAGCAGGTATGCCTCAAAATGTATAAGAATAAAATACACAGGAAAATAACATACCAAGGCACAGAGTCCAAACATGAACCTACAGTACATACCTCAATACCGTATTCACTGTTTACTCGGTTCCAAGATATCGTCTTTAGCACAATCTTGTCAATGTGAACTTCTGCAAGAAGAGAGAAGACCAGGGTTATTTTTTTGAGCAATTAATTGCTGTTCATCCATACCCCTGCACTCCCCTCCCCAGATAGTATATTAACATATCATAAGCAATGGAAATTATCTTTGAAATTACCTGCAAAATATTCTCTCAGCCTCATGGCAAAATGTGTAAAATAGCATGAGATTAGCTATAAAACTGACATGTTGGGGTCCTGAGCTACAGATTGCCAATGGGGCATAAAATATTGCATGAACAAAAAAAAAAAATGAGCTTCTGCTGCAACCAGGAAAGTGAAGAGATTGATGGTTTAGTATGCATTTGTGCTTTCTCCCCCAATCAAGTTGCAATGTCACCTGCACAAGTACAGTCAAATACCTTTCAAACAACTGCCCCCTTACAGCACTGAACAACTGGAACCAATACTAATTTTCTCCTCTCCGCATGTGTTGGAGGAAATTATAGTTGAAATGATTAATTATGTATACATTTCTAATTAGAACCATTTAATCTAATACTATGGGCTCTTGGTTAAGCTGTTACTGAAAATGTAAGGAAAACAAATGAATTGTCTGTACCTTGCGGGAAGTTTAAGGGAGAGAGATGATGTATCTTTTCTGACAGATAAGAATGGTCCTTGATGTACCATTTGTGGAGGAGAAGATATCTTTTAGACAGATTGGAATGTCTGGTTTATGAGAGAAGTAGAAGACATCTCTGGACCTGAAAAACACTGGGCTATTGTGAGAATCGGAGAGAGTGTGGGAAACTGATGATGTCATTTTCGGTTTATAACCTGTGGAAATATGTGTATGTGGTTAGTACTCTCTGGAATTAAACGCTCTTACCTGGCTTTTAAGACTGGTCTCGATCTACTTCATGCATAATTAATGAACTTACACCTCATTAATGAACTAGAGAGAGTGTGAAATTGATTTTGGCTATAAAACATATAGGAATTTAGAAATTCCATTAACAGCATGCTTTGAGAATAACTCTCTTTTCAGTTTCATTTCTATTCATAAATCATCTCCATTTGGATTAGAAATACTGCCAATCCACAGGAAAGTGTAGGCTAACTAACTGTCTGAATGAGACAAGTTATTATGCTGAGAGCCAGCCAAGACAAGCCATTATGTGGAGAGACAGTTTACAATTGGATCATTCATCCCCCTCTCCTCTGTAACTATTCCCCAGGTCGTTGCTGCAAATGAGAATGTCTTCTCAGTCAACTTACCTGGTAAAATAACGGATAAATAAAAAGACGGAATTACAGAATGCCCCTGTAAGAGAGCAGTCAGCCAGCCAGACATGAGCAAGAGGGTGTGTCTCATTAAAACGCTTGGCTTTTTCACTGGATCACAGAGAGAGAGAGAGAGGTTTCGCCAACACAATGCAAAGTTAGATCACAATGCAATCATAAACAAGAATGCTGGGTGTTCCCATTCATATAGGCTACTGTAGCTAGCTGCTGTGGACAAGATGACAGAAGACACAGTAGCCATGGCCAGAATGTCTGCTAAAGCCAGATAAACTCTCTCTCTCTATTCTCCTGGTGCACAAGGGGCAATTCCATGGTATCGGAATTACAGAGTCAGATGTTTCACTTTAAAATGTATACCAAACCAACACCATTGATTTCAACGTTTAGCCAACCATACAACACACAAGGACTACTTTTGACAATTTCCACTGACCATTTTACAAAAACACATTTACACAAAGAACTGTGATACAAACTTTGGTAACAGAATAACAGAGGGAAATTTTACTGCAATTCTGTAAACAAACTTTGCATCTGCAGTATCCCAGTAAATGTTTTTGTTCGTTTTACTGTGTAAATTGTTCAAATTAGTAATTGCGCATAGAGTTGTATGGTTTGTGAAACTTTGAAATCAATGTTTTTGGTTTGGCATACATTTTAAATTGAAAAATCAGAGTCTCAGCATAATTCCATTAATGTGGAATTGCCCTAAAGGCAAATTGAGAAAGTGATCTTCATTCAAAGTCTATGGTGTCTGTCCTTTTGTGACAGCGCAATGAACACAGTCTGTAGTCATATGGCCATGGCATTCAAGACTGTTCTTGGAAATGAAACAGTGCTTTGCATTACTACTTGGCATGAAAGGTTTGAACCTCTTTACTAACCCCACAAGCCTATTCACAGTACATGTTATTACAGCATATTCCTACATCAATTATTTGGCCCCAATTTACCAGAAATAAATTGCTACATTATGCAATCTAAACTAAGATTGCTGAAATTGAGAATATTTGATTCTATATAGACTTTGATTAAAACGTCATCTGTTCATTCCTATGGCTAAGGTGGCTAGTAATATTTTAGAAAAAGGGCTGGTTTAATAATACTTCTTGTCAAAGTAACTCTCGAGAAAGTCTTATTGAGGCCCCCAGGGGATGCATCTCATCTCATCACAGTACCAGTGCTTTCACTGGCTTTCTTGTCGTTTCCTCAACTGTAATGATCTAATGACACTGGATAGTAAATGTGGTGGAAGCCAATAAGAAGAGTTAGCTACTGTCACCTGCCCTGTGACCATATTATTATTATTATAGGTAGGTAAGAATCTAAGGAGACGTGGTAAAATGAGGAAGCCACCTTAAATTCCACTCTTGAGCTGCACTTCAGTCAATCACGGGAATACGCCGGAACCCGGAGACTATAAACTCTAAATACAAGACAGCCCCTCCTCCCGCGGTCCCAAATAGTACGAGTTTGTTTACAATGGCGGTCACTATAAACATGCCACTGTCAAGTGGTGTTTACCTGGAAACTCATGCGTTTGTGGCAATCCATTCTCTCCTCTAAGACCAGTTCCACATTATCCAACTGGTGTCTGACAGTATCCTTCTGGTAAAAAAGGGAACGCAGGGTGTAGTGAGGCCAAGGTGAAAAGCAGCGCCAAGTGCTCCAGGGAACCCGACTCTGCCTCCAGTGGAGTCCCGCTGGGATGCACCGATCTCCCAGACTCCATTCCACCCTCGCGAGGGCAATGTTGATCAGGTACATTCTGAGTGTTCCCACCACGTGGAGATAAAGGAACGCCATGCTAAGTATTTAAGTACAGCGCTGGGTCAATATGGCTCAAAGCACGATACAGTGTGTCCGCACATTCTCTGTTTCCAGATCGCAAAAGTGACAGGTAGACATGTAGTTTGGAACGCAAAACATGGTCGCTAACGTCCTTAAGGAAGGCCAAGTCAGTTTGACAGTTTGCTGTTATCTCAAAGTCCCGGAAAACGTGGACATCTTTCCGTGCAAGATCCTCAAGACATGATCCCAAAAAGCGAATCTCAAGTGGTTGACACATATGAAGTAGTCCGTACATAAACTCTATCCGCTTCGCTGGGCTGAGGTGCAAGCCGAACCACTCAAACACAGCCTTCTTGTCAATTTGCCACTGGCGATATGACTCCCCCGCTGAATTTTTGAACCTCACACCACAATATGGAACCGAATCAATAGTGTGACTGCTGAAATCGGTATTTTCCTGCTCGTCTTCGACGGTATGGTCTCCTTCCGCCGTTCGAATGGGAATCTTCATTCTCAGCATGATCAACTTTTCGGCAGGACTTGTTAGCAATTATCAATTCATTCAAATGTGTCAGAACTTTACATAATCGTTCAGTACTCATCCGTACACCGCAGCCGAGTGGTTATGTGATATTCGACGGAAATTACTGCGATTATAGCAGTCTCAGTAACTCATTTTCAAGACTAGTATTCTGCCAGCAGCACAAACGATGACGTCACGTTGTACCTTATTAAAAACCTTCAGATTAAAGGCCCTCATTTCTAAACATTACAATGTGGCTCATTGAATTAGGGCCTAATCTATGGATTTCACATTTTATTTATTTATTTTATTTTACCTTTATTTAACCAGGCAAGTCAGTTAAGAACATATTCTTATGTTCAATGACAGCCTGGGAACAGTGGGTTAACTGCCTGTTCAGGGGCAGAACGACAGATTTGTACCTTGTCAGCTCGGGGTTTGAACTCGCAACCTTCCGGTTACTAGTCCAACGCTCTAACCACTAAGCTACCTTGCCCATGACTGGGCAGGGGCCCAGCCATGGGTGGCCCAGGCTGACCCACTGGGGAGCCAGCTGCATCCAATCAGAATTCGTTTTTCCCAACAAAAGGGCTTTATTACAGACAGAAATACTCCTGAGCACCCACCTGCCTCCGCGTCTGACAATCCCACAGGTGAAGAAGCCGGATGTGGAGGTCCTGGGCTGGCATGGTAATATGTGGTCTGCGGTTGTGAGGCCGGTTGGATGTACTGCCAAATGATCTAAAACGAACTTGGAGGCCGCTTATGGTAGAGGAATGAACGTTCAATTCTCTGGCAACAGCTCTGGTGGACATTCCTGCAGTCATTATGCCAATTTGCACGCTCCTGTTTTTCTTAACTTCTAAAATAATTGTTGGTTAAGGGCTTGAAAGTAATAATTTCACTGTAAGGTCTACAACTGTTGTATTTGGCGCATGTGACAAATACAATTATAATTGATTTGTGGCATTGTGTTACCCCAAACTGCACATTTTAGAGTGGCCTTTTATTGTACCCAGCACAAGGTGCACCTGTGTAATGATCATGCTGTTTAATCAGCTTCTTGATATGCCAGGCATATCAGCTGGATGGATTATCTTAACAAAGGATAAAATGCTCACTAACAGGGATGTAAACAAATTTGTCCATACAATTTGAGGGAAGTCTCCTTTTTGTGCGTATGGAACATTTCTGCGATATTTTATTTCAGCTCATGAAACATGGAGCCAGCTCATTATATATTGCATTTATATTTTTGTAAAGTGTAATTCAAAATATATTACATTTTTATCAATGTCTGTTTTTATTGTGCTTATAAGCAAATGCAATAATGACTTTATGGAAGCATTTACAAATATGCTTCTAAAAACATTTAAGATCACTATCGAAAATACAATGTTCATATTGTTATGTTCACAACATTGGGCTGTAGAGAGAACTATTCTATGTGCTGAGGTAAAAGTGGTTTTGGAAATACTCAGTTGGATCTGTAGAATCTACTATATGTGGTGTTATTACTTGGGGGACTGAGGTCTAAATGCCCAGTAGCACTTTCTCCTCCACCAGTTCCATTCACTGCAATGCAATACATTATAGGCCTATAAATTACATATTGGCTTATAGAGAAAAACAATTCTATGTGCCAAGGTAAAAGTGGCGTTGGGATCACTCAGTTGGGTCTATGGAATCTATAGATGGTGTCATATCTTGAGGGACTGAGGTCTAAATACCCAGCAGCACTTTCTACTCCAGCCATACCATTGGTCCCAATGGAATACACTATGGGACCAATGGAATGAGTCGAGTGAAAAGTACTGCTGGATATTTAGACGTCAGTTGCCCAAGAAATAAAACCATATATGGACTCTACAGACCATACTACTGATTATTCCCAACCCCACTTTTACCGCTGCAGAGAATTATTATTTTTCTCTATAAACAAATATGTAATTCCATATACATTCTATTGCAGTGAATGGAGTGGGTGGAGTAATGAGTCACCAGCACATTGTATTACATTTACATTTAAGTCATTTAGCAGACACTCTTATCCAGAGCGACTTACAAATTGGTGCATTCACCTTATGACATCGAGTGGAACAGTCACTTTACAATAGTGCATCTAAATCTTAAAGGGGGGGGGGGGGTGAGAGGGATTACTTATCCTATCCTAGGTATTCCTTAAAGAGGTGGGGTTACAGGTGTCTCCGGAAGGTGGTGATTGACTCCGCTGTCCTGGCGTCGTGAGGGAATTTGTTCCACCATTGGGGGGGCCAGAGCAGCGAACAGTTTTGACTGGGCTGAGCGGGAGCTGTACTTCCTCAGTGGTAGGGAGGCGAGCAGGCCAGAGGTGGATGAACGCAGTGCCCTTGTTTGGGTGTAGGGCCTGATCAGAGTCTGGAGGTACTGAGGTGCCGTTCCCCTCACAGCTCCGTAGGCAAGCACCATGGTCTTGTAGCGGATGCGAGCTTCAACTGGAAGCCAGTGGAGAGAACGGAGGAGCGGGGTGACGTGAGAGAACTTGGGAAGGTTGAACACCAGACGGGCTGCGGCGTTCTGGATGAGTTGAAGGGGTTTAATGACACAGGCAGGGAGCCCAGCCAACAGCGAGTTGCAGTAATCCAGACGGGAGATGACAAGTGCCTGGATTAGGACCTGCGCCGCTTCCTGTGTGAGGCAGGAAGCGTGAGGCAGGGTCGCTCTATTAAACCCAATGCCCAGCACAAGTGACTCATTTAAGTTTTGCAGGCTCTATTGAGTTATTTCAATGACATATAATTGTATTTTATTAAAAGTATATTTATTTAAATATAGCTTACAAGATAGCTTTCAACATACCAGTATTGGTGTACACTTTCTAAAGACATTCTGGTATAAATTAATACAATATCAAATTATCAATGACGTTTTTCAAAGGTGGCTGCAATCACCGTTGAACAAATAAATGGGTCATTTGACATACAATATAAAAAGTATTATTTATATCAGCATTTCTTTAGAAAGTACAAAAATACATTTGTTATTGCTGTCTAGCATGTCTTTGCAGGGGGACTCTTTAAAAAAATGTTTAACAAAAATCAGCGATCGTGCTGCCAACAATATCCTGCTGTTAGGAGAACGGTAATATTTACGAGCGCTCCTGACTATACCACTCGAAATTGCATCGCTGACCCCTCCTAACTTTCATTAGCTGCTGCTGGGTCATAACTTCATCTACCAGGACATCGGGTGGTGATAATGGTGATAACTCATTGCACCCGAGTTATATTCGCTCATGAACGCTAACAACATGTTTTTTAAAATAAATGTTTCAATACATTATTATTCCGTTCTATAACATTTTATTTAATTATATTTGCTATATGTGGCATGAAACTGTTAAACGCGCAGTTCACTGAAATATATTCACACAATATTGCTCACAATGTAGTTTTCAGATTCAATATCTCAGATAAAGGTCATGTAAATAAATTGGGTTGTAATTATTCTGTATGAGTTTTCTTATCTTTGTCGACAGATGGCAGTATTTCATTACAATCCACCAGGCCCTGTAGTTTGCTTCAGTAGATTACACCATTTACATTTACATTTAAGTCATTTAGCAGCACACCAAACACTGTATAGACCTACTCTTGTCTTGGATAAATGCGTTATGAAACACTACCAGGTAACTCACAAATTTCAGCCAAAATGTGATCAATTGGTATAGACTAAGAATCACATGCCACTTTAAGGAATGGAACACTACTCACTTTAATAATGTTTACATATCTGGCATTACTCAACTCGTATGTATATGCTGTATTCTATACTATTCTACTGTATCTTAGTCACTTAATGTTTACATACTGGCTTTACTCATCTCATGTGTATATACTGTTTTCTATACTAGTGTACTGTATCTTAGTCACTTAATGTTTACATACTGGCTTTACTCATCTCATGTGTGTATACTGTTTTCTATACTAGTGTACTGTATCTTAGTCACTTAATGTTTACATACTGGCTTTACTCATCTCATGTGTGTATACTGTTTTCTATACTAGTGTACTGTATCTTAGTCACTTAATGTTTACATACTGGCTTTACTCATCTCATGTGTATATACTGTTTTCTATACTAGTGTACTGTATCTTAGTCACTTAATGTTTACATACTGGCTTTACTCATCTCATGTGTGTATACTGTTTTCTATACTAGTGTACTGTATCTTAGTCACTTAATGTTTACATACTGGCTTTACTCATCTCATGTGTGTATACTGTTTTCTATACTAGTGTACTGTATCTTAGTCACTTAATGTTTACATACTGGCTTTACTCATCTCATGTGTGTATACTGTTTTCTATACTAGTGTACTGTATCTTAGTCACTTAATGTTTACATACTGGCTTTACTCATCTCATGTGTGTATACTGTTTTCTATACTAGTGTACTGTATCTTAGTCACTTAATGTTTACATACTGGCTTTACTCATCTCATGTGTGTATACTGTTTTCTATACTAGTGTACTGTATCTTAGTCACTTAATGTTTACATACTGGCTTTACTCATCTCATGTGTGTATACTGTTTTCTATACTAGTGTACTGTATCTTAGTCACTTAATGTTTACATACTGGCTTTACTCATCTCATGTGTGTATACTGTTTTCTATACTAGTGTACTGTATCTTAGTCACTTAATGTTTACATACTGGCTTTACTCATCTCATGTGTATATACTGTTTTCTATATTAGTGTACTGTATCTTAGTCACTTAATGTTTACATACTGGCTTTACTCATCTCATGTGTGTATACTGTTTTCTATACTAGTGTACTGTATCTTAGTCACTTAATGTTTACATACTGGCTTTACTCATCTCATGTGTGTATACTGTTTTCTATACTAGTGTACTGTATCTTAGTCACTTAATGTTTACATACTGGCTTTACTCATCTCATGTGTGTATACTGTTTTCTATACTAGTGTACTGTATCTTAGTCACTTAATGTTTACATACTGGCTTTACTCATCTCATGTGTGTATACTGTTTTCTATACTAGTGTACTGTATCTTAGTCACTTAATGTTTACATACTGGCTTTACTCATCTCATGTGTATATACTGTTTTCTATACTAGTGTACTGTATCTTAGTCACTTAATGTTTACATACTGGCTTTACTCATCTCATGTGTGTATACTGTTTTCTATACTAGTGTACTGTATCTTAGTCACTTAATGTTTACATACTGGCTTTACTCATCTCATGTGTGTATACTGTTTTCTATACTAGTGTACTGTATCTTAGTCACTTAATGTTTACATACTGGCTTTACTCATCTCATGTGTGTATACTGTTTTCTATACTAGTGTACTGTATCTTAGTCACTTAATGTTTACATACTGGCTTTACTCATCTCATGTGTGTATACTGTTTTCTATACTAGTGTACTGTATCTTAGTCACTTAATGTTTACATACTGGCTTTACTCATCTCATGTGTGTATACTGTTTTCTATACTAGTGTACTGTATCTTAGTCACTTAATGTTTACATACTGGCTTTACTCATCTCATGTGTGTATACTGTTTTCTATACTAGTGTACTGTATCTTAGTCACTTAATGTTTACATACTGGCTTTACTCATCTCATGTGTGTATACTGTTTTCTATACTAGTGTACTGTATCTTAGTCACTTAATGTTTACATACTGGCTTTACTCATCTCATGTGTGTATACTGTTTTCTATACTAGTGTACTGTATCTTAGTCACTTAATGTTTACATACTGGCTTTACTCATCTCATGTGTGTATACTGTTTTCTATACTAGTGTACTGTATCTTAGTCACTTAATGTTTACATACTGGCTTTACTCATCTCATGTGTGTATACTGTTTTCTATACTAGTGTACTGTATCTTAGTCACTTAATGTTTACATACTGGCTTTACTCATCTCATGTGTATATACTGTTTTCTATACTAGTGTACTGTATCTTAGTCACTTAATGTTTACATACTGGCTTTACTCATCTCATGTGTGTATACTGTTTTCTATACTAGTGTACTGTATCTTAGTCACTTAATGTTTACATACTGGCTTTACTCATCTCATGTGTGTATACTGTTTTCTATACTAGTGTACTGTATCTTAGTCACTTAATGTTTACATACTGGCTTTACTCATCTCATGTGTGTATACTGTTTTCTATACTAGTGGGTATCTTAGTGGGTAATGTTTACATACTGGGACTCATCTCATGTGTAGAATGTTTGCATACATGACTGTATCTTAGTCACTTAATGTTTACATACTGGCTTTACTCATCTCATGTGTGTATACTGTTTTCTATACTAGTGTACTGTATCTTAGTCCGTATTGCTCTGACATTGCTCGTCCATATGTACAGTCTTGGCCAAAAGTTTTGAGAATGACACAAATATGAATTTTCACCAAGTCTGCTGCCTCAGTTTGTATGATGGCAATTTGCATATACTCCAGAATGTGATGAAGAGTGATCAGATGAATTGCAATTAATTCAAAAGTCCCTCTTTGCCATGCAAATGAACTGAATCCCCCAAAAAACATTTCCAAGTCGCTCTGGATAAGAGTGTCTGCTAAACTACCACAATGTACAATGGGAGCTTTGGATTGAGCAGCAAGGGCTTTTGACCGTCTGTTCCACAAAATGGAACCAGATAAACAAGAAAGTATATTTGACCTATAAAGCAGTATATGATTTCAGCAACAGATTTGACGCTACAGTACCTCTCTCAGGTGGCTGCAGACAAGCATGCTTCAGAGGCTGGGTGTAACCACTCCCCTATAATCCACATCCCAACCCAAAGCCACTAGGTTCTCATTGAGAAGTCTCAGGACCACGTCACAGTTTGGTTTGGTATAAAAAGGCTTCCAGGAACATCTATTCATGTCTGCTAGCGACGTTACAGCCTGTCATCTTGTACAGCAGGGAGTAAGTAGCCTGTTTCAGTAAATCTAGACGCGCTGTGTTACTGCAGGACTGTTTGCATTTACATTGATGAGTGGTATATTGGCAGCTGATGAGTAAAGAGTGAAGGTAAGATAACTGTCTTAACAATTGTTAAAGTTTCTCTTAAAAATGTACTGGAGTAATGGGCAAAAGTCAAATCGATATTCCTGCAAAACATGTACAAATAATGTGCAGTTTTGGGTATAACATAAATTTATCGCATAGGACTTTGAAAGTCATTTTTACATGTTTTGCTATTATTGGCTTAATCATGTTTTGCTAGCTTATTACATATTTACTAAAATATGTATTTTGCCATTTAGTTTGTATCCTCCATCTTTATTTAGTTCAAGGAGAACTTTGCAGTACTGTTGATCAACAATGAAGAAATGGATATTAGGATCCGTATTAACATGGATGTTCCTTCCACATCTGAGGGGAGATCATTTAGTGGAAGATGTTGACGTTCAAGCGGGTAAATACATTTTTATGTATTGCAATTAATGACAATGATTAACATTGTGCCTGCAATTTCTAACTAATATTACTACTGTACACAGGCCTATAATGTCAATATTGTCATATTAATGCAGATTTATAAAGACGGGTTTTGATGTCGTTAGCCAGCGAGGTGGGTAAGATTTCTTCTTTCCTTGATTCCAGGCTGTAGCACAGCATCAAACGACCTGGTTTACATAATCGACGGTTCCTCCAGCGTGGGCACTCCAGACTTTGACTTGGCCAAACGATGGCTGGTCAATATCACCAGAGGCTTTGACGTGAGCTCCCGTCACACCCAGGTGGGCGTGGTCCAGTACAGCGACACGCCCCGTCTGGAGATTCCGCTGGGCAAACACCTGAGCAGCCAGGAACTGGTCAGCGCCATCAACACCATCGGGTACCTGGGGGGCAACACCCAGACGGGCAGGGCCATCAAATTTGCCACGCAGCACGTCTTCCCGTCCTCCAACCGCACACAGCCTGCCAGGAACCGCATTGCTGTGGTGCTGACAGATGGCCGTAGCCAGGACGACGTGGTGGACGCAGCCGTGGAAGCCAAGGCCCAGAATATTATCCTGTTCGCTGTGGGCGTGGGCAACGAGATCACCAACACCGAACTGGTGTCCATGGCCAACAATCCTCCCTCTACATATGTTCTCTACGCTGAGGACTACAGCTCTATCGCTAACATCCGAGACGCCATGGAGCAGAAGCTGTGTGAGGGTGAGTCTGGGATCCTGAGGCTAATGATAGCTTAGATAGCTTATTTTGAGACATTTCCATAATACACAGTGCATGTGTCATAAACCTCCAAGATGAAATAACTGTGGTCTAAACTGACTTGCTCTCTATGTCTGTCTGTCTCTCTCTCTCTCTCTCAGAGTCTGTGTGCCCAATGCAGATTCCTGGAACAGCCAATGTAAAGGGATTTGAGCTGCTGTCCAGAATGCAGATCGACATGAAAGCAAAGAAAGTCCAGGGCTCGCTGATGTCAGAGACTTCCTACTTGCTTAGCCCCCGACTGGACCTCACCGACAGCACCAGGTAGGGGGACCGACCGTTCACACACACACACACACACACACACACACACACACACACACACACACACACACACACACACACACACACACACACACACACACACACACACACACACACACACACACACACACACACACACACACACACACACACACACACACACACACACTCTGACAGTAAACTCCTTAGAGCTCACATGAGATTTCTGTAACACACTTCTACATACAGTATAACCCATTTTTATTGATCCTCCAGGGCCATCTTCCCCGAGGGTCTGCCTCCCTCCTATGTGTTTGTGGCCACTCTACGCCTGAAGAGCCCCACCAACCATTTGAAGTTGGACCTGATCAGAGTGCTCTCTCAGGACGGGCTGAAACAGTTCGCTGTGACCCTCAATGGACTGGAGAAGTCTGTCATCTTCACCAGCACAACCACCAGTGTCAACAAGAAAGAACAGTGTGTCATTTTCAATGACAGAGGAATTAAGGTCTATAGAAACACACTGACATAACGACCCCCAACACCTTTGGACTGGTTTCCTGGACACATATTAATCCTAGTGCTGGACTAAAACGCATGTTAAATGTGTCTGGGGAAACCAGTTCTTTATGTTTTGAAATAGTAGTTACCTACTCAGCAAGTTTAACTTTTTCTACAGAAACTCTTTGACTCAGAGTGGCACCAGTTGAAGCTGCTTGTTAAACCCAGACGTATCATCTGTTACCTGGACGACATGCAGATAGAGGAGCAGCTACTAGAACCTGTATTTCCCATCTACATCAATGGAAAGATACAGGTCGCCAAGAAGGTCAAGATGGAAGCAACTGTTCCTGTGAGTAACAATGGGTGTTGTGGAAACTTAAAGAAATGCAACAACCAAAAATGTACAAATAATGGTTTGCTTTCATTTTAAGGGAGCTTCTATATTTAGATGAACTTTTTTTACTATAATGACACGGTAACATGACTATGTTTGTCTTGTAATCCTTCTTTAGATTGAGATACAAAAACTGAGGCTTTACTGCGATCCAGAGCAAAGTGAGAAAGAGACAGCGTGTGAAATATACTCTGTGGTGAGTGTAATGATACTGTAACTACGAGACTCATAATTTACTTCCACATGTCACTGAAGGTTTCTATTGAAGGCGGGGGGGGGAGGGGGTAAAGATAATTTCATCTTCATATCATTATCGTTCTCTATTTATTTCTATACAGGAGGATGACAGGGTGAGTATGTTTGTTGGTTGTCTGTCTTTACATTACATTGTAATTATTACATTACATTTGTAGACTTGTTGGGTTGTTCCTGTTATATTAAATCGTTTTCTGCTCCCAGTGTCCTCTGGACAGACAACCTGCAGCAGTGGAGAGCTGTAACTGCCCTCTGGGGAAACCTGGGCCTCCTGGTCTTCCTGGGCCTATGGTGAGAATTCAATCATAAATAATTCAATCCTAAATTGATTGAGAGATTTATGACAAAACAGCTGTACAGAACAAAATGCCAACTCCACCAGATGGATGACTATATGTAAATCTCTAGTTCATAGCTTGTCTGTTTGAACCCTGTAGGGCTTCCGAGGTGAGAAAGGGAGGGAGGGGCCACCTGGTCCTGACGGTAAGCCTGTGAGTACTGGCTATCTATCTGAAATATATCTCATTTCAAAACATGAGGATCAATCATACAGTATGGTGATTCTGATGAATTGTTACTCATTTCCTTCGTGAAGGGGAAGCCAGGTGAACGTGGAATGGCAGGAGAACTCGGGAAGAATGGGAACAATGTGAGTGAAATATATGTCACTACAATTTCTGCATTTTGCTGATTATACTTACTGCTACTGTGTTTGTAATGTTGGTTTCATTATTCAACTTAGGGCAAAGCGGGCATACCAGGGCATAAGGGCGAAGCAGGACTCAATGGGGCCAAAGTAAGCATCATGAGATAGGTTCACAATATACTATAACAAATCATTTTCATATCACATAGTTCTTTGTATGGCTCATCATGTTAGGTTAGATTACTTGTTAGATATTACTGCATGATTGGAACTAGAAGCACAAGCATTTCTCTACACTCGCATTAACATCTACTAACCATGTGTATGTGACAAATAGAATTGGATTTGATTTCGCTATTAGATCTAAAGGCCCCGGGCCTTTATGTTACTGTAGTTTTGAATTGAGGTCATGTCTTTGTGATTGAGCTGATTCATCCTGGCTGCAGGGTGACACGGGAGCACCAGGCCTTGAAGGCAGACCTGGCCCTCCAGGACCTACAGTGAGTCATGACCCTTTAAAAAAGTGTAATTATAGAGAGACACACACACACACACACACGGCTGTGGGAGCAGCCCAGCATAATAGGCAGACTACTAAGCAGGTGCAAGTAGTGTAGACATGAATGATGAAAACAAAATGCCAATATCCAGTTTAATTTAGTGTTTGTAGACGATAGACGTATTCTCAGACTACGTTAATAACACACTACATACTCCGAGGGAGTCAGGTCTTAAAGACCATATAATGGTGGCGGTGCCAATGGACAAGGGTTTTAAAAGACTGTTTCCATTGTAGGGAACTGAGAGACAACTTCAATTGGAGGCCACAGGAATTGCAGGGGAAAAGGTAAGAGACAAACTTTGTCAGAAATATTTTATGGCAATTGAATGTGGTGCTATATTTTGTTGACTCTTTAATGCAGACATTTTTTCTCCAACATTTTCATATGTACAGGGAAGTCCAGGTGAAGCAGGAGCTCAGGGACCACCAGGAGAGCATGGACCACATGTAAGCTTGTATACACCTATTATGTATGTTGACCTTCATGTTCATAACTGTGTACGATGTGGAACTGTCTGGTATTCAACAGCATTTTCTTCTTCGCTGTATGAGAAGTGCTATTTATCCTGTACTAGGGTTGGGCGATATCTAAGGAGACCTCGTCTACAATATATTGTGATATCCGTTGTTAATAACTTTACACCGTTAATGACTAGATACATCCAGACTGCAATTTTTATGCTTATTTTTATATTAAAGTCACATTCTCATTAAATAACCTCAGTATGGCGAAAAAAATCAAGCTTAGTTGATTCATTTAGACTTCATATTTTCATTTTCAACACAACGCCCTAACGTATAAAACTGAACAGTTTTTTGATTTGTAAAGTTCAAATAGCCAAGCACTTAACGGCAATATAAAACATCACAATATTTGATTTAATCATGTTGGCCCAACCCTATTCTGTACAACAAAACATCCAATGATAACAGTACAGTATCAGTTTGCTTGTTGGTCAGAGGGAAGTCAGGGGTTACTATACAGCATTTTATAACTGAAATGATGTTGTTTTCTGTTCAGGGGGACACAGGGCCGGTAGGAAAGGATGGTTTTGTTGGACCAGCTGGAGTGAAGGTGAGCTGAGATTTAATTTCACATTCCTTCATAAACAAGTGACATGGAATAGTCTGTAGGCGATGGCAGATGTGACATGCAAGGGACTGCGAGCTATGTGACATCTTGTTAGAGATGATATCTGTGTGTTTTTTTGGGGAGGGGGAGGGGGGTTCAGAGGGAATATTTGTGGTTAATCTTTCCTTTTCCTATGGAGTTGGTGGTTCCATAGGAGGAGGTTTGAAATGTTAGAGTTTCACTCAGAGTTCTATATAAAGACACTTCCACAAGCTAGTCTAGGTGGCGGAAAGTCTGCATAAGCTATTTCTAGAGTTGAGGTGGTGCGTGCGGGAGGTAGGAACATTGTTAGTTCACTTGTAAACATTGACTAAAGTATATTTCATGTTCTTTGCTTTGGTTGGGAAGAACAGGAAGCAGGTTACGCAGATTTGAACTGTATATATGTTCAGTTATTTTGTATTTTTTTAATGAATGGGGATAATTTCATTACCCCATTTGTGGATAATTACTTTTTTTTAGCTAAACCCTATAACCCTGTGTTTAATTAGATGTTGAACTGATGATGCTTTCAACTACATACTGTAATGCAGGCGATATTCAATGAATACTCATATGCCCATCAGTACCTAGTAAACTAGCCTTAGACTTAAAAGGTTTATTTTTCCTGAGGGAACTTTGTGGTGTGTGCGCTGGATCTGTAGTGGATCTAGGAGATCCAGGGACACAAAGGATCGTTTCAGCTTCCAGTAGTAGTATATGTAACCTGGCTCGCTGCCTGGCGTGAGTTTGGTGTTCTATAATGAGGGGTGAGTGCTGCAGAGCGGAGCGTGGCTTCTGTTCCTGCAATCTATTTCCAGAGCTCTGCATCTGCCCCAGCATCTGTTTATCGCCCAGGGAACATGTCCCTTCCTTTTGGAGTGGTGTAAATTAGTGACACCCTACCATTTACCGGCTTATTAAACTATGCACACTTACCCGTAAAGTAGCTTTGATAAAGGTCTTGGCTTAGTAAGATGTTTGTGTCGTCTGGCAATTGGAGAAGGAACGGTTTTGTGAGGGATGTGACATTTGCGCACTGTAACCATGAAAAGTACAAGTGAAACCTCAAACTGGTTTGCTGAAATTGTAAAACACCAGGGATGCCACCATTTGATTTAACTGTAAAAATCTTCTGTACACAGATAATATTTATCTTGGTGGAGTGACATATTATTTTGAGTGTAGTTTGTAATTGCAGTGAGTCACTGTCATGGCTAATGGTCATCCTCTCGCTCAAATTCATTGAATAAATCATTTTTTTGGAACTCCTTGGCTTATTATCAGCTAAATGTGTCCTAAATATGTATTTTATTATATACATTTTTTCCCAACCTTCCCTCTCATTTTGGATTAGAAGCCAAGGTCCCCAAATAATTCTTCAAGCAAAACCCCAGCTTTTCCAGCCCAGCTCCCCATCCCCAGTCCCACCCCCAGTTCTAGCCTGCTGGTCTGGATCCAGTGCATGATCAGCTAACCGACTGGTTTGATGTGGTGGCCCAGATGAAAGCCTGTTCATTGGGTTGGGTTTTCACAGTGCGGCATGGCTCTGCAGCGGGCTTGGCTGCTGCAGTCTGTAATCACGGCCCTGCAGCTCACAGGACACAGCAGCTGTAAAAACCAGACACACCATACTTTAGATGTCGGAGAGGTTTGGTTTAACCAGCCAGTGTGCTTGCATTGACAACAATAGGAAAAAATGTCTATCAGTACCAGGCTACACTTGGATCAAAATGCACAGGAATGTTTTGAGACGCTTGCATAAAATTCCATGTAAAACTTGAATGAAAGTTACATGTCAGATGAAGTCTCATAAAGTTTTGGGTAATTGCTATCCTAGATGAGTAAAAATGGTTGTGTGGAAATAATGTCATAGTTTTAAGTTACAAAGGATTCCTGTTGTAATTCAGAAAACAGCTTGGTGTGAGGTCCTGTATCAAATAAATTCTTGTGATTTTTCATGCACGGGAAGGAACAATGTTCCGCCGCATGTAGAATGAAGCAAGATTGTGCAAAGATGGGTTTTCTGCTCTTGCTTTTGAGGCTGTTCCTTACTCTAAAACATGGCTCTCCAATCCTGTCACTGGAGAGCTGGCCCTCCTGTAGGCTTCCAATCCAACCTCAGTTGTAACTAACATGATTCAGATTATCAACCAGCTAATTATTAGAATCGGCAGAGAGGAAGAGGCAAGGCGTGAGGGATAATTGGGCCCAAAATATGTTTTCTCTAGCAGGTGCAGTTTTTTTTGTTTGTCTCACTTAAGGAGGTTTTGTACGGAGTTCAATGAGAGTGTTGACTTTGGTTAACAAAAAAATGTAATGGTTTATTTGCTACGTGTGGCTTATTTGATTGAATAGATGTTTCGTAATGCTTAGGTTGTTATGAATGTACTGATATAAGTAGGTCATGTGACATCCTGGCAACTTTGAGAAAAAACACTTTATATTGGAGTTGTGCCTGTTGTTCCCACGCGTCACTGCCCTCTCATTTGCTAGAATGGTCTTGCCTCCTCCCGACTGCTTTCCATTTTTGAAGATATTTGTTTAAATTGATAGAGCGGTCACTGGAGTATCTGGTTAATATAATGGAATCAAGTGCGCTAGATTAGGGATGGATTGAAAACCTACAAGAGGCTAGCTCTCCAGGAACATGGCTAGAGAGCCCTGCTTTAGAGTAAGGCACAGCCTCAAAAGCAAGAGAAGAATATAATTTTTGCACAATCTTGCCTAAACATCTATGTCAAATAGAATGCTTCGTTCCACACGGGGAGAAACATTGTTCCTTCCTGTGCATGAAAAATCACAATACTTTGAAGAGATGAGAAATCTTGGAAGGAGTACCTACAGTGGGAAGAACAAGTATTTGATACACTGCCGATTTTGCAGGTTTTCCTACTTACAAATCACATTGTATGATTTTTAAGTAATTCATTTGCATTTTATTGCATGACATAAGTACTGTATTTGATACATCAGAAAAGCAGAACTTAATCCAGATCCTTCAGGTTTCGGGGCTGTCGCTGGGCAATACGGACTTTCAGCTTCCTCCAAAGATTTTCTATTGGGTTGACTGGCTAGGCCACTCCAGGACCTTGAGATGCTTCTTACGGAGCCACTCCTTAGTTGCCCTGGCTGTGTGTTTCGGGTCGTTGTCATGCTGGAAGACCCAGCCACAACCCATCTTCAATGCTCTTACTGAGGGAAGGACGTTGTTGGCCAAGATCTTGCAATACATGGCCCCATTCATCCTCCCCTCAATACGGTGCAGTCGTCCTGTCCCCTTTGCAGAAAAGCATCCCCGAAGAATGATGTTTCTACCTCCATGCTTCATGGTTGGGATGGTGTTCTCTGGGTTGTACTCATCCTTCTTCTTCCTCCAAACATGGCGAGTGGAGTTTACACCAAAAAGCTCTATTTTTGTCTCATCAGACCACATGGTCTTCTCCCATTCCTCCTCTGGATCATCCAGATGGTCATTGGCAAACTTCAGATGGGCCTGGACATGCGCTGGCTTGAGAAGGGGGACCTTGTGTGTGCTGCAGGATTTTAATCCATGACGGCGTAGTGTGCTACTAATGGTTTTCTTTGAGACTGTGGTCCCAGCTTTCTTCAGGTCATTGACCAGGTCCTGCCGTGTAGTTCTGGGATGATCCATCACCTTCCTCATGATCATCGATGCCCCGCGAGGTGAGATCTTGCATGGAGCCCCAGACCGAGGGTGATTGATCTTCACCTTGAACTTCTTCCATTTTCTAATAATTGCGCCAACAGTTGTTGCCTTCTCACCAAGCTGCTTGCCTATTGTCCTGTAGCCCATCCCAGCCTTGTGAAGGTCTACAATTTAACCCTAATGTCCTTCCACAGCTCTCTGGTCTTGGCCATTGTGGAGAGGTTGGAGTCTGTTTGATTGAGTGTGTGGACAGGTGTTTTTTATACAGGTAACGAGTTCAAACAAGTGCAGTTAATACAGGTAATGAGTGGAGAACAGGAGGGCTTCTTAAAGAAAAACTAACAGGTCTGTGAGAGCTGGAATTCTCACTGGTTGGTAGGTGATCAAATACTTATGCCATGCAATAAAATGCAAATTAATTACTTAAAAATCATACAATGTGATTTTCTGGATTTTTGTTTTAGATTCCGTCTCTCACAGTTGACGTGTACCTATGATAAAAATTACAGACCTCTACATGCTTTGTAATTAGGAAACACTGCCGAATATGCAGGTTATCAAATACTTGTTCTCCCCAATGTAAGTGACTCATACTCAATCAAGTTTTGACCATGATGTGTGATTGATGTGATACACTTTAGCATTTTCAACAGTCTTTCAGACTTTAATTTTGCATAACCAACATTTTAGATGAAAATAGATTCCGTATATTGACATGAAAGGTTAAATTGATGACTGACTTGTGTGAACTTGTCCAGAACATGTTCATTCTGTATGTGAGTACAGTAATCAATGCTATATTTAAAACACACAAGACAAGAACACAATTCAACATCCAACACCCTTTTTACTAAGAGTGTTCCAAAATAGGTTTCCAGTGTCTTAAAAATGTAACTAATGTCTTGTAATTTGGCGAATCACATGAGTAATTGTGATATAGTATACAGTATTCATAATAGCATTTTTGGGTGCTATGTAATTTGAGATTTTGATAACAGGGTTTTTCTTGATTTCATGCCTTGGCTGCAGTTTTAATTTATGTAATTGAACATGCATTATTGCAGAGATGTAGTTAGCATGGCTAAAACTGAAGAGCATTCAATAAGTTTGACGGTAGATACTCCTTTTCTGGATAACATCTCCCACACTGTGTTGGTTACACATTCTGAAAGCCATAATCAACACTTGTCATCCTCAATATTTACAGCCATTACAGTTTTACCATGTCTTTTTATAAGATCATACAGACCTCTTATGTTGCTAATGATAGGCTCTTTGTCGCACGTGTGCCTGTTAGATGTTCAGGAAGGCAAAGCACTTCAAAAGCCGCCCTCTGTGTGTCAGGACCTATAAACCCACAGCTTTCCCTGCTTTACCTCCTTTATTATTGAAAACCTGACTGAGCAGCGTGTACTGTGGTCTGTGGTTTATATCATAAACCTAGGTCGGAGGTGTATGAGTGTTTGAGAAGGAGCGTCTCTTCCCTCGTGCACTCTGTTCTACTGCTGCACTCTACACTCACCTTGGAAAATGAATAGTGTGTATGTTGTGTTAGTGAGGATTTAGAATACATTTTTTTGTTACATTTTTTGTTAAGAGTGATAGTTTTAAACCTCACTGATGGGGTATGGAAACCCCCCAACTTGAGGCGGTCATCTGTCTCAAAGCTCAATGGATATTTTCACATGTTACAGTAGCTATTTCAGAGTACTTCTGTTTTATTATGTTTAGGGTGAGAAAGGAGACGTTGGGGTTCACGGTGGTGATGGACAGATTGGAGTTCCGGTGAGTCTTCATTGTTCAAATGAAACGTTATTTCTTAATAAAAGCTGGAACCATTCACTAAGCCAGTCCATTTACTCATCATCCTCATCCACTCCTATGCATTCTACTACCTGCTCCCTTTAAATGATCATAGCAACTATGTTTTTCCAATATACACTAAAACCATGGATCGTTTATAAAGTCACCTAAAATGACATTAAGGACTTTTAAATCAAAATAGTCATGGTGTTTGCGTAGATTTGTCTCCAAATGTGGTGTTCATCCAACCACAATGTTTGCTACTTGTTTGCTACATGACCCCAGGATCCACACTTGGTGTATAGAAAACTATTTATATGATTAAACATAAAAACATGTCTAAGCTTATTTGTCTATGCTTATCACCTGTCAGAAACATTTAAAAAGACATTGATATAACACAAAATAATAAACATTGTCCCTAACTTGTCCACCCCCCAAAAAAAATTAAGCCACATTTCCTCCTTGTCCACAATAGGAGCATGAAAACCTTGAGTAATATATACAGCTAAGGTTTTAGTGTGGTACTGTGGCCCCTGGCCAGAATCTGAACCAGCTGTCTGAGGGAGCACCAATAACCACACCCATCTTGGCAGAATCTGTCTTTGGGTTAAACCTTTCACTAAAAATAATTTTGACCAATTGCTAAAAAGACCTGATAGCATCTGTGTGTAATCCATATGTAGCCTACATCCACTAACTACCTTGTTTCTACTAAAGAAGATTAAGTGCTAATCTCTAACAACCTTAATTTCCTTTTTCCAAACCATAGAAATATTATGAGAACCACTATGATGTAATATTCAGTCTCCTCTTTCATAGTCTTTGGAAATACTGCGTACAGTGCCTTCGGAAAGTATTCAGACCCCTTGACTTTTTCCAGGTTTTGCCATATTCTAAAATGGACTAAATTGTTTCCCCCCTCATACATTTACACACAATAACCTATAATGACAAAGCAAAAACATTTATTTTTATTTTTGTAAATATATATTTTTTTAAACAGAGATGACCTTATTTACTTAATTAAGTATTCAGTCCCTTTGCTATGAGACTCGAAATTGAGCTCAGGTGCAACCTGTTTCCATTGATCCTCCTTGAGATGCTTGTACAACTTGATTGGATTCCACCTGTGGTAAATTCAATTGATTGGATATGATTTGGGAAGGCACATATCTATCTATATAAGGTCCCACAGTTGACAGTGCATGTCAGAGCAAAAACCAAGCCACGAGATCAAAGGAATTGTCCGTAGAGCTCCGAGACAGGATTGTGTCGAGGCACAGATCTGGGGAAGGGTACCAAAACATTTCTGCAGCATTGAAGGTCCCCAGGAACACAGTGACCTCCATTATTCTTAAATTGAAGAAGTATGGAACCACCAAGACTCTTCCTAGAACTGGCTGCCTGGACAAACTGAGTAATCGGGGGAGAAGGGCCTTGGTCAGGGAGGTCTCCATTCTATTTTTTCCATTCCAGCCATTACTATGAACCTGTCATCCAATAGCTCCTCCCACCAGTCTCCACTGCTCCATTGAGTAAACAAGGGTTATGTGGGATCAAATGAATGATTAATGCAGAAGTACACCTAGTCCTAGAGGCTAATCAAAAATACTTTAGTAACTACCAGCTCTCACCTCAATGAGGTGGGTGAGGTAAACATTGGGACGTTCTTTCCTGTTTTTCACCTATTTAAAGAGACCACTGAAAGGCCACCAGGTGGAGATCGACAAATACAGTTGTCAATATAATCGTCTATCTGGTCTCTGTCTAATGCAATGCAAGCCTGTTTTTGTTTTGTTGAGCATTTCACAGACAACATCGAATTTAAGCTGGTCTGTTTGAAAATGGATACAGCAACTAATGTGCTTACCAAAAATAGCAAGAGGAGTTTGATAAATATTATACCATGAAATATTGACTCCCCAAAAATGTACGAGCCTGTAGTCTGGCTCTCGCACAACATGAAACCCTGTGGCTCGACATGTAGCTAATGTAGCCAGTGCCCTCGCATGCCATTCTCCAATCAAGCTCAAAGTATTTGAAAGAAAACAAATACTATTTGAATTTAGGTGTGGTGGCCAGTGCCCTCAGATGCCATTCTGCTGTGCCACTTTGCCCATAATTACAATGTTCCTGTTTATGGGGAAATCAAGTCAAATCTAACTATATTGAAAAATGAATGAAAGTTCTAATGAGCCAGTCAGCCAAGCCATCCTACAACTGTAAAATCCTGCAATGCATCACGAGGAGTGGAACTAACAGTTTATTTTGTCCTCTCTGCTAACTTTAATCATCATCATGGCTCCCTCCCTAAGTCCCATGAGTGTCATTACTTACTGTAGATAATGGGTGAAAGCTCTGACTGGCTGTAAACTAGGTTGATATTGTGGTCATTGCCAGCCGGGTAAACATGGGAACTGGAAATAGAAAGTGGGCCTCTAATTTCATGTGCACAATATCATCATCATCATGATACAGCTTTCTTCCAGTTTCCAGGATATTTCAAGAGCAGTAAGAGACCCTCAGCTGTGCTGAAATTGAGCTGTAGAAATGATACTGTACATGTTTATTGATATACAGTACCAGTCAAAAGTTTTGACACACCTACTCATTACAGGGTTTTTCTTGATTTTTTACGATTTTCTACATTGTAGAATAATAGTGAAGACAAACTATGAAATAACACATGGAATCATGTAGTAACGAAAAAAGTGTTAAACAAATCAAAATATATTTTATATTTGAGATTCTTCAAAGTAGCCACTCTTTGCCTTGATGACAGCTTTGTACACTCTTGGCATTCTCTCAACCAGCTTCATGTGGTAGTCACCTGGAATGCATTTCAATTAAGAGGTGTGCCTTGTTAAAAGTTCCTTTGTGGAATTTCTTTCCTTAATGCGTTTGAGCCAATCAGTTGTGCTGTGACAAGCTAGGGGAAGTATACAGAAGGTAAAATACCAATTAAATATTATGGCAAGATCCGCTCAAATAAGCAAAGAGAAATGACAGTCCATCATTACTTTAAGACATGAATGTCAGTCAATCCGGAAATTGTCAAGAACTTTAAACGTTTCAAGTGTAGTTGCAAAAAACATCAAGCGCTATGATGAAACTGGCTCTCATGAGTACCACCACAGGAATGGAAGACCCAGCATTACCTCTGCTGCAAGTTACCAGCCTCAGAAATTGCAGCCCAAATAAACGCTTCACAGAGTTCAAGTAACAGACACAATTCAACTGTTCAGAGGAGACTTTGTGAATCAGGCCTTCATTGTTTAATTGCTGCAAGAAAACAATTACTAATTGACACCAATAAGAAGAAGAGACTTTCAGGAGGACAAGAAACACGACCAATGAACATTAGACCAGTGGAAATCTGTCCTTTCGTCTGATGAGTCCAAGGGTTTTTTGACCAAGAAGGAGATGGAGTGCAGCATCAGATGACCTCCACAATCACCCAACCTCAACCCAATTGATATGGTTTGGGATGAGTTGGACCGAAGAGTGAAGGAAAAGCAGTCAACAAGTGTTCAGCATATGTGGAAACTGCTTCAAGACTGTTGGAAAAGCATTCCAGGTGATGCTGGTTGAGAGAATGCCAAGAGTTTGCAATGCTGTCATTAAGGAAAAGGGTAGCTACTTTGAAGAATCTCAAATATATGAAATATATTTATATTTCTTTAACACTTTTTTGGTTACTACATGATTCCATATGTGTTATTTAATAGTTTAGGTGTCTTCACTATTATTCTACAATGTAGAAAATAGTAAAAATAAAGAAAAACCCTTGAATGAGTAGGTGTGTCCAAACTTTTGACTGGGACTGTAGATATTTGCCTTTGTTTTTTCATAGTTCTCCTGAGTGTGATATCTCTGTTTTTTCATAATCGTCATAGGGAATCCGAGGCCTTCCCGGGCAGATGGGGCCTGCTGGACCTCGGGTAATAAAAAGATCAAACTTAGACAATATAATCCAGTAGTTGGCCATGGCGCAATCAATGACTTGGTTGGCTCACCCTCTGTGTCATTATGACATTCTCTTTGCCTCCTAAGAAAGCAAATGACTAATGAAATATTCGGTGAAAGAGTAACTGTAAAACCCTGTGTGTTGAAAACAATATAAAATGCCTTTTTAATACCATTTGATTTGACCTTGTTTTTACAAGGGGGAGAGAGGCCCACCCGGACAAGAGGGGCTGGTTGGACCAAAAGGACCTGAGGTAGGTGACGGATCGGACCTGAAATTACAGTATGCTTGATGTTCATTACATATTTTCTTCTCTTTTCTTTTCACCCTATTGAAAATTAAATAATTATTTTGCTGCTCCATAACGCTCCTCTGCAAAATTCAGAGTGAGATCCTCCACAAAATAGGAATGTACGTGTAAGTAGGAACTGTACAGCACATTTAAGTGTCATTGCTGAACCACAACTTTGCTGCCCTCAATTGGAATGTCAAGATATTGCAACTCTATGCTTGAATTTAACTGAGGTTCTTCTATCCGACTTGTGGCTTACATGACCACTTTAGAAGAACTGAAAAGCCAATGAGGACATTGTATTTTATTGTCATGTGATTTCAAATCATTCTCACATTTTCACCATTTTCTTCACCAATTATTTTCTGTGTATCTTTCAATTTGTTTTTGTCTCTATACCATTTGGTGTGATAAAATTAACTATTTGCCTCGCCTTTGATCTATAATAAAGTCTAGTCCTCAGAATTTAACATGATTTAAAATCACATTATTTTCATGAGGTTCATTTCATTATGCCTTACAGATGATTAAGCCATTGTTTTAAAAACTGAATTTTCACTCATGTACAGGGTCTTCAGGGTCCGATTGGTCCACCTGGAACTTATGGACTTGAAGGCTCAAAGGTAACTAGTGAATTATTGCCGCTACTGCATTTCCCCTATCCTTAGTCAGTGTGTGTTGTGTGTGTCTGAGCTGCATATACTCTGTCTGTGTATGTATTCTGTTATCACATCTCTACATGTGTAGGGGGCCCAAGGTGCACGTGGATCCGAAGGACATCCTGGGACACCTGGACTGAATGTAGGTATTTTTCAGCTGTTTGGGGATAGGTGAAAGATGCTATACAGTTGAAGTCGGAAGTTTAAATACGCCTTAGCCAAATACATTTAAAGTCAGTAAAATTCCCTGTCTTAGGTCAGTTAGGACCACCACTTTATTTTAAGTAGAGAGAATAATAGTACATTTACATTACATTTAAGTCATTTAGCAGACGCTCTTATCCAGAGCGACTTACAAATTGGTGCATTCACCTTATGACATCCAGTGGAACAGGCACTTTACAATAGTGCATCTAAATCTTAAAGGGGGGGGAGAGGGATTACTTATCCTATCCTAGGTATTCCTTAAAGAGGTGGGGTTTCAGGTGTCTCCGGAAGGTGGTAATTGACTCCGCTGTCCTGGCGTCGTGAGGGAGTTTGTTCCACCATTGGGGGGCCAGAGCAGCGAACAGTTTTGACTGGGCTGAGCGGGAACTGTACTTCCTCAGTGGTAGGGAGGCGAGCAGGCCAGAGGTGGATGAACGCAGTGCCCTTGTTTGGGTGTAGGGCCTGATCAGAGCCTGGAGGTACTGAGGTGCCGTTCCCCTCACAGCTCCGTAGGCAAGCACCATGGTCTTGTAGCGGATGCGAGCTTCAACTGGAAGCCAGTGGAGAGAACGGAGGAGCGGGGTGACGTGAGAGAACTTGGGAAGTTTGAAAACCAGACGGGCTGCGGCGTTCTGGATGAGTTGAAGGGGTTTAATGGCACAGGCAGGGAGCCCAGCCAACAGCGAGTTGCAGTAATCCAGACGGGAGATGACAAGTGCCTGGATTAGGACCTGCGCCGCTTCCTGTGTGAGGCAGGGTCGTACTCTGCGGATGTTGTAGAGCATGAACCTACAGGAACGGGCCACCGCCTTGATGTTGGTTGAGAACGACAGGGTGTTGTCCAGGATCACGCCAAGGTTCTTAGCGCTTTGGGAGGAGGACACAATGGAGTTGTCAACCGTGATGGCGAGATCATGGAACGGGCAGTCCTTCCCCGGGAGGAAGA
This sequence comes from Oncorhynchus gorbuscha, assembly GCF_021184085.1. Classification (NCBI taxonomy): domain Eukaryota; kingdom Metazoa; phylum Chordata; class Actinopteri; order Salmoniformes; family Salmonidae; genus Oncorhynchus; species Oncorhynchus gorbuscha. The sequence continues at coordinate 23,811,656 of NC_060194.1, forward strand.
GCAGCTCCGTCTTGCCGAGGTTCAGCTTGAGGTGGTAATCCGTCATCCACACTGATATGTCTGCCAGACATGCAGAGATGCGATTCGCCACCTGGTCATCAGAAGGGGGAAAGGAGAAGATTAATTGTGTGTCGTCTGCATAGCAATGATAGGAGAGACCATGTGAGGTTATGACAGAGCCATAGTAGAGAGTGATTTATTTCATCACATTCCCAGTGGGTCAGAAGTTTACATACACTCAATTAGTATTTGGCAGCATTGCCTTTAAATTGTTTAACTTGGGTCAAACGTTTTGGGTAGCCTTCCACAAGCTTCCCACAATAAGTTGGGTGAATTTTGGCCCATTCCTCCTGATAGAGCTGGTGTAACTGAATCAGTTTTATAGGCCTCCTTGCTCGCACATGCTTTTTCAGTTCTGCCCTGGGCTTTGTTCTGGGCTTTGTGATGGCCACTCCAATACCTTGACTTTGTTGTCCTTAGGCCATTTTGCCACAACTTTGGAAGTATGCTTGGGGTCATTGACCATTTGGAAGAACCATTTACAACCAAGATTTAACTTCCTGACTGATGTCTTGAGATGTTGCTTCAATATATCCGCATAATTTTCCTTACGTCTGATGCCATCTATTTTGTGAAGTGCACCAGTCCCTGCAGCAAAGCACCCCACAACATGATGCTGCCACCCCTGTGCTTCACGGTTGGCATGGTGTTCTTCGGCTTGCAAGCCTCCCCCTTTTTCCTCCAAACATAACGATGGTCATTATGGCCAAACAGTGATATTTTTGTTTCATCAGACCAGAGGACATAGTCTGGCTTTTTTTATAGCGGTTTTGGAGCACTGGCTTCTTCCTTGCTGAGCGGCCTTTCAGGTTATGTCGACTCGTTTTACTGTGGATATAGATACTTTTGTACCTGTTTCTGTACAGATGAACGTGGTACCTTCAGGCATTTGGAAATTGCTCCTAAGGATGAACCAGACTTGTGGAGGTCTAGAATTTTTTTTCTGAGGTTTTGGCGGATTTCTTTTGATTTTCCCATGATGTCAAGCAAAGAGGCACTGGGTTTGAAAGTAGGCCTTGAAATACATCCACGGGTACATCTCCAATTGACTCAAATTATGTTAATGAGCCTTTCAGAAGCTTCTAAAGCCATGACATCATTTTCTGGAATTTTCCAAGCTGTTTAAAGGCACAGTCAACTTAGTGTATGTAAACTTCTGACCAACTGGAATTGTGATACGGTGAAATAATCTGTCTGTAAACAATTGTTGGAAAAATTACTTGTGTCATACAGAAAGTAGATGTCCTAACTGACTTGCCAAAACTATAGTTTGTTAACAATACATTTTTTGAGTGGTTAAAAACAAGTTTTAATGACTCCAGTATATGTGAACTTCTGACTTCAACTCTATATACAGTATTTCAGTACTGGTGGCTGCAAATTGGGTTTTTCCATACAGGATTCACCTCAGGCAGAAGCCTTCGAATTGGGACATATCTCTCAGCATCATTATAACTCACAATACATATCATTATGTTTTACTGCTGTAGACCTATGGTTCATGTGCTTTTGGCCTTGTGCCATTCAGTACTAACAAGTAGAAGTCCCCGAAGAATAAAATACAAATTGCACTACTGTACATGGAAAGGAAATAAGTAATGTTCTGTGTGTGTGGCTCATTTTGCTCTCTGTCACAAAGACGGAATCTAACTACTTGAATGTACAGTGCCTTGAAAAAGTATTCATCCCTCTTGCCGTTTTTCCTATTTTGTTTCATTACAACCTGTAATTTAAATGGACTTTTATTTGGATTTCATGTAATGGACATACACAAAATAGTCCAAATTGGTGAAGTGAAATGAAAAAATGTACTTGTTTCAAAATATTCAAAACATTTTTAAACAGAAAAGTGGTGTGTGCATATGTATTCACCCCCTTTGCTATGAATTCCCTAATTAAGATCTGGTACAACCAATTACCGTCAAGTCACATAATTAGTTAAATAAAGTCAAGCTGTGTGCATGATCTCAGTATATATACACCTGTTCTGAAAGAGCCCTGAGTCTGCAACACCACTAAGCAAGGGGCACCACCAAGCAAGCGGCACCATGAAGACCAAGGAGCTCTCCAAACAGGTCAGGGGCAAAGTTGTGGAGAAGTACAGATCAGGGGTCGGTTCTAAACAAATTTCAGAAACTTTAAACATCCCACGGAGCACCATTAAATCCATTGTTAAAAAATGTAAAGAATATGGCACCACAACAAACCTGCCAAGAGAGGGCCGCCCACCAAAACGCACGGACCAGGCAAGAAGGGCATTAATCAGAGAGGCAACAAAGAGACCAAAGATGGAGCTGCAAAGCTCCACAGTGCAGATGGGAGTATCTGTCCATAGGACCACTTTAAACCCTACACTCCACAGAGCTGGGCTTTACGGAAGAGTGGCCAGAAAAAAGCCATTGCTTAAAGAAAAGGCATGTGTGAGACTCCCCAAACATATGGAAGAAGGTACTCTGGTCAGATGAGACTATAATTGAGCTTTTTGGCCATCAAAGAAAACGTTATGTCTGGCGCAAACCCAACACCTCCCATCACCCCGAGAACACCATCCCCACAGTGAAGCCTAGGGATGGCAGCATCATGCTGTGGGGATGTTTTTCATCTGCAGGGACTGGGAAACTGGGCAGAATTAAGTAATGATGGATGGCGCTAAATACAGGGAAATTCTGGAGAGAAACCCACTTCAGTCTTTCAGAGATTTGAGACTGGAACGGAGGTTCTCCTTCCAGTGGGACAATGACCCTAAGCAACACTTAACTGGTTTAAGGGGAAACATTTAAATGTCTTGGAATGGTCTAGTCAAAGCCCAGACCTCAATCCAATTGAGAATTTGTGGTATGACTTAAAGATTGCTGTACACCAGCAGAACCCATCCAACTTGAAGAAGTTGGAGCAGTTTTGCCTTGAAGAAAGAGCAAAAGTCCCAGTGGCTAGATGTGCCAAGCTTATAGAGACATACCCCAAGAGACTTGCAGCTGTAATTGCTGCATAAGGTGGCTCTACAAAGTATTGACTTTGGAGGGGCAATAGTTATGCACGCTCAAGTTCTGTTTTTTGTCTTATTTCTTGTTTGGTTCACAATAAAAACTATTTTGCATCTTCAAAGTAGTAGGCATATTGTGTACATCAAATGATACTAATCCCCCCAACTCCAGGTTGTAAGGCAACAAAATAGGACCAAATGCCAAGGGATAATACTTTCGGAAGCCGCTGTACATGTATGATTGTTATATAGTAGTGGAACTGTTATGTTTTGTTAAAGCCATTATGAAGAATGGGTTTCCTGTTGATTCTCCAGGGACTGGAGGGGGAGCAGGGGGTTCAAGGGTTACCTGGTGACCGAGGACTGCCAGGGTTCAAAGGTCACAAGGTAATGAATTACAAAATGATAAACACTTTCACATATGCTTGATTCAGTAAGTACTTACGTATAAACTACATTACAAAAGTAACTTAACTAGAGTAGAGTATGGCTTTTTGGTTTATTAACTGTTATCAATTGGCGCAGCGGTCTAAATCAAATCAAATTGTATTTGTCACATGTGCACATGTTACAGTGAAATGCTTACTTACAAGCCCTGCATCTCAGTGCTAGAGGCGTCACTACAGACACCCTGGTTCAAATCCAGGCTGTATCACAACCGGCCATGATTGGGAGTCCCATAGGGCAGCGCAAAGTTGGCCCAGCGTCGTCCGGGTTTGGCCGGTGTAGGCCATCATTGTGAAATAAGATTTTGTTCTTAACTGACTTGCCTAGTTAAATAAAGGTTCAATTTGTAAACAAATACATATAATAAAAAAATAATAATATGACTGACTCGAGATAACCAGGACATATGTTTTCAGGGCGAAACTGGTGAACCTGGTCCCAAAGGAAGCCAGGTATAATACAATAAAAGAAATCTGAAATGTATGTTATATTGTGAGCAACAGCATTGAATGGTTTTTTTCATCACCACCTTTACCCATATCTCCAGGGTGAGAGAGGTAACAATGGAGTTCCTGGGAACACTGGGGCAAACGTATGTAACATTTAACCTTTCACCTCTTAACTCTGTTTTTGGAGGCATGCATCAATGATACTGTAACTAAAGGATATTCATACTGCCTTTTAGACCATCCATTTATTTCAGTGTTTTTATCCTCATGTTGTGAATGATTGCCACTGCAGGGAGAAACTGGACTCAAAGGAAGCAAAGGAGAGGTGAGTTTAACTCGTTTGATCTGATTCATTTCATCTTAGAGAGTTCATGTTCTACTTTATCCTTTCATTTGACATAGGTCGAAGTTCAATTTACAAATGTAACTTCTCAGTTGTACAATGGGTAATTGAAAAGTGCACCTATGGTACAGAAGGTGTATTTAGAAGACTATTTGTCCTATCATGCTAACAAATAGAAACACATTCTGATGAAGGGAAATGTATCTAGTAGTCAGTTCTGCATTCTCTACTCTCTCATGAGAACCTAATGGTCTATGAAAATAAACATACATACACTGCCGTTCAAAAATTTGGGGTCACTTAGAAATGTCCTTGTGGCCTCCCGGGTGGGGCAGTGGTTATGGGCGCTGTACTGCTGGACGCCAGCTGTGCTACCAGAGACTCTGGGTTCGTGCCCAGGTTCTGTCGTAACCGGCCGCGACCGGGATGTCCGTGGGGCGACGCACAATTGGCCTAGCGTCGTCCGGGTTAGGGAGGGTTTGGCCGGTAGGGATATCCTTGTCTGATCGCGCACCAGCGACTCCTGTGGCGGGCCGGGCGCAGTGCACGCTAACCAAGATTGCCAGGTGCACGGTGTTCCCTCCGACACATTGGTGCGGCTGGCTTCCGGGTTGGATGCGCGCTGTGTTAAGAAGCAGTGTGGCTTGATTGGGTTGTGTATCGGAGGACGCATGACTTTCAACCTTTGTCTCTCCCGAGCCCGTACGGGAGTGTAGCGATGAGACAAGATAGTAGCTACTAACAATTGGATCCCACGAAAAAGGGGTCAAATTAAAATAAATAAATAAATAAAAAGAAATGTCCTTGTTTTTGAAAGAAAAGCACAATTTTTTTGTCCATTTAAAATAACATCAAATTGATCTGAAATACAGTGTCGACATTGTTAATGTTGTAAATTACTATTGTAGATGGAAAAGGCTGATTTTATTTCTTTTTTAAATTGTTTTTTTAATGGAATATCTACATAGGCGTACAGAGGCCCATTATCAGCAACCATTACTCCTGTGTTCCAATGGCACGTAGTGTTAGCTAATCCAAGTTTATCATTTTAAAAGGCTAATTGATCATTAGAAAACCCGTTTACAATTATGTTAGCACAGCTGAAAACTGTTGTTCTGATTAAAGAAGTAATAAAACTGGCCTTCATTAGACTGGAGCATCAGCATTTGTGGGTTCGATTACATGCTCAAAATGGTCAGAAACAAAGACCTTTCTTCTGAAACTCGGCAGTCTATTCTTGTTCTGAGAAATTAACGCTATACCATGCGAGAAATTGCCAAGAAACTGAAGATCTGATACAACGCTGTGAACTACTACCTTCACAGAACAGCGCAAACTGCCTCTAACCAGAATAGAAAGGGTGGGAGGCCCCGGTGCGCAACTGAGCAAGAGGACAAGTACATTAGAGTATCTAGTTTGAGAAACAGACACCTCACAAGTCCTCAACTGGCAGCTTCATTCAATAATACCTGCAAAACACCAGTCTCAACATCAACAGTGAAGAGGTGACTCCGGGATTCTGGCCTTCTAGGCAGAGTTGCAAAGACAAAGCCATATCTCAGACTGGCCAATAAAAATAAAATATTAAGATGGGCAAAAGAACACAGACACTGAACAGAGGAAGATTGAAAAAAAAGTGTTATGGACAGACGAATCGAAGTTTGAGGTGTTCGGATCACAAAGAATAAAATTTGTGAGACACAGAAAAAATAAAAAGATGCTGGAGGAATGCTTGACGCCATCTGCCAAGCATGGTGGAGGCAATGTGGTGGTCTGGGGGTGCTTTGGTGGTAGTAAAGTGGGAGATGTGTACAGGGTAAAAGGGAAGATGGAAGGCTAATACTCCATTTTGCAACGCCATGCCATACCCCGTGGACGGCTCTTAATTGGAGCCAATTTTCTCCCACAACAGGACAATGACCCAAAGCACAGTGACAAACTATGCAAGAACTATTTAGGGAAGAAGCAGTAAGCTTGTATTCATTCTGTCTATAATGGATTGACCAGCACAGTCTCTGGATCTCAACCCTATTGAGCAGTTATGGGAGCAGCTTGACCGTATGGTACGTAAGTGCACATCAAGCCAATCCAATTTGTGTGGGGTGAAATCTCTTCAGATTACCTCAACAAATTGACAACTAGAATGCCAAAGGTCTGCAAGGCTGTAATTTCTGCAAATAGAGGAATGTTTTGGGACACAATTATTATTTAAATAAAAAATCTGTATTTATAACCTTGTCATCCTCTTGACTATATTTCCTATTCCCTTTGCAACTAATTTCATGTATGTTTTCATTGAAAACAAGGACATTTCTAAGTGACCCCAAACTTTTGAATGGTAGTGTATGTGGTTTGGAAATCCCCCCTTCGTCTTCACATTGAACACATTCAATTAAATAAAAAAGATATTGAACAGAATGACACCATCCTATGCAGACATTGCTTTCAAAAGTCAAGTGAATTCAACAGACGGCTGTCTGTTTAATTGTTTGCATCCTCAAATGTTTGCAAACATACAACAATACACCAACTGAATTAGCTGTGATGTTGTCCCCCACTAGAAAGGCCTATCAGGAGATACTGGAGCCAGAGGGGCGGAGGGGAGGAAGGGGGACGTGGGTCTGATGGGAGCTGCTGGACCTCGCGGCTCTCCTGGACAAGATGGGTTACCAGGGCAACCAGGAGAGCTGGGATACCCAGGCAAACCTGTAAGTTGACCACATCTGTTCCTCTAGACTCGAGTCAAAGCCATTTGCCCAAAAATGTCAATAGAGTCATTACCAGCTCATTAACTACCAGCATACTGATGTGAATGTATTGTCTTTCAGGGGAAGCCACCAACTGATGACCACTTGATGACGCTTTGCGCTAATGTTCTTCGGAGTATGTTTCCTGCTATTTTATTTCATGCATGAGCATGACCATTATCTGTTGTATGGATTCTTGAAGAATTTTGGCTGTTAAAAATGATAAACTTCAAAATGCTTGCTAGGAATTTAGGCAATCGTCCATTGTTTTGTTTTTTCACCAAGTGCACATATCTATGCCGTTTCAAAATAGTGACTATGTTGGTAACTGTAGGTCTATGCATACAGTAGTATCCTGTTGAACTATGTGTACAGCAGCACGCCTCGATCTAGCGCACCAATGCAGATTTCATTTCTGCAATTTGGTGACAAAAAAGCGCATCCTCTGCAATGTGCATGATTTCCTAATCACTGTGTCTGGGCATGTGTCAGAACAAGTTGCTATTTTTGACACGTAACACTCTTGGAGAGATTACACAATAACAGACCGACAGTAGTCCTGAAAATTAGGATCTGGCTCCAAACTAAAGAAATGTCATTGGCTTACTGGTCATTGCAACAATGTACTTTGTGTCAATACAGAAACAAGACTAGTTAGTATTGTGTGCTGCATACAGAACAAATGCTAATTTCCCCTGTCCAGATCAGCTGCCGCAGCTCCTGGCGATGATGGCACCAGAAAGTCAATGTGGGCAGTGTGAGACAGTGAAGGGGCCACCTGGTGAGCCAGGCCCTGCCGGCCCCAAGGGCCCCAGTGGAACGCCAGGGTACCCTGGCACGCTCGGTTTACAGGGTTACCCAGGACAGCCAGGCCGGATGGGGCCTCATGGGCACAAAGGTAACACAGTGGGTTACAGGGATTGACGGTCAAAGAATTTGACTTCAGTCTATGTAGTGCTGTTGATGTAAATTGCAATTCCATGGTTTTGGGATTAAGTAACCTTGCTGGCTGTTTTTGCTATGCTCTTATGTGCAGGTGATATTGGACCAATGGGGTTAAAGGGGTCCAAAGGAGATGGAGACACAGGGTTGACAGGTCCTCCCGGCCCAGCAGGTAAGAATCCCCCACTTCTTGTAGGAATGTTGAGTGATGCTATTCATGTTTTCACAAACAAATTTATACCAGTCATCTAAAATTGAATACTGACCAACATACTGTCTGACCAATTGAATATTGACCAACATACTGTCTGACCAATTGATCAACATGTGTAGGAGTCTGTAGATTGTCCCTGTGGCTGTCAGGGATATGTGATAAACAATTATACTCTTTGTGTCTTTATCTTCCACCTCTGCAGGTCTCCAGGGGCCCAGAGGCAGTGACGGACACGGTGTCTCAGGGCCTCCAGGTGAACCAGGGAAGTCAGGAATCCCCGGCATCCCAGGGAAGCGTGGCCCTCCTGGGGCCAATGGCGTATGTGACCCCACCTCCTGCTACCAGGCTATTCTCAGAGAGGAACGCTACAGCAAAGGACCCAACTTCTAGGCCTCACAAGGAAAGCAGGACATTTTAATTTGACATTTTGAGACTAACTAAGTCAAGGACTGCTCACTGAAAAATCAAGGGCTGCTGGAGTGAGTGAGTTAACCCTTTGTTTCATGTGGGATGATCCACTCAAACTTGAGAGAGAAGAAACAGAGGATATAGGGCAACAAAGTGACGCAAATTGGTATCCAGCCAAACAGGGTTGTTTGACACTGTCTTCAGGCCAGGGGTAATTCAGTGAACAGGCAGAAGTGATGAGGACAAGTGGGGATTAGGGATATTATTACCCCATCACTGGCTCATAATATCCGAGTGACAATGTTGTTTTTACTGTCTATCAGTGTCGAGGAGGTATAGAAACTTACAATGAGAATTGCACTGCCTTAGTTAAACTACCTCTTTGTTGGATCCAAAGCATTAAACATGATCTGGAGTGACAGGTAGCAATTGTGAAAAAGTTTTCTCCCAAATGATTTACTGTATGTTCAAGAGCAACACTTGGAACATACGACTCTGCATCAGAAGTCTTTCACTTTAAAACTACTAGTTCTTCACTACAAAGTACTATATTTTTTATATGTAGAAATTACTTTTATAAGTAATTTATTTTCCTTTTCAATCAAGCTTGTCAGTCATTAATTTGCTTCACTTCTACGGGTATAAACATATTTATTGTCCTAGTCATCATAGATATGCTTATTGTTACACAACTTCTGCATTTTCCTCTCAGTGTTCAGTGAACCTCCTGCTGGATGGAAACTAGCATGTTTACTGTCAGTATGCGTCGTCTGTCTGTAGTAACCATGATCAGTTTTTCCTGATTTAACTTCCATCTATCTTATTATTATTATTCCCCACAATATGTTTTAATATATCAAATGGGCTATTTTGATACAGTTTGTAGTATACTTTTCAAATATTGTTGGCCTGTTTCAATTGACTTTCTTATTTTGATTTCCACATTTTCTAATCAAATGTATACATTTCTCCATGTATTTTCTTATCAGAGAAAACACTGTTGACTGTGAAGTCTTTTTTGAATAAACTTCTGTTGTAGTCTTGTAGTTGAATCCTCTGTTACAATCGATTTATTACTCATTTGAATATGGTTCCTCTATTGAACAGTGTCAAGACAGCCACTTGTTTGGGAGTTTCTTAGGCTGGAGTAGATCACATGTCTCTAGCAGTACCAACACCTCTCGCACACAAAGCTTCAACCTACTATACTAGCATTGACACGTTAACAGGAAAACAACACTTCCTTTCTGACAATCCCAACACCAGGACCTAGAAAAGTCACACTGGTGAGTTGTTAAAGTATCGCTTTAAGTATACAGTCCACTTGCAGATTGTAGGGTATTTACTGAAAAATTAAGTAGTTAAAATTAGTAGTTTCTCTGTATTTACTTAATTTTATTAAAGAAATGAAAGCATATTTACCAGCTAAATATTGTGTAACTACCAGTTTATCTTGCAATCTGCAAATACTAATAATAGCAGACCAGAAAATAAAACATATTTACAACCTTTAAACAGGTTAAGAGACTGACAACCATGGCGGAGTACAAAGACTTCTTGGATTTGTTCAGCGATGAAAATGACATGGATTATAACTACACAGACCCCATCTATGTTGTGGATAAACTGGTGAATCTTTGTGCTACAGCTGATGTGAACAGATTTGGAGCCAAGTTCACACCAATATTGTACACCATCAATTTCCTGCTAAGCATCATTGGGAATGGGCTGGTTCTGTGCATTATGTACAAATACGAGAAGCTCACTTCCATCACCAACATCTTCCTCCTCAACCTGGTCATCTCTGACCTGCTATTCGCCTCCAGTTTGCCCTTCTGGGCCTTGTACCACCTCTATGGGTGGATCTTTGACTCGGTCATGTGCAAGCTAGTGGGTAGCTTGTACTTCATAGGATTCTACAGCTCCATCCTCTTCCTCACTCTCATGACCTTTGACCGGTACCTGGCTGTGGTCCATGCCATCAACGCCCCCAAATGGAGGAGGAAGATCTACGCCTGTGTCTCCTCGGCAGTCGTGTGGTGTATCAGCCTGCTGGCCAGTGTCAAGGAGTTGGTTCTATACAATGTCCGGGAGGATCCTCGCGACGGATACCTTTGTGAGGAGACAGGCTTCTCCAATGCGGTCATGATAAAATGGCAGCTGGTTGGTTACTATCAGCAGTTTGTGATCTTCTTCCTGTTTCCCTTGGCTATGGTCATGTACTGCTATGTTAGAATCACGGTCCGAATCATGTCAACCCAGATGAGAGGGAAGTGCAGGGCAGTCAAGCTGATTTTCGTGATTATATTCACGTTTTTTGTGTGCTGGACCCCATACAATGTTGTAATTCTGTTGAGGGCCCTCCAGATCTCCACCAGTGATGATTCTGAGCCGTGTTCTGAAGTGCTTAACCACGCTGTGTATGTCACTAGGAATATAGCATACCTCTACTGTTGTGTGAGCCCTGTCTTTTACACGTTTGTTGGGAAAAAGTTTCAGAGTCACTTCTGGCAACTACTTGCAAAGCGCATCCCATGTCTGAAGAGACACATCATGACTAGCCAAAGTGGCAACAGTAGAATAACTTCTCAGAAAAGTCCACATACAATGTATGAATATGAGAAAGGAACTGGTCTTCAAGCCAGAGCACAGGTTCCGGTACCCATTTAGTGTGCCGGTACTGTTTAAATTTAGGTGCAGGATCTCCACAATACTTTTGAGCTAATATTCTTTTTTTTACCCACTTTTTCAATTACGATCTTATCTCATTGCTGCAACTGCCCAACGGGCTCAGTAGAGTCATACCTCCTCCGAAACATGACCCGCCAAACCGCGCTGCTTAACCCGGCTGTACCAATATGTTCGGAGGAAACACAGCTCATCTGAAGATCCCAGCCAAACTCTCCCCTAACCCAGATGGCCAATTGTGCGCCGCACTATGTGACTCCCTGTCACGACACAGCCTGGGGTCAAACCCAGGTCTGTAGTGACACCTCAAGCACTGCGATGCAATGCCTTATATGGCTGCATCACTCAGGAGGCCCCTTGAGTTAATATTCTACAAGAGGAACAGGAGCTCAAGCAGTAGAACATTTTGTGCTGGTACTTACAGTACCTCTAGTGAGCTCCTGCCAGGTCAAAAACATGCCATTTAGCAGACACTTTCATCCAAAGTGACTTATGCATGCATACATTCCACATATGGGTGTTGAACCCACAATCCTGGCATTGGAAGTGTCAGGCTCTACCAGGTTGAGCTACAGAGGACAAACTGTTGATATGATTTGTAAATGATGTACAAGATGTCTGATAAGGTACATGTTTTCCATGATGTTTAGCTCTGTTTGCTTTGAGGAGGGTTTTATGTTAATGTTCTCATGGAATTTCAGCGCAACACAATGTGTATATGCAATTACAATTATGTGTACTTTTGCTTCTGACTTGATGTACTCAACATTTGTTGCTGAATTGTAAGTTACAATACAAATGACATTTTAAATCAAGAAAGTGTACATTTGATTTGCTTCAGGAACTTACTATCTTTGAATCTTTGCATTACATTTCTAATAAAAAAAATATATATATTTGTGCCTTGTGGCTCTGAATGTTGAGCAACTGAATATCGGTCTACCTGTTGAGAGAGATGCATATTATATGCTTGATCATACTCTATGTACTGTAGGCCTGTCATACCATATTCTAGTTGCCATAACTATGGTGAAAGAAAACCAACAATTTATTCAATATAGCTATTTTCAGAGCAGCCTGTTCTTGGTATTACTCAGACTTCCCCTACTCACACTTCTCTTCTCAGAAACTGGTTGGAGAGCACCCTGTTACTCATCCTATTATTTATATTTCACTTTGCTTAACATTTAGGGACGGTTTGCCCGGACAGAGATTAAGCCTACACTGTTATAAAAAAAGGATTCAAAAGGGTTCTCCCCATAGGATAACTATTTTTGGTTCTAGGTAGAACCGTTTTGGGTTCCATATAGAACTCTCTGTGGAAAAAGTTGTACATGGAACCCAAAAGGGTTCTTCAAATGGTTCTTCTATGGGGACAGCCAAAGAACCATTTTAGGTTACGGATAGAAACAATTTTTCTAACAGTGTAGCCCTGGACTAAAAAGCATGTTCAATGAAGGTTTTCCATTGAACATGTTGTTAGTCTAGGACTAGGCTTAATCTGTGTCTCAGAAACCAGCCCTAACAATATTACAAAATCATTCTTCAGTGGAATTGTTTACCAGTGATTTACCAGATGATTGGTAAATTGGTAGCCTAGTGGTTAGAGTGTTTTATTAGTAATCGAAAGGTTGCAAGGTCAAATCCTTGAGCTGACAAGATAAAAATATGTTGTCCTGAACCAGAGAATTTGTTCTTAACTGACTTGCCTAGTTAAATAAAGGTAAACATTTAAAAAAATGCTTAACCTGACTTACAATATGTGTGTTCAACTAAGACAGGTGAGAAAACACATTCCCTTATCTTTACAAACAGAGCCTCCTTTAAAAGCCAGCACTCAGATGGCAGAGGTAAACAGGCTTCTGTGAATGTCAGAAGCACAAGTTACTTTAGGTCTCAGGGAGGGTGATGCAACACTTAATGGGCACATGGTGGCACTATTCATCACAGTACAAAGGAAACATAAGCCTGGCAAGCAAGCCTTCTATAACACAGAGGAACTATAGCTTCATTCAAAAGTGACACATAAGACTACTAAATAATTTAATTTATCAATGATTTCAGTCTCCAAGGTTTCACAATCTCTAGTAGCCCATAGTCTATAATTGATACTCAAGGTATGGAAGCCCATTCCCGCCAAGAATTGTAAAAAATTATACAACAAAATATTTCGAGATACTATAAAAATGTTGAGATACGCAAGTCAAAATCTCAAGAAACTATCTAAAAATATCTACACACTAAGTTGACATTTTTAGATAAGTAAACATTTTGAAATACTGAGATGCTAAGTTTTCCTGGGACCCAGAGTTTGTCCTGATCTGGTAGGCTAACCCAGTGGTTCTCAAACCACTCTTTGGGGACTCCCAGCCGGTTCATGTATTTGAAATATTCCAAAACTAGCACACGAGATTCAACTTGTCAACTAACCTTTGATTAGGTGAATCAGCTGAAGTAGTTCAGGGCTAAAATGACATTTTGAAACATCTGGGGGTCCCTGAGAAGAGTTTTGAGAACCACTGGGCTAACCTAACCAGGTCCAATCCGGACCCAAGTTCGAGGGTCTGACATAGTAATAAATCATCTGTAAACCGGTTTTATATGGGTTATGATGGGACCAGAGTTTTTTTTAAATCAGGTCATATGGTTTAAAATAAATAAATAAAACAACTGCAATTGGACAATAGAACTAAAAAGGCTGAGTTTGCTTTATGCAGGGTTGCATCAGGTAGGCCTTTGCATTTGTATTAAGAAGTGACTCACACAGTATGTCATGACTATTGTCTCGATTGATTAATTACAATCAATAATTGTGGATTGATAAGGTAGCCTAGCCACCCAAAGTTTGAATGTGAAACCAATTTGATCACATTCACATTTTCTCTTAATACAAATAAATAAGCCTATTTTAGGCTATAAATACACAGTTTAGGCTATAAATACATGACATTACCTCTTCATTTCCCCTGGCCAGAGAGGATCAAAGCGCTTAGTCTTCTCTAGGCTACTTGCAGCTGAAGTTGTTAGCAGTAGGCCACAGTTGATCAAAGCAAATAAAATTATATTGGCCACAAACACATGGTTAGCGAAAAGTGTAGCGAAATGCTTGTGCTTCTAGTTCCGACAGTGCAGTAATATCTAACAAGTAATCTAACAATTCCCCAACAACTACCTAATACAGACAAATCTAAAGGGATGGAATAAGAATATGTTAATATAAACATATGGATGAGCGATGGCCAAGCGGCATAGGCAAAATGCAATAGATAGTATAAGATACAGTATATAAATATGAGATGAGTAATGTAAGATATGTAAACTTTATTAAAGTGGCATTGTTTATTGTGACTAGTGAGTCTCTATGTAGGCAGCAGCCTCTCTGAGTTAGTGATTGCTGTTAAGCAGTCTGATGACCTTGAGATAGAAGCTGTTTTTCAGTCTCTCGGTCCCAGCTTTGATGCATCTGTACTGACCTCGCCTTCTGGATGTTAGCTTGGTGAACAGGCAGGGGCTCGGGTGGTTGTTGTTCTTGATGATCTTGTTGGCCTTCCTGTGACATTGGGTGCTGTAGGTGTCCTGGAGGGCAGGTAGTTTGCCCCCGGTGATGCGTTGCACACCACCCTCTGGAGGGCCTTGTTGTTGAGGGAGGTGCAGTTGCCATACCAGGCAATGATACAGCCCAACAGGATGCTCTCAATTGTGCGTGTGTAAAAGTTTGTCAGGGTTTTAGGTGACAAGTCAAATTTCTTCAGCCTTCTGAGGTTGAGGAGGCGCTGTTGCATAAGAGCACCAGCTGTTCCGGACGACTGTGTGATCACGCTCTCCATAGCCGATGTGCTTAAGACCTTTAAACAAATCAACATTTACAGTGTCGCAGGGCCAGACTGATTACCAGGACGTGTACTCCGAGCATATGCTGACCAACTGGCAAGTGTCTTCACTGACATTTTCAACCTATTCCTGACTGAGTCTGTAATAGCTACATATTTCAAGCAGACCACCATAGTCCCTGTCCCCAAGAACACTAAGGTAACCTGCCTAAATGACAACCGACCCGTAGCACTCACGTCTGTAGCAATGAAGTACTTTGAAAGGCTGGTCATGGCTCACATCAACACCATTATCCCAGAAACCCCAGACCCACTCCAATTTGCATACCGCACCAACAGATACACAGATGATGCAATCTCTATTGCACTCCACACTGCCCTTTCCCACCTGGACAAAAGGAACACCTATGTGAGAATGCTATTAATTGACTACAGCTCAGCATTCAACACCATAGTGCCCTCAAAGCTCATCACTAAGCTAAGGACCCTGGGACTAAACACCTCCCTCTGCAACTGGATCCTGGACTTCCTGAGGGGCCACACCCAGGTGGTAAGGGTAGGTAACAACACATCCGCCATGCTGATCCTCAACACTGAAGCCCCTCAGGGGTGCGTGCTCAGTCCACTCTTGTACTCCTGTTCACCCATGACTACACGGCCAGGCACGACTCCAACACCATCAACATGTTTGCCAATGACACGATGGTGGTAGGCCTGATCACCGACAACGATGAAACAGCCTATAGAGAGGAGGTCAGAGACCTGGTCGTGTGGTGCCAGGGAAACAACCTCTCCCTCAACATGATCAGAACAAAGGAGATGATTGTGGACAACAGGAAAAGGAGGACAAAGGAGGCCCCCTTCTCATCAACGGGGCTGTAGTGGAGCAGGTTGAAAGCTTCAATTACCTTGGTGTACACATCATCAACAAACTATCATGGTCCAAACACACTAAGACAGTCGTGAAGAGGGCACAACAAAGCCTATTCCCCCTCCAGAGACTGAAAAGACTTGGCATGGGTCCTCAGATCCTCAAAAGGTTCTACAGCTGCACCATCGAGAGCATCCTGACTGCCTGGTATGGCAACTGCTCAGCCTCTGACCGCAAGGCACTACAAAGGATGGGGCGTACGGCCCAATACATCATTGGGGCCACACTTCCTGCCATCCAGGACCTCTATATCAGGCGGTGTCAGAGGAAGGCCCTAAAAATTGTCAAAGATCCCAGCCACGCTAGCCACAGACTGTTCTCCCTGCTACCACATGGCAAACGGTACCAGAGCGCCAAGTCTAGGTCCAAAAAGGCTTCTTAACAGCTTCTACCCCCCAAGCCTTAAGACTCCTGAACAGCTAATCAAAAGGCTTACCAGACCCCTCTTTTATGCTGCTCCTACTCTGTTTATAATATATGCATTGTCACTTTAACTCCACCTACATGTACACTACCGGTCAAAAGTTTTAGAACACCTACTCATTCAAGGGTTTTTCTTTATTTTTACTATTTCCTACATTGTAGAAAGGACCCTGGGACCCTGGGACTACATTGTAGAAATTAGTGAAGACATCAAAACTATGAAATAACACATATGGAGTCGTGTAGTAACCAAACAAGTGTTAATTAAACAAATCAAAATATATTTTATATTTGAGATTCCTAAAATAGCCACCCTTTGCCTTCATGACAGCTTTGCAAACTCTTGGCATTCTCTCAACCAGCTTCACCTGGAATGCTTTTCCAACAGTCTTGAAGCAGTTCCCACATATGCTGAACACTTGGTGGCTGCTTTTCCTGCACTCTGCAGTTAGACTCATCCCAAACCATCTCAATTTGATATGAGGACTGCAGATGTGGCCAGGGCAATAAATTGCAATGTCCGTCCTGTGAGACACCTAAGACAGCTCTACAGGGAGACAGCATGGACAGCTGATCGTCTTCGTAGTGGCAGACCACATGTAACAACACCTGCACAGGATCGGTACATCCAAACATCACTCCTGCAGGACAGGTACAGGATGGCTAAAAAAACTGCCCGGGTTACACCAGGAATGCACAATCCCTCCATCAGTGCTCAGACTGTCCACAATAGGCTGAGAGAGGCTGGACTGAGGGCTTGTAGTCCTGTTGTAAGGCAGGTCCTCACCAGACATCACCAGCAACAACGTCGCCTATGGACACAATCCCAATGTTGGTGGACCAGACAGGACTGGCAAAAAGTGCTCTTCACTGGCGAGTTGCGGTTTTGTCTCACCAGGGGGGATGGTCGGATTCGCGTTTATCGTCGAAGGAATGAGTGTTACACCGAGGCCTGTACTCTGGAGTGGGATCGATTTGGAGGTGGAGGGTCCGCCATGGTCTGGAGCGGTGTGTCACAGCATCATCGGACTGAGCTTGTTGTCATTGCAGGCAATCTCAACGCTGTGCGTTACAGGGAATACATCCTCCTCCCTCATGTGCTAACCTTCTTGCAGGCTCATCCTGACATGACCCTTCAGCATGACAATGCCACCAGCCATACTGCTCGTCCTGTGTGTTATTTCCTGCAAGACAGGAATGTCAGTAATCTGCCATGACCAGTGAAGAGCTCGGATCTCAATCCCTTTGAGCACGTTTGGGACCTGTTGGATCAGAGGGTGAGGGCTAGGGCCATTCCCCCCAGAAATATCCAGGAACTTGCAGGTGCCTTGGTGGAAGAGTGGGGTGACATCTCATAGCAAGAACTGGCAAATTCTCACAGTAAGAACTGGCAAATCTGGTACAGTCCATGAGGAGGAGATGCACTGAAGTACTTAATGCAGCTGGTGGCCACACCAGATACTGACAGTTACTTTTGATTTTGACCCCCCCTTTGTTTAGGAACAAGTTATTCAATTTTTGTTAGTCACATGTCAGTGGAACTTGTTCAGTTTATGTCTCAGTTGTTGAATCTTGTTATGTTCATACAAATATTTACACATGTTAAGTTTGCTGAAAATAAACGCAGTTGACAGTGAGAGCACGTTAATATTTTTGCTGAGTTTATATACACTGAACAAATATATAAATGTAAAGTCTTGGTCCCATGTTTCATTAGCCGAAATAGAAAATCCCATACATTTTTCATTGCACGAAATGCTTATTTCTCTCTAATTTTATTGAGGAGTATTTCTGTCTGTCATAAAGGTCTTTCGTGGGGAAAAACTCATTCTGATTGGCTGGTCCAAGGAGATGATTGTGGACTTCAGGACTTCAGGGAACACCCCCCTATCCACATCGATGGAACAGTAATGGAGAGGGTAGTAAGTTTTAAGTTCCTCGGCGTACACATCACAGACAAACTGAATTGGTCCACCCACACAGACAGCATCGTGAAGAAGGCGCAGCAGCGCCTCTTCAACCTCAGGAGGCTGAAGAAATTCGGCTTGTCACCAAAAGCACTCACAAACTTCTACAGATGCACAATCGAGAGCATCCTGGCGGGCTGTATCACCGCCTGGTACGGCAACTGCTCCGCCCACAACCGTAAGGCTCTCCAGAGGGTAGTGAGGTCTGCACAACGCATCACCGGGGGCAAACTACCTGCCCTCCAGGACACCTACACCACCCGATGTCACAGGAAGGCCATAAAGATCATTAAGGACAACAACCACCCGAGCCACTGCCTGTTCACCCTGCTATCATCCAGAAGGCGAGGTCAGTACAGGTGCATCAAAGCTGGGACCGAGAGACTGAAAAACAGCTTCTATCTCACGGCCATCAGACTGTTCAACAGCCACCACTAACCTTGAGTGGCTGCTGCCAACACACTGACTCAACTCCAGCCACTTTAATAATGGGAATTGATGGGAAATTATGTAAAATATATCACTAGCCACTTTAAACAATGCTACCTAATATAATGTTTACATACCCTACATTATTCATCTCATATGTACTCAATACCATCTACTGTATCTTGCCTATGCCGCTCTGTACCATCACTCATTCATATATCTTTATGTACATATTCTTTATCCCCTTACACTTGTGTCTATAAGGTAGTAGTTTTGGAATTGTTAGCTAGATTACTTGTTGGTTATTACTGCATTGTCGGAACTAGAAGCACAAGCATTTCGCTACACTCGCATTAACATCTGCTAACCATGTGTATGTGACAAATACAATTTGATTTGATTTGGTCCTGGCTCCCCAGTGGGTGGGCCTGCATCCCTGCCCAGTTATGTGAAATCCATAGATTTGGGACTAATTCATGTATTTCAATTGATTGATGTCCTTATATGAACTGTAAAAGTGTTGCATGTTGCGTTTATATTTGTGTTCTGTATAAATACGTAATTGTGATATGCGTGCGAGTGCCTTGCAAAGCGTAGGCCTTTAATTTGTGCGTGATGCGTGCATGGGCGGGGGCAGCGACACAGAGGCTAAATTGATGCAAAATGGTCCGCTATTGGTCGAAGCATTGTGGTACCCAAGAGAAAGACCACTGCACAGCAGCATCGCGGTACGAATGACCAGAAAATCGTCCGACAAACCTGGAACATGGCCCAACAGAGGATATGCTATATCTTATTCTTAAAACACCCACACATGAGAAATGCCATAAGAATTAGAAGTTTCATGTAGTATGATTCAAAGGCAGGTGACACTGACCCAGGTACGTTTAGATACATTTATTTGTCCATCTGTGAATAAGATAGTCGTGGCTAAATTGATACGTGCTCGTGTCTGAATCGATCGCTAGTTAATTTTGATGCATGGGATCACGAGTTCTATGTGCTACAAAATAATACTGACTGAGGTTGACGCCTCGTATTTTCTCAAACAACGAGATTGTTTCCATGGGTGCTCTAAATCATGGCCAGCCACTAAGAATCACCCCTGTACTGTAGCTTACTACTATGGCTGACTATGAGAGGTCTCGCAGTGTTTGTTGATATTAGAAAGTGAGTATTGATTTAGGCATTCCATTCGTAGGGTGTGTTTTGATCGAGTCTGTATAACCAAGTCAGAGTAGGTCAATCCTATAGGGATGCCCCACCATAATATGAGAGAGAGCGGGCGAGAGAGAGTCTCTTACTCTGTGTCTGTGTTTGAATCTAAAATACAACACTACATATGATGGAGTGGTTAGATAAGGAGGAAGGCAATATTTGTAATTTACTAAATTACAACAATAGTAGTACTGCTACCATAGTACTACTGCTACCATAGGCCGCCTACCACACACAGGCTGTTCCAGCCCGTTCAACACAGCACAGGGAGATAGAGACTGTTTTCATTATAAAAGGCAGTCAGTGCTCATGAGTAGCAGTAATAGCAGTGATCCTGATCAGTAGCAGAGAGATTGACCAGATTACTATTGATTCACCTGTAACTGCCAAAGACTCAAGCAATCATGTAGAAGGGGGACCCGCAGTCTATTGATCCATGTTAAAATCACCACTGTGGAGGAGACTTGTTCACAGTGAAAGGTCTATGAATACCAGAAAAGTATATGGAAAATCAAGCTAATATTCCTGTTACAGTTTCAGTGTCTGTCGTATTGTCGATCAAGGAAGGTAAAATGTAATACATTTTATTTGGCATGTGTGGGTTGCCCCCATAGACAATCTTTTATGAACTAGCAATGCTGCTAGGCATTTATACAGCGTTTCCTTTACTTGGTTTTACTCAGTGTAAGTCAAGTGGGATAGTTCAGTGTAAAGAAAATATAGTAAAACTTCCTGGGGCAACTTAGTTGGAGAGGGATTGTATTTCCCTGCCTGCCAAGTGTCTGCAGCCATTATACACTTACATTTGGAATGGATTTGAGGGCCTAATTGATCATCCCTGCCGCCTCTTATTGGCTGGTATATATTAGACCTACTATACTGTCATGTATTTGAAGGAGAATTGATCTATTTGATACACCTTACTGAGCACATTTAATCAAGATGAATCTATTGTCTTCCTCACATCTCTGGGCATGGAGTAGTAACAGTAGGTGCTCCTAAATGGATGAGAGATGGGAGAGCGCTCTAACAAAATCCCCCAAAATGCACCTCCCTGCTCCAGCCCTGCTTGGTTTAGCCCTGTGGATTTAAATGAGCAGAAGGAAGTAGAATGCTGAGCCACCGTTCAATACATAGTTTAAAAATGCATTGAGTGAGTCATCTAACCAACCAGCTAGGCAGTCCCAGTGCTGAGCTGCATTAGGAGGACTAAACATTGCTCCTTTGACTGGAAGGATATTTTTTTGATGTTGCTGCTAATCTAGTGCTGTGAATAAGACACTCAGTATCAGGGCCTCAGTATCTGGATGCAACAGAATGCTATATAGACTGTTTTTAGACAGGCAGCCTATTTCTGATATTTTTTTTTCCACTCATTTGTCTTTTGACCTATCACATCAGATCTTTTCACATCAGATCTTTTCACATCAGATCTTTTTCAGAGATGGTCTGATTTGTCAAAAGACCAATTATCAACCAAAAAAAACATCAGAATTGGGCTGCCTGTCTAAATGCAGCCATATTGTCCTAGCTGCGTTCCCATGGTTGCACACTGCATGCTGCGATCAGCTATGTGGTTTGTTTAGCCTCACGCTGCTGATTCGCTGTAGTATAATTTGTGATGGCGGGATGATAGTGCACCAGGTCCTATTCTCCAGATTTGTCTCAGTGAGTAAATCCAATTAGATTAAAAGCATGAGCTTTATGTAGAGGTAGTTAGCCTACAGTATGGGATTCATTACAGTGGGGCATGTCCATGCATCATGCTGGCAACTGTCCAACTTTGTAGAAGCACCTTTTATTTTTATAGCAAGACTTCTCCACAAAATTTCTTTGTATTTCACTCAACCTTTTTTACTGTTTTTAATCACAAGGGATTTACAACTCTGCTTCATTCTATTAGTATAGTGATATTGTTATAATGAGTTGGCAGCCTTTAAAGGTGATACGGAGGGTAATTTTACTGTCTGCATCCCTGCATGTATTAATTGGTTGGGAGCTTATGTGAAAGAAGAGCTATGTAGGCCTGGCCTGCTGTATTATGTAAGTGGACTAATGTCTTCAGTTGCTGCACAGTGCAGATAGTACAGGGAAACTGATGATCACTGAACTGATGATCTCATATGGCTCCTAAAAGGAGTTAAGTAATAGGCCAACTCTGAGATAGACAGAGAATAAACCACAGTACTGTAGTATTTTCTATGTCTGGTGTTTTAATATGAATCTTTTACTGTATACCGTAACCTTTTTTAAAAATTATTCACCATTTCAGTATTTTATCTACTCAACTATTCTACTTAACCTGCACACACAGCAGAGATTGACAAGTCAAATTGTCACATTGTTCCCTGCTCTTCCCTTTCTCTTTTTACTTCCGCTCAAATACTTCTTAAACAGTGTGTGTTGTGTATGGTGCCATTCCATTCATACAGAGGTTGTATCAAGGCAGACAAGTGACCTTGTTGCTGAAGAACAGTGGCATAGTTGTTGAAGAGGATGCTTGGCAGCTGCATGCACTTCCACACTGGAGGGCCAGAAAGTGGCTCTAATGAGACAGGCTATTGAGGGGTCATTGTGTTGGTGGATTGTTCTTAGAGCGCAGTGGGGGTCTGGTCTATTGTGTTGGCCAGCTGCCAGGGCAGACTAACAGACATAGCTTCATCTTTCACTTGGCCAGCATTGACTGAGTAGTGACTGAGTAGAGACTATGTGTGTGTGTGTGTGTGTGTGTGTGTGTGTGTGTGTGTGTGTGTGTGTGTGTGTGTGTGTGTGTGTGTGTGTGTGTGTGTGTGTGTGTGTGTGTGTGTGTGTGTGTGTGTGTGTGTGTGTGTGTGTGAATGTGTGCACGCGTGTGTGTGCACTAGTGGTTTGTTCAACCGCACCTGCCCGAAATTGCTAACAACCACCTGACTATACGGTGCCTTCAGAAAATATTCAGACCCCTTGACTTTTTCAATATTTTACAGCTTTATTCCAAAATGTATTAACAAAAAATATATATCATCAATCTACACACAATACCCCATAATGACAAAGCAAAAACAGGTTTTTAGAAAATGTTGCTAATTTATTAAAAATAAATTTCAAAAACTAAAATCTCACAGTTACGTAGGTATTCAGACCCTTTTATTCAGTACTTTGTTGAAGCACCTTTTTGTAGCGATTACAGCCTCAAGTCTTCTTGGGTATGATGCTGCAAGCTTGGCACATCTGTATTTGTGGAGTTTCTCCCATTCTTGGTTAAGGGCGCTGTACTGCAGGCTCTGTCGCAACTGGCTGCGACCGGGAGGTCCGTGGGATGATGCACAATTGGCCTAGCGTCGTCCGGGTTAGGGAGGGTTTGGCCGGTAGGGATATCCTTGTCTCATTGCGCACCAGCGACTCCTGTGGCGGGCTGGGTGCAGTGCACGCTAACCAAAGTTGCCAGGTGCATGGTGTTTCCTCTGACACATTGGTGCTTCTGGGTTGGATGCGCGCTGTGTTAAGAAGCAGTGCGGCTTGGTTGGGTTGTGTATCGGAGGACGCATGACTTTCAACCTTCGTCTCTCCTGAGCCCGTACGGGAGTCATAGCGATGAGACAAGATAGTAGCTACTAAAACAATTGGATACCATGAAAAAGGGGAGAAAAAGGGGTAAAAAAAAGGATCTGTCTGTACTTTGCTCCGTTCATTTTTTCCTCAATCATGACTAGTCTCCCGGTCTGTGACGCTGAAAAACATCCCCACAGCATGATGTTGCCACCACCATGCTTCACCGTAGGGATGGTGCCAGGTTTCCTCCAGACATGTCGCTTTGGCATTCAGGCCAAAGAGTTTAATTTTGGTTTCATCAGACCAGAGTATATTTCTTTCTCATGGTCTGATAGTCTTTAAGTGCCTTTTGGAAAACTTCAAGCACACTGTCATGTGCCATTTACTGAGGAGTGGCTTCTGTCTGGCCACTCTACCATAAAGCCCTGATTGGTGAAGTGCTGCAGAGATGGTTGTCCTTCTGGAAGGTTATCCATAACCTCCCTGACCAAGGTTCTTCTCCCCCAATTGCTCAACTCTAGGAAGAGTCTTGGTGGTTCCATACTTCTTCCATTTCAGAATGATGGAGGCCATTGTGTTGTTGGGGACCTTCAATGCTGCAGAAATGTTTTGGTTCCCTTCCCCGGGTCAGTGCGTCGACACAATCCAGTCTCAGAGCTCTACGGACAATTCCTTCGACCTCATAGCTTCGTTTTTGCTCTGACGTGCACTGTGAACTGTAGGACCTTTGTATAGACAGGTGTGTGCGTTTCCAAATCATGTCCATTCAACTGAATTTACCACAGGTGGACTCCAATCAAGTTGTAGAACCATCTCAAGGATGATCAATGGAAACAGGATGCACCGGAGCTCAATTTCGACTCTTATAGCAAAGGGTCTGAATACATGTAAATAAGGTATTTCTGTTTTTATTTTCAATATATTTCCAAAATTGTCTAAACATGTTTTTGCTTTGTAATTAAGGCTGTAAGGTAACAAAATGTGGAAAAAGTTAAGGGGTCTGAATACTTTCCTGTACGTGATAAAGTGAAAATCTGAGGTCTGCACCCGACCCTAACGCGCTAATATAGAAAATGCGCCATAGGCTACAGTCAGAGATGGCTGTCAACTTGTCTATAATTAGATACTGTATATGGAGCTTCTCTTCTGTCATTATATGTTGCCCTAGAACACTAAATAAACCCTTGCTCACCAGAATAATGGCATAAATTGATAGAAGGAATGCTTCAATCTAGTTGACATTGGTAAAGTTTTGTTTGTCATCTCTGCTTCTTTCACATAGCAAAGACGTTGAGGAAATGGGGAGAAAATGCAAGAACAAAAATACTGGAGTTTTTCTGTGGAACATTTCCAAATGACATCAGTTTGACCATTTGTAAGAAAATAGAAAGCTGTGAAAACATCCCAACATGTTTCTGATAATATTTCAGTTTGGCTTGAATGCATATTTGATGTGATTTAAATACTATCAGCTTTTATGATGCTGATAAGATAACACCTCTACAGAACCTATCTAACTGTGCATTAGCATTCTCTCAAGATGCTCTCAGATGGGGAGAAAATGCAAGAACAAAAACACTCCTACCCTGAGTCCAAATTTAGCCTACATCAAATAAAATTGTATTTGTCACACAAAGACAACAGGTGTAGACTTTACTGTGAAATACTCCCTTACGAGCCCTTTCCCAGCAATGCAGAATTAAAAAGTAAGAAAAGATTAGCAAAAAAAAAAAACGAACTAGTAACACAATAAAATAACAATAATTGCTTGCGTACGTTAGTACTCTGTGCCGCTTGCCACTCCAGCCGCCCAGAGTGGCTCACTTGTGGGTGTGCTGGCAGCATATAGCAGCACGTTCGACTGTGCGTCAAGAATTCAGCATAGCAAGTTTGAATGAAGGTCTGGTTGGTAAATAGTTTAATCCATTCTTTATTTCATGAATTTATTCACAGGTAAATAGTAATATGCTCTAAACCGCTCTGGTGACAAACAAACTTTGCTGTCCTGTTTCCAATCATTCACATGGCTGGGAGAACCTATTCAAGTAAGTAAATACAGTAAAAAAAGTGATTTTTAAACAATGTATTATTAGCTAACTAGCTATAGTGCAGGCTAACTCAAATGAACTGCTAACGTAGCAGTTAGCTATCTAGCCAACTTTACATACTGTGTAGTTAAGTTAATTAAATATCACCAGCTACCTAACTTAATTTTAGCTAGGTGTCTTGATGTATTTATCATTGTAAAAACAAACTCCAAATGTATTTGTAGGTAGCTAGGCCATTGAGAAGTGTGAAAGGACAGCAGCCCCAATTGTCAAAGTGAGAGAGTAGGCTATTCTGGATAGGGCAGGTACTTTTGTGTAGTTCCAGTCCCTAGAAGTGAGAACAGAGATATAGTAACATAATATTCAGTGCTGTCTAATTTGAGTAAAATGAAGTCTGTTTATTGCAATGTTTTATGCCCTCAGATACAGAGAGCTTTGAAAGCATGTCTGCAGATGAAGAGGTCCCAATGAAGAGCAGTGGTTCTCAGTCCTGGTCCTGGGGACTCAGAGGGGTGCGCATTTTAGTTTTTAGCTTAGCACTACAGAGCGGATTCAAATGATCAACTCATCATCAAGCTTCAAGTGGTACTTATGTACAGTTGAAGTCGGAAGTTTGCATATACTTAGGTTGGAGTCATTAAAACTCGTTTTTCAACCACCACAAATTTCTTGTTAACAAACTATAGTTTTGGCAAGTCGGTTAGGACATTTACTTTGTGCATGACACAAGTAATCTTTCCAACAATTGTTTACAGACAGATAATTTCACTTGTAATTTACTGTATCACAATACCAGTGGGTCAGAAATTTACATAAACTACATTTCCAAGCTGCCTTTAAACAGCTTGGAAAATTCCATAAAATTATGTAATGGCTTTAGAAGCTTCTGATAGGCTAATTGACATCATTTGAGTCAATTGGAGGTGTACCTGTACATGTATTTCAAGGCCTACCTTCACACTCAGTGCCTCTTTGCTTGACATCATGGGAAAATCAAAATAAATCAGCCAAGACCTCAGATAAAAAATTGTAGACCTCCACAAGTCTGGTTCCTTGTACCTTCAGTTTCCAAATACCTGAAGGTACCACATTCATCTGTACAAACAATAGTACGTAAGTATAAACACCATGGGACCACACAGCCCTCATACCGCTTAGGAAAGAGACACGCTCTGTCTACTAGAGATGAACGTACTTTGGTGCAAAAAGTTGTGAAGATGCTGGAGGAAACAGGTACAAAAGTATCTATATCCACAGTAAAACGAGTCCTGTATCAACATAACCTGAAAGGCCGCTCAGCAAGGAAGGTAGAAGCCACTGCTCCAAAACCACCATAAAAAAGCCAGACTACGGTTTGCAACTGCACATGTGGACAAAGATCATACTTTTTGGAGTCCTCTGGTCTGATGAAACAAAAGTAGAACTGTTTAGCCATAATGGCCATCGTTATTTTTTCAGGAAAAAGGGTGAGTCTTGCAAGCCGGAGAACACCATCCCAATCGTGAAGCACGGGGGTGGCAGCATCATGTTGTGGGAGTGCTTTGCTGCAGGAGGGACTGGTGCACATCACAAAATAGATGGCATCATGAGGCAAGAAAAGTATGTGGATATATTGAAGCAACATCTCAAGACATCAGTCAGGAAGTTAAAGCTTGGTCACAAATGGGTCTTCTATATGGACAATGACCCCAAGCATACTTCCAAAGTTGTGGCAAAATGGCTTAAGGACAACAAAGTCAAGGTATTGGATTGGCCAACACAAAGCCCTGACCTCAATCCCATTGAAAATTTGTGGGCAGAAATGAAAAAGAGTGCGCCAGCAAGGAGGCCTACAAACTTGACCCAGTTACACCAGCTCTGTTCGGAGGAATGGGCCAAAATTCACCCAACTTATATATTTCTCTCCACTTTTATTCTGACATTTCACATTCTTAAAATAAAGTGGTGATCCTAACTGACCTAAGACAGGGAATTTTTACTATGATTAAATGTCAGCAATTGTGAAAAACAGAGTTTAAATGTATTTGGCTCAGGTGTATGTAAACTTCCGACTTCAACTGTATTATTATTTGTGATGCTATTCTTGATATGATCCTGCTATTGTTTGCTACACATGCCCATGTGTGTGCACATGCATCTGTCTATCCAATGTTATCATGGTTTGTTATAAGATATATTATACTTTAGAAATCCACAATGACCTGGGGATGTCAAAGTCTAATATTGACTATCTTCCATATTCCTACAGATACCTTGCAACTGGAGATTGCTTCAAAATGATTTGGTTACCAGGGTCATCTGGGACTGCCTACCTGTGTCCTGCAGAACTTCATGAGGATGTAGATGAGGACCAGGAGGGGATCTGCAGGATTTTTCAAGGATGGGCGCTAACAACGCAGCACAGGAGGCAATCCGTGTGCGGGAGATTTTCACCTCCTACTTCTTTGAAGAGGGTGCTGTTCCTTGGCAACACCAAAGACTAGACTATGCACAACCAAAGCCTCTTAAGAGCCATCCACATTGCAATAAGTGTATTCTTCCATTTACTTCGCTATGTCAACTGCATTTATTAAATTCACAGTTTAGGTAAGGGGAATGTCTGTACAAAAACAGAACAGGCTCCTTTAAGAGTCACCCATATTGAAATAGAAGAACAATTAGACACCCTATAACCCACAGCTACACACTCGTGTATCAATCTGATTGATGGATTGTGTTGTGCAGTAAGCAGGCTCAGGTGTATAACTGTGGCTCCTTCCACCTTCAAAGAACAGGCAAGAGGGCCAACCATGGAGAATAGTAAGACATTGTTATGCAGGTGAATGAGGACCCAAAAGCGACTTGGCGAAAACAGAGTCTTTAATCCAGTTTAAGGAAATAGCAATACTCCTAGACAAATCGGAGCGGTAAATAAAGTATAAAAAACAATTCCACTCGTAATCACGAGAACTGACTGGAGACTCGATAATAAACTGCAGGTTGCCTCGGGAAGGCACTTGACCGTAGCAGACTCAGACACCTGCTCACCACGCAGCATCTGAGGAAAACACGACACGACAGGGCGATACAAAGACACAGCACGGTGAACAATATACCAGGATCCGACAGGACAGAAACGGAAAACAAGGGGAGAAATAGGGACTCTAATCAGGGGAAAAGATAGGGAACAGGTGTGGGAAGACTAAATGATTGATTAGGGGAATAGGAACAGCTGGGAGCAGGAACGGAACGATAGAGAGAAGAGAGAGAGAGAGGGAGAGAGAAAAAGGGGAACGAACCTAAAAAGAACAGCAGGGGGAAAACGAACAGAAGGAAAAGCAAAATGACAAGACAATATAAGACAAAACATGACAGTACCCCCCCACTCACCGAGCGCCTCCTGGCGCACTCGAGGAGGAATCCTGGCGGCAACGGAGGAAATCATCAATCAGTGAACGGTCCAGCACGTCCCGAGACGGAACCCAACTCCTCTCCTCAGGACCGTAACCCTCCCAATCCACTAAGTATTGGTGACCCCGTCCCCGAGAACGCATGTCCATGATCCTACGTACCTTGTAAATAGGTGCGCTCTCGACAAGGACGGAGGGGGAGGAAGACGAACGGGGTGCGAAGAAAGGGCTTGACACAGGAGACATGGAAGACAGGATGGACGCGACGAAGATGTCGCGGAAGAAGCAGTCGCACAGCGACAGGATTGACGACCTGGGAGACACGGAACGGACCAATGAACCGCGGAGTCAACTTACGAGAAGCTGTCGTAAGAGGAAGGTTGCGAGTGGAAAGCCACACTCTCTGGCCGCAACAATACCTAGGACTCTTAATCCTACGTTTATTGGCGGCTCTCACAGTCTGTGCCCTGTAACGGCAAAGTGCAGACCTCACCCTCCTCCAGGTGCGCTCACAACGTTGGACAAACGCTTGAGCGGAGGGAACACTGGACTCGGCAAGCTGGGATGAGAACAGAGGAGGCTGGTAACCCAGACTACTCTGAAACGGAGATAACCCGGTAGCAGACGAAGGAAGCGAGTTGTGAGCGTATTCTGCCCAGGGGAGCTGTTCTGCCCAAGACGCAGGGTTTCTGAAAGAAAGGCTGCGTAGTATGCGACCAATTGTCTGATTGGCCCTCTCTGCTTGACCGTTAGACTGGGGATGAAACCCGGAAGAGAGACTGACGGACGCACCAATCAAACGACAGAACTCCCTCCAAAACTGTGACGTGAATTGCGGACCTCTGTCTGAAACGGCGTCTAACGGGAGGCCATGAATTCTGAACACATTCTCGATGATGATTTGTGCCGTCTCCTTAGCGGAAGGAAGTTTAGCGAGAGGAATGAAATGTGCTGCCTTAGAGAACCTATCGACAACCGTAAGAATCACAGTCTTCCCCGCAGACAAAGGCAGACCGGTAATGAAGTCTAGGGCGATGTGAGACCATGGTCGAGAAGGAATGGGGAGCGGTCTGAGACGACCGGCAGGAGGAGAGTTACCTGACTTAGTCTGCGCGCAGTCCGAACAAGCAGCCACGAAACGGCGCGTGTCACGCTCCTGAGTCGGCCACCAAAAGCGCTGGCGAATAGAAGCAAGAGTGCCTCGAACACCGGGATGACCAGCTAACTTGGCAGAGTGAGCCCACTGAAGAACAGCCAGACGAGTGGAAACAGGAACGAAAAGAAGGTTACTAGGACAAGCGCGCGGCGACGCAGTGTGCGTGAGTGCTTGCTTAACCTGTCTTTCAATTCCCCAGACTGTCAACCCGACAACACGCCCATAAGGAAGAATCCCTCGGGATCAGTAGAAGCCACAGAAGAACTAAAAAAGACGGGATAAGGCATCAGGCTTGGTGTTCTTGCTACCCGGACGGTAAGAAATCACAAACTCGAAACGAGCGAAAAATAACGCCCAACGAGCTTGACGAGCATTAAGTCGTTTGGCAGAACGGATGTACTCAAGGTTCTTATGGTCTGTCCAAACGACAAAAGGAACGGTCGCCCCCTCCAACCACTGTCGCCATTCGCCTAGGGCTAAGCGGATGGCGAGCAGTTCGCGGTTACCCACATCATAGTTGCGTTCAGATGGCGACAGGCGATGAGAAAAATAAGCGCAAGGATGAACCTTATCGTCAGACTGGAAGCGCTGGGATAGAATGGCTCCCACGCCTACCTCTGGAGCGTCAACCTCGACAATGAATTGTCTAGTGACGTCAGGAGTAACGAGGATAGGAGCGGACGTAAAACGTTCTTTTAGAAGATCAAAAGCTCCCTGGGCGGAACCGGACCACTTAAAACACGTCTTGACAGAAGTAAGAGCTGTGAGAGGGGCAGCAACTTGACCGAAATTACGAATGAAACGCCGATAGAAATTAGCGAAACCTAGAAAGCGCTGCAACTCGACACGTGACCTTGGAACGGGCCACTCACTGACAGTTTGGACCTTAGCGGAATCCATCTGAATGCCTTCAGCGGAAATAACGGAACCGAGAAAAGTAACGGAGGAGACATGAAAAGAGCACTTCTCAGCCTTTACGTAGAGACAATTCTCTAAAAGGCGCTGGAGAACACGTCGAACGTGCTGAACATGAATCTCGAGTGACGGTGAAAAAATCAGGATATCTTCAAGGTAGACAAAAACAAAGATGTTCAGCATGTCTCTCAGAACATCATTAACTAATGCCTGAAAAACAGCTGGCGCATTGGCGAGACCAAACGGCAGAACCCGGTACTCAAAATGCCCTAACGGAGTGTTAAACGCCGTTTTCCACTCGTCCCCCTCTCTGATGCGCACGAGATGGTAAGCGTTACGAAGGTCCAACTTAGTAAAGCACCTGGCTCCTTGCAGAATCTCGAAGGCTGATGACATAAGGGGAAGCGGATAACGATTCTTAACCGTTATGTCATTCAGCCCTCGATAATCCACGCAGGGGCGCAGAGTACCGTCCTTTTTCTTAACAAAAAAACCCCGCCCCGGCCGGAGAGGAAGAAGGCACTATGGTACCGGCGTCAAGAGACACAGACAAATAATCCTCGAGAGCCTTACGTTCGGGAGCCGACAGAGAGTATAGTCTACCCCGAGGAGGAGTGGTCCCCGGAAGGAGATCAATACTACAATCATACGACCGGTGAGGAGGAAGGGAGTTGCCTCGGGACCGACTGAAGACCGTGCGCAGATCATGATATTCCTCCGGCACTCCTGTCAAATCGCCAGGTTCCTCCTGAGAAGTGGGGACAGAAGAAATGGGAGGGATGGCAGACATTAAACACTTCACATGACAAGAAACGTTCCAGGATAGGATAGAATTACTAGACCAATTAATAGAAGGATTATGACATACTAGCCAGGGATGACCCAAAACAACAGGTGTAAAAGGTGAACGAAAAATCCAAAAAGAAATAGTCTCACTGTGGTTACCAGATACTGTGAGGGTTAAAGGTAGTGTCTCAAATCTGATACTGGGAAGATGACTACCATCTAAGGCGAACATGGGCGTAGGCTTGTCTAACTGTCTGAAAGGAATGTCATGTTTCCGAACCCATGCTTCGTCCATGAAACAACCCTCAGCCCCAGAGTCTATCAAGGCACTGCATGTAGCACCCGAACCGGTCCAGCGTAGATGGACCGACATAGTAGTACAGGATCTAGATGGAGAGACCTGAGTAGTAGCGCTCACCAGTAGCCCTCCGCTTACTGATGAGCTCTGGCTTTTACTGGACATGAATTGACAAAATGTCCATCAAATCCGCAATAGAGGCACAGGCGGTTGGTGATCCTCCGTTCCCTCTCCTTAGTCGAGATGCGAATACCTCCCAGCTGCATGGGCTCAGTCTCTGAGCCAGAGGAGGGAGATGGTTGCGATGCGGAGCAGGGAAACACCGTTGACGCGAGCTCTCTTCCACGAGCTTGGTGACGAAGATCTACCCGTCGTTCTATGCGGATGGCGAGAGCAATCAAAGAGTCCACACTGGAAGGAACCTCCCGGGAGAGAATCTCATCTTTGACCACTGCGTGGAGTCCCTCCAGAAAACGAGCGAGCAGCGCCGGCTCGTTCCAGTCACTAGAGGCAGCAAGAGTGCGAAACTCTATAGAGTAATCCGTTATGGATCGATCACCTTGGCATAGGGAAGCCAGGGCCAGTAAGGAGTGAAATGACGTAAGCAACCCGAGCTCTCTCTCTAGAGTATGTGTTGGGTTGGAGAGAGAACACAATATCACACTGGGTGAGAAAGGAGCGGCACTCCTTGGGCTGCCCGGAGTAGCAAGGTGGGTTATTAACCCTAGGTTCCGGAGGCTCCTTGGATCTCGACGGCAGTGTTACGAGTGTCTGTAGTCGCTGGGTCCATTCTTTGGTCGGATCCTTCTGTTATGCAGGTGAATGAGGACCCAAAAGCGACTTGGCGAAAACAGAGTCTTTAATCCAGTTTAAGGAAATAGCAATACTCCTAGACAAATCGGAGCGGTAAATAAAGTATAAAAAACAATTCCACTCGTAATCACGAGAACTGACTGGAGACTCGATAATAAACTGCAGGTTGCCTCGGGAAGGCACTTGACCGTAGCAGACTCAGACACCTGCTCACCACGCAGCATCTGAGGAAAACACGACACGACAGGGCGATACAAAGACACAGCACGGTGAACAATATACCAGGATCCGACAGGACAGAAACGGAAAACAAGGGGAGAAATAGGGACTCTAATCAGGGGAAAAGATAGGGAACAGGTGTGGGAAGACTAAATGATTGATTAGGGGAATAGGAACAGCTGGGAGCAGGAACGGAACGATAGAGAGAAGAGAGAGAGAGAGGGAGAGAGAAAAAGGGGAACGAACCTAAAAAGACCAGCAGGGGGAAAACGAACAGAAGGAAAAGCAAAATGACAAGACAATATAAGACAAAACATGACAGACATGGTCATTTTTTCTTTTTATGTAGAAAATAATGTAGAAAATGATATATTGTTTGTCATCGTGTGTCTGTATGTTTTTCAGTATAAAGTACTTTTCAGCCACTTAGTGTGGACACCAGGTGAGACGACACACAGATTCCTGTTGAACACTGTCTCTTCAACTACCTTATTTTCTCAATAACCGTCTCTCTCCTTCACTTCCTCCCTCTTCCCCCCCTTCTGCCTAAATCCTCTAGGTTATATCAGCTGTGTCGGTGAACCCCTACCGCATCTGAACTGGCTACATAGAGGGCACAGTATGATCAGAGGTGAGAGGTCCCTTGGTCAGGTCAACAGGAAGTATTATTAAATAGATGCTTCACACTGAAATGCAGCTAGAGATGTAGTAATCCCAGAGTTAATGATTCAAGGTCAGTTTTGCATTTCACCTCCTGATGATTATGATGACTGACAGTGTTAGAATAAAAAAAAACACAAGGCTTAAACATGCTATATCTGTCTCTCGTCTACAGGTATGTCTTGATGTTAGAGAGGATGCCAACCCCCAGTCCCTTCATCGCCACCTCACCCGCTCGGGCCACCTGGGGAGACACCACGAGAGACACTATTATACAATTGTGATGAACGGAGAGAATATTACATTTAGTCACACTGTAATTCATGAATCATATGCTGTCATCCCTGCTCCTCTTTTCCTTTCTGTCTTCTACACTTTTTCTCACACCTCTCTACTCATCTCCTCTTTATTCCTCTGTTTTTATCATGCACACCAGATGTGCATTGAACAACAGATTGAACTTCTATTTATAATATTAGATTACAATTATAATATTTATAATGCATGTATTATGAATTTATAACACTTGGATAACTTCTTTCAATAAAGCCTTTCACATTCTATCCTAGTTGAAATTAAGTCTCTCATTTGATTAAATACTACACCAATCCTGTGTCCTCAGATGAGTGCAGATGGAGGAAAGTAGATATTGAGATGAACCGGTTTTAGAGTATTTACATAATGCATAGGAAGTATAGTGTACTGTTTTTCAATTCTGTTTCTGTCTATCAGTTAAAAATCAGCCTTTAACTAGTTAAATCATGTTTCTAGTCTATTGGGTAGTTATAATGTGTAACCATTGCTGTCCTATGGGCAGGATTGGTAAACACCGTTGAAGTGTATAATTTAGGGGTGCAATTTTCACTTTCTGAAATGGCATTTTTGTGCCCCCCCAGTATTATCACTGGAATATTATAAAAACAAAGCAACAATGTGCTTTAGGACCATGCGGATGCCAACAAGCAGTAGAAGGCTATTTGGAGTGTTTATCCGACTGGATAAAAAAATATATATATATTATGCCCCCCCACTTCTTGCGCTGCTGGTATGACTGTAATAGATACATGCAGACACAGCATCAAATACTGGAGTTTGATACTCCTGGTATTGGATATGACTGTAAAGAAACATCTCACAGACGTTCATACCTGAACCACACCTTTATTTGCTAAGGTAGAGTACATGATCAGTGAATACATTCAATGTACAGGCTACAATGTGGGAATCTCATGCTTGGTATTAACTACATGGAACTACATGCATCCTTGGCGCAATAAAGTTATATCATATTCTACTCAATCCATAGGCTTCATTAAATCCATTCAGACTGTTTTGAACACTCTCCATTCCTTTGGAACTTAGTGTATAATGTTTACTGTTCATTATTTTATTGTTTTGGCAATGTAAACATATGAGAGAGGCAGCACACTCAGTCACCTCTGAACAGTCTGAGCAGGACAGGACCTTGGAGTGTTCCTCACTCATAGCACTGTGCTGCTCCCTCTTCACTAACTAGGCATTGTTGTCTCTCTCCTCCCACTCAGAAGTTATTGATACATAGTGGAGAAACTTCCGAAAGATTTTAGGATTATATTTCCTGCTGGTAATATTCCCACTATAGCTCCACTTTCTCTGCAGGATGGTACAAATCACTACCTCTTAGTCTGCCAGAATAAACCAACAGAAAAACACACCTGAAATGTTCTTAAAGATGGCGATTCAAGTTTTGATTGTATCTCAAAAACGCAGAAATAGCAATGCTAACATTTGGCCTCCTAAAAAATCTCTCTCCAGTACTAGCTCTCCATCCTCCCCATTCACAGTTTCTCTCCTTCTTTCCTCTCCTCTTCTCCAGAACTTGTACCAGAACAGGTTTCTCGGACTTGGACGAGCAACAATGGCATCCCCTTCACGTTCGTCCCAGAACCGCCGGCGCTGTAAGCACCCGATCCGCCACAGCTACAATCCCGAGCAGTTCCCGAACGTCAACTTCCAGAACGGCTTTCCTGAGGTCGTGGCGACTATGCACCGCTCGACCAGCGACACAGACCTGGTGACATCACACAGCCGTTCAACGCTCACCGTCAGCACCTCGCTCTATGCCATCGGTCAGACCCAGGACATCCTCATCTGCTGGGACATCAAGGAGGAGGTGGACGCTGGGGACTGGATTGGCATGTACCTCATCGGTGAGCACTGCCATAACAGTGATTTTCATAGAAGGGACCAAAGCAATACGTAATAGTAGATGATAGTGAGGCAGCTGGAGACAGTGAGATGAAGAGCAGCTTATTTCAAATGTTGTAAGCTGTTACACATACTGCATGTGAACTTCTTTGGAGTTAGCTTTTGGGGAAGAGGAATAGGTGTGTAGGACAAGAACTAGAATGTGTTCATTCAAGTCTACAGTATTTGAAAGGGACTGCATGTACACTACATAGAGAGCAATGCAATGACTCAGGTCAGGTTGTCCAGTCTGCATTCCCTTATCATTTGAGGTTATCTAACGGTGGTGTTGTGGTGCTCAGACACAGTTAATGTTACGTATCCACAGGGAACTGACAATGCTTGTGTGATACTGTAATGGGACTTTGTATCTCACCTTCACCTCCCTCTCTTTCGACTCTCTCAGAAGAAGTTTCGTCTGAGAACTTTCTAGACTACAAGAGCCGCGGAGTGAATGGTTCGCACAAGGGCCAGATAGTGTGGAAAATTGAGGCCAACTCCTATTTTGTGGAGCGTAAGTGCATTTCTGGAAATACATCCAAAACCAGCTACATTACAGTACACTACATCCCCCACACACTGAGAGAGATGTTTTATAACGGATGTAGCATCTGCCACTCAGAACAGGACACTGCTTCGTCAGTGCATATTGTAAATCTTTACATACAGTGGGGCAAAAAAGTATTTAGTCAGCCACCAATTGTGCAAGTTCTCCCACTTAAAAAGATGAGAGGCCTGTAATTTTCATCATAGATACACTTCAACTATGACAGATAAAATAAGAAGAAATAATACAGAAAATCACATTGTAGGATTTTTTATGAATTTATTTGCAAACTATGGTGGAAAATAAGTATTTGGTCAATAACAAAACTTTATCTCAATACTTTGTTATATACCCTTTGTTGGCAATGACAGAGGTCTTCACAAGGTTTTCCCACACTGTTGCTGGTATTTTGGCCCATTCCTCCATGCAGATCTCCTCTAGAGCATTGATGTTTTGGGGCTGTTGCTGAGCAACATCGACTTTCAACTCCCTCCAAAGATTTTCTATGGGGTTGAGATCTGGAGACTGGCTAGGCCAGTCCAGGACCTTGAAATGCTTCTTACGAAGCCACTCCTTCGTTGCCTGGGCGGTGTGTTTGGGATCATTGTCATGCTGAAAGACCCAGCCACATTTCATCTTCAATGCCCTTGCTGATGGAAAGAGGTTTTCACTCAAAATCTCACGATACATGGCCCCATTCATTCTTTCCTTTACACGGATCAGTCGTCCTGGTCCCTTTGCAGATAAACAGCCCCAAAGCATGTTTCCACCCCCATGCTTCACAGTAGGTATGGTGTTCTTTGGATGAAACTCAGCATTCTTTGTCCTCCAAACACGACGAGCTGGGTTTTTACTAAAAAGTTATATTTTGGTTTGATCTGACCATATGACATTCTCCCAATCTTCTTCTGGATCCTCCAAATGCTCTCTAGCAAACTTCAGACGGGCCTGGACATGTACTGGCTTAAGCAGGGGGACACGCCTGGCACTGCAGGATTTGAGTCCCTTGCAGCATAGTGTGTTACTGATGATAGGCTTTGTTACTTTGGTCCCAGCTCTTTGCAGGTCATTCACTAGATCCCCCCGTGTGGTTCTGGGATTTTTGCTCACCGTTCTTGTAATCATTTTGACCCCACGGGGTGAGATCTTGCGTGGAGCCCCAGATCAAGGGAGATTATCAGTGGTCTTGTATGTCTTCCATTTCCTAATAATTGCTCCCACAGTTGATTTCTTCAAACCAAGCTGCTTACCTATTGCAGATTCAGTCTTCCCAGCCTGGTGCAGGTCTACAATTTTGTTTCTGGTGTCCTTTGACAGGTCTTTGGTCTTGGCCATAGTGGAGTTTGGAGTGTGACTGTTTGAGGTTGTGGACAGGTGTCTTTTATACTTTATAACAAGTTCAAACAGGTGCCATTAATACAGGTAACGAGTGGAGGACAGAGGAGCCTCTTAAAGAAGAAGTTACAAGTCTGTGAGAGCCAGAAATCTTGCTTGTTTGTAGGTGACCAAATACTTATTTTCCAGCATAATTTGCAAATAAATTAATTAAAAATCCTACAATGTGATTTTCTGGATGTTTTCCCCTAATTTTGTCTGTCATAGTTGAAGTGTACCTATGATGAAAATTACAGGCCTCTCTCATCTTTTTAAGTGGGAGAACTTGCACAATTGGTGGCTGACTAAATACTTTTTTTGCCCCACTGTAACACTGAAACTATCTCATAACTATTTTGTTTCTCATTACCATTGTGACCATTTTGTATCTTCAGACTTCCATAATTTTCAGGATTTCCCTTTAGAATCAACAAATCCTTCTTACTCTGTACAGATTAAAGCAAGTCTATTTGGAAGAGATTCCCATAAATAAAATAATTGACATCATTTATACAGCCAAATGATCCCATTAGTTTCTTTAGACTAGAGAACCGACACTGGCTGTATAGTACAGTAGGCCCCGGTGTGGACAGCCCTGCTTAGACACAAAGTGCAGCTATGAGTAACTACCATGGTGCTATCCTCCTCTCATCTGGTTCTGCTAAAGTAATACGTTGTCATCTGTGGGTGATTTTGTGATTTAGCTAGCACTGCTTATTGTTTATTTACCTAAAGTAAGACTCATCCCTCAAAGAGCTCCTCCCACCTCATCAGTAGGGACAGCTCATTCGCAAGAATCAGATATCTATCAATCAATCAATCACATTTATTTATAAAGCCCTTTTTACGTCAGCCGATATAAAAGAAACCCAGCCTTAAACCCCAAACAGCAATCAATCTTTTGGACAATGCCCTTCGCTGGTGCCTGTGTGCCACCCTGTAGGCTCAATGGTGTTGATTCTCAAGCATCTCCATTTAGCTATCACAGTAGATTAGCAGCTTGGAAAGCAGCCACTGAGATTCGTATCTCTGTGTAATTACATTGATAGTATTATCTCTCTGTGTAATTAAAGGGATAGTATTATCTCCCTGTGTCAGGCTCCGCTGCTAATAACCATGTAGCTGAGGACCGTCTGCTCTCTCTCCCCCAGTTTATTGGCATGCTGCTCACAACAGCTTTCTTAGGTCACGCTTGTGTGTCTCTGGCCTGTTTTTGAGAGCTTTCCAACTGTGAAACCTGATAAAGGTGCCAATAAACAGAGAAATAGTGTATAATGCAAACAGTAGGTCATTCTAAAAAGATAGGACAATCTCTCTCCTGTTCTTAAACTAACTGCTGTCCTCTCTTCTGTCATCTGTCTCTTCTTTCCTCTCAGTGGAGACCAAGATCTGTTTTAAATACTACCATGGTGTGAGCGGGGCCCTGCGAGCCACCACCCCCAGTTTGACTGTGAAGAACCCCTCAGTGCCGGTGAGCATGTAGGACTACTTAGTCCCAGCCTGGTATTAGTGCTACTGTACATGGGCTTTATATGTTCATATGGGCTTCTCAAGGGGCACTGCAGGGAAGAGATGGTGAATTACAACGGATCTACTGTATTGTCTTTCCATCTAAAGGATATATTTTTCCATTGTCTGGGTTGAAGCTTATCACTAGAGCCTAGAGTGGTAAGAAAAGTAAGAAGAAAAATCCTGACTGTTCCAGAAAGGGGTTAGCATGTCATCTGTGGAATGAAATGCATTAGCCCAGGCCTATGCAGGCCCTGCCCCCAGCCTACATACCCCCACACTGCTATAATGACTACTCACTTGTCCTCCTAGAGATCCCATCCAGAGGAACAATCTCAGAGAAACACATCAATGCCACAGCCTGTCAAAATGCCATTGTATTGTTACTGCTGTGATGGTGTGTGTGCATTTGCATATGACCCTTATCCTCCACCCCCATCTCTCAGTGGCCCTCCATCTCTCAGTGGCCATCCATCATCTCTCAGTGGCCCTCCATCATCTCTCAGTGGCCCTCCATCATCTCTCAGTGGCTATTTTCCACAAATCCACCTGCCTGCTATAAAGATCCTTAGGCAGGCTTACACCTGTGGAGGAGGAACAGGGAGGAGAGGTGCTGTAAAGGCGGACGCTGATGTGACGTTTTCTCTCTCTCTCTCTCTCTCTCTCTCTCTCTCTCTCTCTCTCTCTCTCTCTCTCTCTCTCTCTCTCTCTCTCTCTCTCTCTCTCTCTCTCTCTCTCTCTCTCGCTCTCGCTCGCTCTCTCTCGCTCTCTAACCCTCTCTTTCTTTCGCTCTCTCTTTCTCACCCTCTCTTTGTGTAGGTGTTTAAGCCCGTCACAAATGAAGAAGTCCCCCAGAGCACAGGCAGCAGAAGACTCATTAGCTTCTCCCTCTCAGGTGAGCATGCCCCCCTTCCCCCCACGTTACCTTGGCAATGCGTCTCTACAGGGTTGGGCCAGCGCACGTGCCAGCATTGCTGTGGCAAAGGGCAACACACAGCTTGTGTCTCCATAGCAACTCATCCTAGGATTCAGATACAGTACTATCATCCATCTGGAGTACATCATGTGGATTACAGGAAGGAATGTTCTGTGCCAACTGGCATGATACAGAATGCAAGCAGTTAGAGAAATATCGACAAACCCACACTTACATGACGGTGATGAAAAGGATTCCTTTCTCCTAACACTGCTGCTTCATTCCCAAACGCTGCATGAAGAAATACATCACATCT
Source organism: Oncorhynchus gorbuscha (assembly GCF_021184085.1). Classification (NCBI taxonomy): domain Eukaryota; kingdom Metazoa; phylum Chordata; class Actinopteri; order Salmoniformes; family Salmonidae; genus Oncorhynchus; species Oncorhynchus gorbuscha. The sequence goes on from NC_060194.1 coordinate 23,852,438, forward strand.
GTAGAAATGTCACAAAAACATCCTAACATGCTGACTCATCATAGGAAAAGCACAGTGAGTCTATTGTGCTAAGTGTTTCCGACAGTCCTGAGTTGAGTTGGATTCCTAACTGAGGGATGCAGCAGCAGTAGAGGCATGATCCAGTTCCACCTGATTCACAGTGAGGTAGTGCAGATGAAAGGTGGGTGTGACAGCTTGCTCAGTCGTGTATCCAAACGATTCTCTCCCCCCACGGCTGCATGGGAGATGTCAGGGGGAGGCAGATGGGATTTCAGACAGCAGCTCTTCCCCTTTCGTTTTCAGCTTTGATCAACACAGGCTTACAAATACTGAACAAACATACTGACTGTAGTAGTCCCTGTCTGGTCCCAGATCACTGGGAGGCTATGCTACTGTATGGCATGGCTGTCACAAATATTACAGAGCAGAGTTGGAGAGAAGTTCAAGTTAAATGCAACGCTATGCAAAATAATAATTCTGTCGAGACCTATTTTTCAGGGTGAGTTATTCTGTCTCTGCTCTGCTATAGTAGAACATACTACTACTATTGTAGAAGTACAGCATACTGTGGCAACACAGGATATTGAACCGAATTGATTTGCAGAGCGAAAAGGAACATTCTCTTTCTCGGGGACATTCCTGCTGACTGCACTCTTCTCTTCTTTGTCAGAAGTATGGGATTTTCTTAAGCCGTTAAAGGTGTCATTTTAAAGCCGTTTATCCTCATCGTCTCCTCCTCTATACTCTTATCGTCTCTGGTAGATTTCCACGCCACGGGGCTGAAGAAAGGGATGTTCTTCAACCCTGACCCCTACCTGAAGATCGCCATCCATCCCGGCAGGAACAGCATCTTTCCAGCGCTGCCACACCACGGCCAGGAGAAACGCTCCAGCATCGTCTGTAACACCATCAACCCCCACTGGCAGAGAGAGGTGAGAGGAGGGCCCTGGCAAGGCTTTATATTCTATGTGTTCCAAGACAATTGTTGCTATCTGGCTCGAAGGACTATGAAAAACCAAGCAACCTTGAGTATGCTCTCTGTAACAGGGCAATAAATTCAGGCAGAGTGACAGTCTTAGGGTGCTTTATACAATATGTTATACTGGTACTGTTGACCTGGAACCATATGGAAACACTAACTGGGATGTACAGAATTTACACAGGTGTAACCAAAGTTGTTTTTCGTGTTTTTGCTCAAGAGAACAAGTGTTGAAAATGGGTTTCAACAGTTGTGGTTTGGTTGTGATGAGTTGATAGCACTATCCCTGCAACATACAGTGCATTCAGGAAGTATTCAGACCCTAGTATATTTTATTTCTTCCTCATCAATCTACACACAGTACCCAATAATGACTATGCAAAAACAGGTTTTTAGACTTTTTTTTGCTGTAAATATCACATTCACATTTAAGTATTCAGACCCTTTACTCAATACTTTGTTGAAGCACCTTAGGCAGCGATTACAGCCTCCAGTCTTCTTGGGTATGACACTACAAGCTTGGCACACCTGTATTTGGGGAGTTTCTCCCATTCTTCTCTGCAGATCCTCTCAAGCTCTGTCAGGTTGGATGTGGAGCGTTGCTGCACAGCCATTTTCAGGTCTCTCCAGAGATGTTCAAGTCCAGGCTCTGGCTGAGCCACTCAAGGACATTCAGAGACATGTCCCGCAGCCACTCCTGCATTGTCTTGGCTGTGTGTGCTTAGGGCCCCAGTCCGAGGTCCTGAGCACTCTGGAGCAGGTTTTCATCAAGGACCTCTCTGTACTTTGCTCCGTTCATCTTTGCTGACGAGACTCCTAGTCCCTGCAGCTAAAAAATGGTGGTGCCAGGTTTCCTCCAGACGTGACGCTTGGCATTCAGGCCAAAGAGTTCAATCTTGATTTCATCAGACCAGAGAATCTTGTTTCTCATGGTCTGAGAGTATTTAGGTGCCTTTTGACAAACTTCAAGTGGGCTGTCATGTGCCTTTTACTGAGGAGTGTCTTACATCTGGCCACTCTACCATAAAGACCTGATTGGTGGAGTGCTGCAGAGATGGTTGTCCTTCTGGAAGGTTTACCCATCTCCACAGAGGAACTCTAGAGCTCTGTCAGAGGGACCATCGGGTTCTTGGTCACCTCCCTGACCAAGGTCCTTTCCCCCTGATTGTGTGGTCGAGCGGCCAGCTCTAGGAAGAGTCTTGGTGGTTCCAAACTTCTTCCATTTAAGAATGATGTAGGCCACTATGTTCTGGGGACCTTCAATGCTGCAGACATTTTTTCATACCCTTTCCCAGATCTGTACCTCGACACAATCCTTTCTCGGGGGTCTAGGGACAATTACTTCGACCTCATGGCTTTGTTTTTTCTCTGACATTCACTGTCAAATGTGGGATCTTATATAGACGTGTGTGCCTTTCCAAATTAATGTCCAATCAATTGAATTTCCCACAGGTAGACTCCATTCAAGTTGTAGAAATATCTCAAAGATGATCAATGGAAACAGGATGTACCTGAGCTCAATTTCAATTCTCATAGCAAAGGGTCTGAATACATTAGCAAAAATGTCTAAAAACCTGTTTTTCGCTTTGTAATTATGGGGAATTGTTTGTAGATTGCTGAGGAAATGTTTTACTTAATCCATTTTAGAAAATGCCAAGGGATGTGAATCCTTTCCGAAGGCACTGTATACAAAACATTAGGAACACCCACTCCTTCCATGATGTAGACTGACCAGGTGAATCCAGGGCTGTGTTCGAATACTCATACCGTATACTACATACTTAATGAGTATATACTACATACTATTAGTTCATTTTAGTATACAGTAAGCGAACGGTATTGTTTCAGTTGAGCGTACTAGAGCTTCGCATGTCTACTGGAAGTTGATGCTGTTGCTATGAAACCTCTTGCTAGCTTGTTAGCATATCAAATGACTAGCTAAATATTTTATGATTTTCGGTGTGTTTGTAAATTCAATCTGGTGTGGCAGAGTGCACTCTGGGTGTTCGTAAATCCAGAACATTGTCAGATTGTCCGTTCGTAAATTTAGAGCGTTTCGCTCTCGGAGCATTCAATTGTAGTCAAGCAGCCAAGTTAACTGGCTAAAGTTGACTATATACTTCCAGAAACAAATGAGAAAACACCTCGCTCTAACCATTTTCCTTGTCCCTAGTAGAGCTGGTTAGGCTGTTTTCATGTTATCCAGAGCGTTGGTGACTGTAACTGTGCCGCTGGCAAAAATGTAATTGCTTTTTTTTTTGCCCAAGTTTACAGACACAGGCCATATTCAATGGGTGTTAAGTGTTTGTAAATTTATCAGTTATTCTGCGGGAGAGTCCTCTGAAATCTGAGTAGATATCCAGAATTAACCATTTCCATTTAAACGCAAAATGACTATACCACTTAGCTAAGAATTGTGTGAATAATCAAGTCAATAAACGTTGGGTAGTTAGTTAGATAGCATATAGTTAATATACTGCCTGGCAAGTTCGATGTATTAGTAGCCAACTAATGTTAGGTAACTAGCTAACATACCGGTAGATGCTGCTGTAATGCTATGCGGTTCATAAGGATAGCATAGCTAACAAATTGTCAACCAACATAACATGCAATGTAACTTATTTGAAAGTCATTACTTTATTACATTGCTTAACATTTTCTTAACATTTGACATAATTAGTTAAAGCAATGGGTTTGTATCTGCTCTCGTTGTACTTCTTTGTTTCGGCTGCATATTTTCCGCCATTTTCTACAAATCTGAAAATGTTGTGAAGCCATGCCCATTTTCTGAAGAATTGCATTATGGTCCCTAAAAGCACTGAAATAGTGTCCACTGCTTGTATACTTCGTATTTTGGCGAATTTAGTTCGACATCCGTGAACTTTTGGCATACTAACTATATCCATGCTATGACCAATAACTATATACTCAATTCACGATATACTCAATTCAAGTCATATATAGTATGGTTAGTGCAGTTAGTATGAGTATTTGGAAACAGCTCAGGTGAAAGCTATTATCTCTTATTGGCTTGTCTAGTTAAATAAAGGTTAAATATAATAAATAAAAATGTAAATGATTGATGTCACCTGTTAAATCCACTTCAATCAGTGTAGATGAAGGGGGAGACAGTTTAAAGAACGAGTTTTAAGCCTCGAGACAATTGAGACATAGATTGTGTATGTGTGCCATTCAGAGGGTGAATGGGCAAGACAAAAGATGGAAGTGCCTTTGAACAGGGTAATGGTAGTAGGTACCAGGTGCACTGATTTGAGTATGTCAAGAACTGCAATGCTGCTGGGTTTTTCACACTCAACAGTTTCCTGTGTGTATCAAGAATAGTCCACCACCCAAAGGACATCCAGCCAACTTGACACAACTGTGGAAGCATTGGAGTCAACATGGGCAGGAAGCATTGGAGTCAACATGGGCGGGAATCATTGGAGTTAACATGGGCAGGAAGCATTGGAGTCAACATGGGCGGGAATCGTTGGAGTCAACATGGGCGGGAATCGTTGGAGTCAACATGGGCAGGAAGCATTGGAGTCAACATGGGCGGGAATCGTTGGAGTCAACATGGGCGGGAATCGCGTTCACACCTTGTAGAGTCCATGTCTGACGAATTGAGGCTGTTCTGATGGCAAAAAGGGGTGGAACGTAATATTAGAAGAGTGTGTATGAATGTGACAGTGTTGTTTGGTGAGCGATATTAACTTGAGGAACAATGTGTATTGTAAGGGATGCTGACATCTCATTAAACCCATCAGCTGTGTTCCTCCTCCTTATCATGGGGGGATTTACATTTACACTGCTAATGAGGAGAGTGCTTTGGAAGACAGACAGTCGGAAAATTGGTCAAACAGGCAGGCATGCAGGCAGGCAGAGATAGACAGAGAGGGAGCGAGAGAGAGAGAGTAGAGGAAGGTAGAGGGGGTAGGAGGATAAGTGGGAAAGAGGAGGAATTTTATTTTACATGTCTCTTGGAGAGAGGGAAGGGAAAAGACGTTTGAGGGACTGGCAGGCAGTAGGCTTATTAAAATTTGACTTGTTTAGGGAGGGATATTCCCCTCCCTCACTGTATCTCCTCCTCCTGAACACAGCAGTACTCCCTCCCTCCCTGGCTGTATCTCCTCCTCCTGAACACAGCAGTATTCCCTCCCTCCCTCACTGTATCTCCTCCTCCTGAACACAGCAGTATTCCCCCCCTCCCTGGCTGTATCTCCTCCTCCTGAACACAGCAGTACTCCCTCCCTCCCTGCCTGTATCTCCTCCTCCTGAACACAGCAGTACTCCCTCCCTCCCTGGCTGTATCTCCTCCTCCTGAACACAGCAGTACTCCCTCCCTCCCTGGCTGTATCTCCTCCTCCTGAACACAGCAGTATTCCCTCCCTCCCTGGCTGTATCTCCTCCTCCTGAACACAGCAGTATTCCCTCCCTCCCTGGCTGTATCTCCTCCTCCTGAACACAGCAGTACTCCCTCCCTCCCTGCCTTTATCTCCTCCTCCTGAACACAGCAGTACTCCCTCCCTCCCTGGCTGTATCTCCTCCTCCTGAACACAGCAGTACTCCCTCCCTCCCTGCCTGTATCTCCTCCTCCTGAACACAGCAGTACTCCCTCCCTCCCTCCCTCACTGTATCTCCTCCTCCTGAACACAGCAGTACTCCCTCCCTCCCTGGCTGTATCTCCTCCTCCTGAACACAGCAGTATTCCCTCCCTCCCTGGCTGTATCTCATCCTCCTGAACACAGCAGTATTCCCCCTCCCTGCCTGTATCTCCTCCTCCTGAACACAGCAGTACCCCCCTGCCTGTATCCCCACCTCCTGAACACAGCAGTACTCCCTACCTCCCTGCCTGTATCTCCTCCTCCTGAACACAGCAGTACTCCCTACCTCCCTGGCTGTATCTCCTCCTCCTGAACACAGCAGTACTCCCTCCCTCCCTGGCTGTATCTCCTCCTCCTGAACACAGCAGTACTCCCTCCCTCTCTGCCTGTATCTCCTCCTCCTGAACACAGCAGTACTCCCTCCTTCCCGCCTTCCCTGCCTCTTTATATTCTTCATCATTACCCTTCTTCCACTTCCTTTACTCAGCAGTCAGTGTCTCCTTCTGATTCAGGGGCTTTGGTTTCGAAAGCTATTTCAAGGACAAGAACAGTCAAAATGCATTATAATTTATAATGTATGAATTATACATTTACACCGTGACTCAGAGTTTCCTCATGTGATAATCCTCTTTTATTACCATGCTGGTAAAAATCACCTCTCTCTCCCTATAATAGGCTATTACTGGGTTACCGGTACTCATTTAGCTAATGGTTTAATTATGTGGTGTCGCCCTGAAAGGGCAGGAAATGTGTCACGGACCCAGCACTGCTTTGGTACAGTATCAACACCCCTTCAGTATATTGAGGGGAAGGATATAGCTGTATTCTTGGAAATTATCAGTATGGATAAGGGGAGGTATGACACCTGCGGTGATGGTTTCTGGTGGCTTCATGCTGGATCTGACTGTATAATGAAGAGTTTAGCTAATAGAGTAGGTCCCTCCCTCTTCGTGTCTCCCTCTTGTACCTTGAAATTATCCAGGGCTTCTGTGAGGAAGGCTGAAGGCAGCGGAAAAGTGCACCCTACTCCCTCACCCTCCCCTGTTTGATATTCAGATCAGCCGCAGCCTTCCTTCGCTCCCTCAAGACTCCCTGACAGAGAGAGTCATGGGAGTACAGGTAAGGGCACACATCAGTACAGGCCAGGGTTATATATAAACCACAGAACCCCACCACCACCAGCTTTCTGCCTCTCAGGCACACTGTGCATCCCAAATGGCACCCTATTTCCTAGTGCACTACTTTTGACCAGCGCCCATCTACTATATAAGGAATAGGGTGCCATTTGGAATGCAAACAGCCTCACACCATCGTCATGTTCTATTCTCAGCAGCTGAAACACTTTTCAATAATAGATCTCCCCCTCTGTCTCCCAAATAGCACCCTATTCCCTTTGCAGTGCACTTATCTTTACCACAACCCACTCTGGTCAAAAGTAGTGCACTATATAGGGACTAGGATACTATTTGGGATGTAGACACTCCATCTTCCTATAGGGCTCCAGAATCACATCACATGACTGTATGCTGCAATCACAAATTAATATTTATTTCTCATAACATTCTTCGTTCTTGCATAAACATAATGCTGAAGCTAAATTTTATTTCTGGGTGTTGTTCATGGGGCAGCAGCACGAGGCAACCTTCGTTTCCAAAGGTTAACGATGGGTACCGGCTGTGGCGCTTCGATTAATTGATCCATTATTAAGGCCTCTTTATAACATGTGCTGTTCCATCCAGACACTTACAGTGCCTTTGGGAAGTATTCAGACCCCTTGATGTTTTCCACATTTTGATGCGTTACAGCCTTATTCTAAAATGGATTGAAAAAAAGAGTAATCCTCAGCAATCTACACTCAATAGCCCATAATGACAAAGCGAAAACGGGTATTTAGATATTTTTAGCACATTTTTGCTAATTTATTTACTGTTGAAGTTGGAAGATTACCTACACCTACATATACTTAGGTTGGAGTCATTAAAACTCATTTTTCAACCACTTCCCAAATTTCTTGTTAACAAACGATAGTTTTAGTAAATCGGTTACGACATCTTTGTACATGACACAAGTAAGTTTTCCAACAATTGTTTACAGACAGATTATTTCACTGTATCACAATTCCAGTGGGTCAGAAGTTTACATACACTACACTACGTTGACTGTGCCTTTAAACAGCTTGGAAAATTCCAGAAAAGGATGTCATGGCTTTAGAAGCTTCTGATAGGCTAATTGACATCATTTGAGTCATTTGGAGGTGTACCTGTGGATGTATTTCAAGGCCTACCTTCAAACTCAGTGCCTCTTTGCTTGACATCATGGAAAAATCAAAAGAAATCAGCCAAGACCTCAGGAAAAAAATTGTAGACCTCCACAAGTCTGGTTCATCCTTGGGAGCAGTTTCCAAATGCCTGAAAGTACCACGTTCATCTGTACAAACAATAGTAAGCAAGTGTCAACACCATGGGACCACGCAGCCGTCATACTGCTCAGGAAGAAGACACATTCTGTCTCATAGACATGAACATACTTTGGTGCAAAAAGTGCAGATCAATCCCAGAACAACAGCAAAGGACCTTGTGAAGATGCTGGAGGAAACAACAAGTAAATTCAATTGATTGGACATGATTTGGAAAGGCTCACACCTCTCTATATAAGGTCCCGCAGTTGACAGTGCATGTCAGAGCAAAAACCAAGCCATGAAGTCAAAGAAATTTTCCGTAGAACACAGAGACCGGATTGTGTCGAGGCACTGATCTGGGGTAGGTTAGAAAAAAATGTCTGCAGCATTGAAGGTCCTCAAGAACACAATGGCCTCCATCATTCTTAAATGGAAGAAGTTGGGAACCACCAAGACTCTTCCTAGAACTGGCCACCCACCGAAACTGAGCAATCGGAGGAAAGCGACCTGCCCAAGATCCCGATGGTCACTCTGAAAGAGCTCTAGAGTTCCTCTGTGGAGATGAGTAAACCTTCCAGAATGACAACCATCTCTGCAGCACTCTACCAATCAGGGCTTTATGGTAGAGTTGCCAGACGGAAGCCCCTCCTTAGTAAAAAGGCACTTGACAGCCCACATGGACGATCATCAACGATGAACGGAGCAAAGTACAGAGAGATCTTTGATGAAAACCTGCTCCAGAGCACTCAGGACCTCAGTCTGGGGTAAAGGTTAACCTTCCAACAGGACAACGACTCTAAGCTCACAGCCAAGATAACGCAGGAGTGGCTTCGGAAAACAAGTCTCTGAATGTCCTTAAGTGGCCCAGCCAGAGCCTGGACTTGAACCCGATCGAACATCTCTGGAGAGACCTGAAAATAGCTGTGCAACAATGCTCCCCATCCAACCTGACAGAGCTTGTGAGGATCTTTGGAGAAGAATGGGAGAAACTCCCCAAATACAGGTGTGCCAAGCGTGTAGCACCATACCCAAGAAGACTCAAGGCTGTAATAGCTGCCAAATGTGCCTCAATAAAGTACTGAGTAAAGGGTCGGAATACTTATGAAAATCCCTTTTTTATATTTTTATAAATCAGCAACAACAACAAAATGGTTTTGCATTGTCATTATGGGGTATTGCGTGTAGATTGATGAGGGGAAAAAACAATTTCATAAATTTTAGATTAAGGTTGTAACAAAATGTGGAAAAGGTCAAGGGGCCTAATACTTTCCGAAGGCACTGTATGCACGTACATGCTATCTGCAGAACATGGACATCAATTTATGTTAGCCAGCACATAAAGTCACTGAGACAAACCTCTCTTGTCCCAATATGCCTTAGGACTAAGATTTGCCTGATTGGTCTACTATCGGTTGGTTTACTTTAACATTTTACTATTAGCCTTTCATGTTTTTTACACTTTTCTCAGGTTATTTGTGTGTTTGTGAGAGCCAGATATCTGTAGTTTAAAACAGACGTTTATTGTGAGTTTTTATTATGCTGATTTGTTATCTGCGGGGGTGCGGACACCAACTCTAGGGGTTAAATTAAGGAATCTCTCTTTACTTGTGAATCATTGTTTGGGTTGAACAATTAGTCTAGACTCACCCAGCCATTACATTACAGCCTGTGGCCTACAGTAAAAGTGAAAGTCAATCATCTTGATAATAACTAACACAGGCCCATTCCCCTACAGTCATTGGCCCATGCAGCTAGGCCTGTCTGCTTGTGATGATGCTGCAGGTTCAGAATACACTGACCTTGAATCATCACACTAACACACTAGTAACTAGGAGAGTGGTGGTATAATCCATGATTAGTATGACTACCGCCCAATGGCGGTCTGTGCCGTTTAAGATGAGGCGTATGATACATTTTTTATGAGCATGGTATTATTTCTATTGCAGCATATTAGATGACTCATTCATATTCCATTTACCCAGCTTAATGTAACATGGATAGGTTTAGGCTACTTATTACATGATACTTAAATTTTCCCTATCATGAGGTTGCTACAACCTAGCCTATGAATCAAAGTTTACAATGTAGGTGCAAAGAAATTTGAGTAATCAAGGTGACAGACATGGACATATTCAATACCGCCTTGCACAATATTGCCTGCATCTAGCTGATTTAGGGTGTAATCATTAGTCCAACAGTTGCAAACAAATTTCTATTGGACAAATTCAGGTATGTTAATCTCTGTTTCTTTCCGTTGGCTTCCTTTTAAGAAACGTTTTTCAACAGAATCGGTGGAATGAATACACCCCTGATCACATGCAAACACTTCACTTTCAGTTCACTTTCATAGCAACCAGATTGTTGTAAAATTCCTTCCCGCATCTACTCTCTCTCCTCCTCTCACATTACATTACATTACATTTAAGTCATTTAGCAGACGCTCTTATCCAGAGCGACTTACAAATTGTTGCATTCACCTTATGACATCCAGTGGAACTGCCACTTTACAATAGTGCATCTACATATTTTAAGTGGGGGGGTGAGAAGGATTACTTTATCCTATCCTAGGTATTCCTTAAAGAGGTGGGGTTTCAGGTGTCTCCGGAAGGTGGTGATTGACTCCGCTGTCCTGGCGTCGTGAGGGAGTTTGTTCCACCATTGGGGAGCCAGAGCAGCGAACAGTTTTGACTGGGCTGAGCGGGAACTGTACTTCCTCAGTGGTAGGGAGGCGAGCAGGCCAGAGGTGGATGAACGCAGTGCCCTTATTTGGGTGTAGGGCCTGATCAGAGCCTGGAGGTACTGAGGTGCCGTTCCCCTCACAGCTCCGTAGGCAAGCACCATGGTATTGTAGCGGATGCGAGCTTCAACTGGAAGCCAGTGGAGAGAGAGGAGGAGCGGGGTGACGTGAAAGAACTTGGGAAGGTTGAACACCAGATGGGCTGCGGCGTTCTGGATGAGTTGTAGGGGTTTAATGGCACAGGCAGGGAGCCCAGCCAACAGCGAGTTGCAATAATCCAGACGGGAGATGACGAGTGCCTGGATTAGGACCTGTGCCGCTTCCTGTGTGAGGCAGGGTCGTACTCTGCGGATGTTGTAGAGCATGAACCTACAGGAACGGGCCACCGCCTTGATGTTAGTTGAGAACGACAGGGTGTTGTCCAGGATCACGCCAAGGTTCTTAGCGCTCTGGGAGGAGGACACAATGGAGTTGTCAACCGTGATGGCGAGATCATGGAACGGGCAGTCCTTCCCGGGAGGAAGAGCAGCTCCGTCTTGCCGAAGTTCAGCTTGAGGTGGTGATCCGTCATCCACACTGATATGCCTGCCAGACATGCAGAGATGCGATTCGCCACCTGGTCATCAGAAGGGGGAAAGGAGAAGATTAATTGTGTGTCGTCTGCATAGCAATGATAGGAGAGACCATGTGAGGTTATGACAGAGCCAAGTGACTTGGTGTATAGCGAGAATAGGAGAGGGCCTAGAACAGAGCCCTGGGGGACACCAGTGGTGAGAGCGCATGGTGAGGAGACAGATTCTCGCCACGCCACCTGGTAGGAGCGACCTGTCAGGTAGGACGCAATCCAAGCGTGGGCCACGCCGGAGATGCCCAACTCGGAGAGGGTGGAGAGGAGTATCTGATGGTTCACAGTATCGAAGGCAGCCGATAGGTCTAGAAGGATGAGAGCAGAGGAGAGAGAGTTAGCTTTAGCGGTGCGGAGCGCCTCCGTGATACAGAGAAGAGCAGTCTCAGTTGAATGACTAGTCTTGAAACCTGACTGATTTGGATCAAGAAGGTCATTCTGAGAGAGATAGCGGGAGAGCTGACCAAGGACGGCACGTTCAAGAGTTTTGGAGAGAAAAGAAAGAAGGGATACTGGTCTGTAGTTGTTGACATCGGAGGGATCGAGTGTAGGTTTTTTCAGAAGGGGTGCAACTCTCGCTCTCTTGAAGACGGAAGGGACGTAGCCAGCGGTCAGGGATAAGTTGATGAGCGAGGTGAGGTAAGGGAGAAGGTCTCCGGAAATGGTCTGGAGAAGAGAGGAGGGGATAGGGTCAAGCGGGCAGGTTGTTGGGCGGCCGGCCGTCACAAGACGCGAGATTTCATCTGGAGAGAGAGGGGAGAAAGAGGTCAGAGCACAGGGTAGGGCACTGTGAGCAGAACCAGCGGTGTCGTTTGACTTAGCAAACGAGGATCGGATGTCGTCGACCTTCTTTTCAAAATGGTTGACGAAGTCATCTGCAGAGAGGGAGGAGGGGGGGGGGGAGGAGGATTCAGGAGGGAGGAGAAGGTGGCAAAGAGCTTCCTAGGGTTAGAGGCAGATGCTTGGAATTTAGAGTGGTAGAAAGTGGCTTTAGCAGCAGAGACAGAGGAGGAAAATGTAGAGAGGAGGGAGTGAAAGGATGCCAGGTCCGCAGGGAGGCGAGTTTTCCTCCATTTCCGCTCGGCGGCCCGGAGCCCTGTTCTGTGAGCTCGCAATGAGTCGTCAAGCCACGGAGCGGGAGGGGAGGACCGAGCCGGCCTGGAAGATAGGGGACATAGAGAGTCAAAGGATGCAGAAAGGGAAGAGAGGAGGGTTGAGGAGGCAGAATCAGGAGATAGGTTGGAGAAGGTTTGAGCAGAGGGAAGAGATGATAGGATGGAAGAGGAGAGAGTAGCGGGGGAGAGAGAGCGAAGGTTGGGACGGCGCGATACCATCCGAGTAGGGGCAGTGTGGGAAGTGTTGGATGAGAGCGAGAGGGAAAAGGATACAAGGTAGTGGTCGGAGACTTGGAGGGGAGTTGCAATGAGGTTAGTGGAAAAACAGCATCTAGTAAAGATGAGGTCGAGCGTATTGCCTGCCTTGTGAGTAGGGGGAAGGTGAGAGGGTGAGGTCAAAGAGGAGAGGAGTGGAAAGAAGGAGGCAGAGAGGAATGAGTCAAAGGTAGACGTGGGGAGGTTAAAGTCGCCCAGAACTGTGAGAGGTGAGCCATCCTCAGGAAAGGAGCTTATCAAGGCATCAAGCTCATTGATGAACTCTCCGAGGGGACCTGGAGGGCGATAAATGATAAGGATGTTAAGCTTGAAAGGGCTGGTAACTGTGACAGCATGAAATTCAAAGGAGGCGATAGACAGATGGGTAAGGGAGAAAGAGAGAATGACCACTTGGGAGAGATAAGGATCCCGATGCCACCACCCCGCTGACCAGAAGCTCTCGGGGTGTGCGAGAACACGTGGGCGGACGAAGAGAGAGCAGTAGGAGTAGCAGTGTTATCTGTGGTGATCCATGTTTCAGTCAGTGCCAAGAAGTCGAGGGACTGGAGAGAGGCATAGGCTGAGATGAACTCTGCCTTGTTGGCTGCAGATCGGCAGTTCCAGAGGCTACCGGAGACCTGGAACTCCACGTGGGTCGTGCGCGCTGGGATCACCAGATTAGGGTGGCAGCGGCCACGCGGTGTGGAGCGTTTGTATGGTCTGTGCAGAGAGGAGAGAACAGGGATAGACAGACACATAGTTGACAGGCTACAGAAGAGGCTACGCTAATGCAAGGAGATTGGAATGACAAGTGGACTACACGTCTCAAATGTTCAGAAAGTTAAGCTTACGTAGCAAGAATCTTATTGACTAAAATGATTAAAATGATACAGTACTGCTGAAGTAGGCTAGCTGGCAGTGGCTGCGTTGTTGACTTTGTAGGCTAGCTGGCAGTGGCTGCGTTGTTGACACTACACTAATCAAGTTGTTCCGTTGAGTGTAATAGTTTCTACAGTGCTGCTATTCGGGGCTAGCTGGCTAGCTAGCAGTGTTGATTACGTTACGTTGCGTTAAAAGAACGACAACAATTATCTTTGATACACAGACGGCTATGTAGCTAGCTATGTAGCTAGCTACGATCAAACAAATCAAACCGTTGTGCTGTAATGAAATGAAATGAAAAATGTGATACTACCTGTGGAGCGAAGCGGAATGCGACCGGGTTGTTGAGTGCGGAAGTTCTATTCAGTAGACGTTGGCTAGCTGTTGGCTAGCTAGCAGTGTCTCCTACGTTAAGGACGACAAATAGCTGGCTAGCTAACCTCAGTAAATTAAGATAATCACTCTAAGACTACACGCTCTAAACTACACAATTATCTTGGATACGAAGACAGCAAAGACAACTATGTAGCTAGCTAACACTACACTAATCAAGTCGTTCAGTTGAGTGTAATAGTTTTTACAGTGCTGCTATTCGGTAGACGGTGGACGTATGCTAGCTGGCTAGCTGCTGGGCAGATAGCAGTGTAGACTACGTTAGGACGACGAAATACAAGTTGCAATAGAAGTGCTGACTGTTTCACTATGTTGTCCTCTTTCTTTTCCTTTTTCTTCTGTCCTTCTTTTGTCCTTATTTTGTCTTCCTTTCTTCTGTTAACTAGATATTTTTTGTTGTTATTCTTTGTAAGCTAGCTAGCTTCTTCCAGGAGATGTCCCTAGCAACTGCTTAGCAACAAGTAAACAATTCTGCTAGCAATTCAGCTAGCTAAGATAACTGTACAATTTTATGAAAAATAGTTAATTTTTCAAAAGCCTGTCTTTTTGGTTTGTTCCTTGTTTTGTCTTCTATTGAGTCTTGCAGTTTTCTCTTGATTTTTTTGATGTACTTCACTCTAAAAAAACATTTAAATCTCAATATATACAGGAGCTCATTTTTCAGCAGCTGCTCAATTTTTTCACCTTTTCGCTTCGCTTGTAGACTTCAGTGCACAACACATCAGTTGTCTGTGTCCAGGCATTAAAACTTTTCCAAGCCAAACCTTCATATCATAACCACCACACACAGCCTACATCATTGTCACCATATTAGCTGGCGTCAAGTCAACATAGCTACTAGAACTAACGCGTTAGTAAACCCGCTACAATCATGCAGTTCAGTGTACAGTTTGCAAGCAGTTTAGCAATTTTACCGGCGGACCCTGGTGGCAATAAATTAATTAAACGTAAAGCTTACCTTGACTTGGAAGAGCTCCAGTGTTGGATAGCCATAGTGAGCTAGGTAACATACTGTAGCATCCCTCTCTGTTTGAGTAGGCTAAACTAGCTAGCTAGCTGCATTTGCTAGCTAGGTGAAAGTTTTAAAAATCTCTCTTTCTCTTGCTTTTGCTTCATTTTTGAAGAATTGTATTTGTTAAAAACTGTTCCACTATTTTCTCTCAATCTCTCTCTTTGAATCAACTACTCACCACATTTTATGCAGTGCAGTGCCATCTAGTTGTAGCTTATGCTTTCAGCACTAAAATTCATTCTCTGATCCTTTGATTGGGTGGACAACATGTCAGTTCATGATGCAATAGCTCTGATAGGTTGGAGGACGTCCTCCGGAAGTTGTAATAATTACTTTGAAGTCTATGGAAGGAGGTGAGAACCACAAGCCTCCTAGGTTTTGTATTGAAGTCAATGTACCCAGAGGAGGATGGGAACTAGTTGTCCTCCGGCTACACCATGGAGCTACCCTACAGAGTGCTTTTGAGGCTACTGTAGACCTTAATTCAAAACAGTGTGTTTTAATTAATTATTTGGTGACGTGAATATATTTAGTGTAGTTTTATCTCAAATTATAATCATATGAAATTGTATTTGTCACATACACATGGTTAGCAGATGTTAATACAAGTGTAGCGAAATGCTTGTGCTTCTAGTTCCGACAATGCAGTAATAACCAACGAGTAATCTAACAATTTCACAACAACTACCTTATAAACACACAAGTGTAAAGGGATGAAGAATATGTACAAATATAAAGATATATGAATGAGTGATGGTACAGAACGGCATAGGCAAGATGCAGTAGATGGTATCGAGTACAGTATATACATATGAGATGAGTAATGTAGGGTATGTAAACATATAAAAGTGGCATTGTTTAAAGTGGCTAGTGATACATGTATTACATAAAGATGGCAAGATGTAGTAGATGGTATAGAGTACAGTATATACATATGAGATTAGTAATGTAGGGTATGTAAACATTATATTAAGTGGCATTGTTTAAAGTGGCTAGTGATACATTTTTTACATCAATTTTTCCATTATTAAAGTGGCTGGGACAAGCCAAATTTCTCCAGCTTCATGTGGTTGAAGAAGCGCTGCTGTGCCTTCTTCACCACGCTGTCTGTGTGGGAGGACCAATTCAGTTTGTCCGTGATGTGTACGCAGAGGAACTTAAAACTTACTACCCTCTCCACTACTGTCCCGTTGATGTGGATAGGCGGGTGCTCCCTCTGCTGTTTCCTGAAGTCCACGATCATCTCCTTTGTTTTGTTGATGTTGAGTGTGAGGTTATTTTCCTGACACCACACTCCGAGGGCCTTCACCTCCTCTCTGTAGGCCGTTTCGTAGTTGTTGTTAATCAAGCCTACCACTGTCGTCTGCAAACTTGATGATTGAGTTGGAGGCGTGCATGGCCACGCAGTCGTGGGATGAACAGGGAGTACAGGAGAGGGCTCAGAACGCACCCTTGTGGGGCCCCAGTGTTGAGGATCAGAGGGGTGGAGATGTTGTTACCTACCCTCACCAACTGGGGACGGCCCGTCAGGAAGTCCAGTACCCAGTTGCACAGGGCGGGGTCGAGACTCAGGGTCTCGAGCTTAATGACGAGTTTGGAGGGTACTATGGTGTTAAATGAGTTGTAGTCGATAAACAGCATAGGTATTCTACTTGTCCAGATGGGTTAGGGCAGTGTGCATTGTGGTTGCGATTGCGTTGTCTGTGGACCTTTTGGGGTGGTAAGCAAATTGGAGTGGGTCTAGGGTGTCAGGTAGGGTGGAGGTGATATGGTCCTTGACTAGTCTCTCAAAGGACTTCATGATGACGGAGGTGAGTGCTACGGGCGGTAGTTGTTTAGCTCAGTTACCTTAGCTTTTTTGGGAACAGGAACAATGGTGGCCCTCTTGAAGCATGTGGGAACAGCAGACTGGGATAAGGATTGATTGAATATGTCCGTAAACACACCAGCCAGCTCTGAGGACGTGGCTGGGGATGCTGGGGATGCCGTCTGGGCCTGCAGCCTTGCGAGGGTTAACACATTTAAATGTTTTACTCACGTCGGCTGCAGTGTAGGGGAGGTTTTGGTAGCGGGCCGTGTCAGTGGCATTGTATTGACCTCAAAGCGAGCAAAGAAGTTGTTTAGTCTGTCTGGGAGCAAGACATCCTGGACCGTGACGGGGCTGGTTTTCGTTTTGTAATCCTTGATTGACTGTAGACCCTGCCACATACCTCTTGTGTCTGAGCCGTTGAATTGTGACTCTACTTTGTCTCTATACTGACGCTTGGCTTGCTTGATTGCCTTGCGGAGGGAATAGCTACACTGTTTGTATTCGGTCATGTTTCCGGTCACCTTGCCCTGGTTAAAAGCAGTGGTTCGCGCTTTGTTTTGTGCGAATGCTGTCATCATTCCACGGTTTCTGGTTTGGGAATGTTTTATTAGGTGCTGTGGGTACGACATCACCGATGCACTTGCTAATAAACTCGCACATCGAATCAGCGTATTCGTCACTGTTGTTGTTTGACGCAATGCGGAACATATCCCAATCCACGTGATCAAAGCAATCTTGAAACGTGGAATCAGATTGGTCGGACCAGCATTGAACAGACCTGAGCGCGGGAGCTTCCTGTTTTAGTTTCTGTCTGTAGGCTGGAAGCAACAAAATGGAGTCGTGGTCAGCTTTTCCGAAAGGAGGGCGGGGGAGGGCCTTATATGCATTGTGGAAGTTAGAATAACAATAATCCAGGGTTTTAGGGAGTCTAGAATTTAGGGAGTCTTGTTTTCAGATTAGCCTTGTTAAAATCCCCAGCTACAGTGAATGCAGCCTCGGGATATGTGGTTTCCAGTTTACATAGAGTCAAATAAAGTCCGTTCAGGGCCATCGATGCTTGGGGGGGAATATATGCGGCTGTGATTATAATCGAAGATAATTCTCTTGGTAGATAATGCCGTCGACATTTGATTGTGAGGAATTCTAAGTCAGGTGAACAGAAGGACTTGAGTTCCTGTATGTTGTTATGATCACACCACGTCTCGGTAATCATAAGGCATACCCCCCGCCCCTCTTCTACCAGAAAGATGCTTGTTTCTCTCGGTGCAATGCGTGAAGAAACCAGCTGGATGTACCGACTCCGAGAGCGTGTCTCGAGTGAGCCATGTTTCCGTGAAGCAAAGAACGTTACAATCTCTGATGTCTCTCTGGAATGCTACCCTTGCTCGGATTTCATCAAACTTGTAGTAAGAGACTGGACATTGGCGAGTAGTATGCTCGGGAGCGGTGCGCGATGTGCCCGCCTCCGGAGCCTAACCAGAAGATCGCTTCGTCTGCCCCTTTTACGGCGTCGTTGTTTTGGTTCGCCGGCTGGGATCCGATCCATTGTCCTGGGTGGTGGGCAAAACACAGGATCCGCTTCGGGAAAGTCGTATTCCTGGTCTTTATGATGGTGAGTTGACGTTGCTCCCGACTGTATGTAATAAAACCTCAAATTTCCTGGGGTACCAATGTAAGGGAACCTTTTAATTGTTTCACTATTTTTATTTTTATGAAATTCACTGAGGATGGGCTTTCCTTTCATCCTCTGAGGAGCCTCCACTGCTACTGCCTCTTCTACTATTGCTACTACCACTACCATAGATCCTATATCTATTGTATGTATACATTATGGACTACTTTTACATCCCTTTACTATATGACCTGCAATTTAGGACAATGATTTAAAAAATGCATGCAAACATGCTCGCTGTATGCTTTAGGCAGGCAGGGGGTTAACTGCATACATATGATGTATCTACTGTAATACTGAGCCAGTGATATCTGATCCATTCATGTTCTGTTACAAGTACAGAACAGCACAGTACACTACAGAACAGTACAGTAAGCTACAACCATAGAGGTCAGTTCATGTAGAGATATCTGGAGGGAGGCCAGTTTATAGCTCATCTGTTATAGAGATCACAGGGTGAATTTTAAAAAATGATTTAAATTTAAATGTCCAATTTAAAGAGGTTTCATTTTTTCTTTACCATTACATTTTGGCATCACTGTCATTTGAGGTTACACATGGTTGGGTAATGCATTGTGTCATATGTATTATTCCCTCCATTCCAAAGTTATACTTAGTCTTACTTTGAGTTCAGCACCATGGATAGCTCCCTCTTTGTTTCCTGTAGCTGCAAGTGTTTTCAATACTACTAACAACTACACAAGCATCTCACAGTGACACGCATCTCTAACACTACACGCATACTTACACACAGCCCTTATATAGGCATTTAAAAATGGATTATATGTCTTTCTCGCTCTCCTCAGCGCTTCAACTTTGTGTCTCTGCCCACGGACGTTCTGGAGATCGAGGTGAAAGATAAGTTTGCCAAGAGTCGTCCCATCATCAAACGTTTCCTGGGCAAGCTGTCCATGCCTGTGCAGAGGCTACTGGAGAAGCATGCTATTGGGTATGGCTCAGGAATAAACAGGACGCTCATAGGATTATCAGGATAATCAAATGCTTACAAGAGCCCTCTAATTCAGGGCTAACACCAAAATGTGGGGGGGGGGTTGAATCATAAAGTAACACGTCTCCCTCTTGAATCCCACCCCCCTATGTTCACCCCCCTCTCTTTATCTCTCACCTGTCCTCTCTCCCTCCCCTCTTTCTTTCCTCCTCCATAGTGACCGTGTGGTCAGCTACACACTGGGCCGAAGGCTGCCGACGGAACATGTCAGTGGACAGCTGCAGTTCAGATTTGAGATCACTTCCTCCATTCATCCAGGTTCCTTTTTCTCTCACACACATCATCTCACACACGTCCAGACCTGGGTTCAAATAGTACTATTTTTCCTTCAAACACTTTATCTGCACTTGATCAAACTTGCCTGGCGTAATGGAGCTCAGGGAATAGTCCCACAGTTACAAACCCCACCCATCTGGTTCTCTCAGTAGGCTCAATCAAAACTCAAAAGTTATTTAATAGAAACACATAGTATTTGAACCCAGGTTTTTTCACATCCTGTTTGTCTTCTTTCTCTCATTTAGGTTCAATTAGTCTGTTTCTTAATACAGAGGTAGGACAATTAGAATATATAACATCTACTGTATGTCTGTAAATATCAACTGTCATATCTAGGTTTGGACAGGCAGATATTAAGCATTGATTATTCTGGTATTGTCATGTGCCATATTGTCATGCTGCTTCGGTCTATACAATATTTTATATTTATTGACATACCATAGCAGAAACAGAAAAGTCTATTAAGAGTTAAAAGAGTGTGAGTTAATGTGGATATGCCCCACTGTGTCGTAGCCAGGCCCCTGACTGTGAGGTAATGAGCTCTGTTCTCCCCCTGCAGATGATGAGGACATGTCTCTCAGCACGGAGCCTGAGTGTGCCGCTGTGCAGGAGAACCAAGGGGAA
Source organism: Oncorhynchus gorbuscha (assembly GCF_021184085.1). Lineage (NCBI taxonomy): Eukaryota > Metazoa > Chordata > Actinopteri > Salmoniformes > Salmonidae > Oncorhynchus > Oncorhynchus gorbuscha. The sequence goes on from NC_060194.1 coordinate 23,872,829, forward strand.
GGCCAGTCCTCCCAGGCCCAAGGCCAGGCAGAGGACACCATGAGCCTGGATCCGGGGGCTCCTGAACTCCCCATGGATGAGGAGAAATATACTGGAGCTCCAGAACTCCCTATTGGAGGGGATACAGATACTGACACTCCTATGGAGGGGGATCCAGCAAGGACTTCGAGTTCAAAGCAGCCCACAGATGGAGATGGAGACTCAGGGCCCTGTTCCAGGCCCTAAAAACAGAACCAAGCGAACCAGAAGTCCATGGTGCCCACGGGGAGGCGGTTGTGGCTGTAGCTGTTTCTGCAGAGAAGCTACCCACGGTAGAGGAGAACAGTGAGGAAGGGGACCAGCAGACCCCCACTAGTCCTCAGCCTGCTGTCCCAGAGGAGCAGAGGGCTATTGGGCAGGAGGCTGAGTGGGCAGAGGGGGTGGAAAGTGCCCCAGTAGAGGGTCAGTTCAGCTCTGCAGTACACTCTGCTGTAGTGCAGGACATGGAGAGTGCAGCGTTTGGAGCCTCTCGAGGGCCAGCAGAACAGCAGGCAGTGGGACAGGAAGAGGGAGACGAGGACACCTGCTCCCTGCGCGTCAGGACCACCCCTAGACGTAAGAACCGGCCCTGCTCCCTGCCTGTGTCCGAGCTGGAGACAGTCATCGCCTCGGCTTGCGGGGAGCCTGAAACCCCTCGCTCACACTACATCCGCATCCACCACCTCCTCCACAGTTTGCCCTCTGCCCAGCCAGAAACCCAGGAGGACGGGGAGGGAGAGCAGGCTGAGGCTGAGATGGAGTCCGACTTGGACCCAGATCCAGACCCAGACCCAGGCCCTGACCAGCTAAGCCCCAGGGACCAGGATGGCTCAAAAGAGGATGAGAAGGCCGAGCCCCTGACCCCTGGCCCAAGGAGGACCCTGCCCCGCAGCCTGTCCATTGAGCGTCTGTCCGACCTGGCCCTGCTGCTGGACAGCAAGGGCCGCCACCCCCAGGGCCAGGTCAGGGGTCACCAGAGAGTATCCGACGAGGATGACATGGAGCCCTGCTGTAGTAGCTCATGCTACGAGGGCCGAGTAGGCCACACCCGGGCACCTTTACTGGCTGCAAGCAGGACATCTGAGGGGAGCAGTGCTTTCTCCTCCCAAGAGGATGAGGACATGGAGGTGAGCGGGGCAGAGAGCAGGGAGCCAGGGGATGGCATGCCCCAATGGCAAGAGGCCCCATCCACGCAGGTCCAGAGCCCCCAGAGCTTCATGGGAAATGGAGAGTCACCCGTGGCTGGGCCCAGTGGGAGGATAGGACGTGAGTTGAGTTCCTCACTGAATACTAACTTGAGATATGGAGATGTAGTTTGGATAACTTAGGGTAGACTGACCTGTTTTTGTCGTCCCATAGGTGATTGTCCCTTACCTTCCAGTCATCCTCCAGTTAGTCAGCTTCCTGCTATGCGTCCTGATTCTCATCACTACCCCACCATCGATGAACCACTGCCACCAAGTAAGCATTTGGTATAAATGTTGTCTGAGTCAAATCATGCATATTCCTTGTTGATAAACAAGGAAAGAGGAATCGGAGAAGGTTTCTAGAGATCTGAGATCCAGAAGTCTGGAGAAGGGAGGAGGGGATGGGGTCAAGCGCGCAGGTTGTCGGGCGGCCAGATCTCACTAGTTGCATGATGTCATCCAGAGAGAGAGGGGAGAAAGAGTTCAAGGTGTAGGGTAGTTCTGTGTGACCAGTGGACTCAATAGGGTAGCAGATGTCGTCACTTTTTTTTCAAAGTGGAGTCAAAGTCGTCCACAGAGAGGGCGGAGGGAGGGGGAGGGATGGAGGATTAAGAAGGGAGGAGAAGGTGGAAAAGAGTTCCCTAGGGTTAGAGGTAGAAGCTTGAAATGTTGAGTGGTAGAAAGTGGCTTTAGCAGTGGATACAGAGGAAGAGAAGGTAGAGAGGAGGGAGTGAAAGGATGATAGGTCCTGCGACAGCGCATAACCATCTAGGTAGCGGCTGAGTGTTTAGGGTTGGAGGAAAGGGAGAAAAGGAAACAAAGTAGTGATCAGAGAATGGGGGGGTGTTGGAGTGAGATTAGAAGACGAGCAGCCTCTAGTAAAGATGAGGTCAAGGGTATTGCCTCCCTGGTGAGTTGGAGAGGATTGGGAAATGGTGAGGTCAAAAGAGGCAAAGAGGAAGGAGAGAGTTGGAAAGAAATGAATCGAAGGCAGACGCCATCGTCAGGAAATTAGCTTATCAAGCTGTCAAGCTCATTGAGGAACTTTCCAAGGGCACCTGTTGGGCGATAGATGACAATAATGTTAAGCTTGAGTGGACAAGTTTAAGTGAAGCACGGGATTCAAATGAGGAGATGGACAGGTGAGAGAGGGAGAAAAGAGAAAAGAGAAAATTCCCACTTAGGAGAAATGGGAAAACCTGTGCCACCACAACGACGACCAGATGCTCTCGGACTATGAGAGAAAACATAGTCAGATGAAGAAAGAGCATCTGTGGTGTTCTCTGGGGTGATCCATGTCTCCGTCAGGGCCAAAACGTCAAAGGACTGAATGGCAGCGTAGGCCGAGATGAACTTGACATTCTTTACCGCAGATGGGCCGTTTCAAATGCTGCCAGCGACCCAGAATTCCACATGGGTCGTGCGTGCAGGGTACACTAAATTAGAAGGGTTGCAGCCAAAGTGTGGAGAGCATCTGTAAAGCCTTCAGGGAGAGGTGTGAACAGGTATAGAAAACACACACATAGTTGACAAAGATACAAAAAAGAAATGGGATGATCTGTAAATAGCTGGGTAAGATACTCAAGTGAGAGAGTGGTGTGGAGCCCTCCTTGAATAACTCTGCAGAACAGTCTTTGTTTTGGCGACGGTCTTAGTTTCACAACAAAACTGCCACTGACATGACTGTCACTTACAGTTGCCACTGAGAAATCAGGGGAAACGGAAGAACAGTAATTGTTCATTGCCTAGCAGAGGTGGAGAGCACACCTCCCTGTAGTAATTGCTGATTGCCTAGAAGAGGTGACATCACTCCCCGTCCAATAGAGCCACTGATTACCAAAACAATTTACAAATTGCCCTTCCCTTTGATCCTGGTTGATGTGTCACAACTATCTTTAAATTATGAGCAGTCAGCAGTTCACACACCAAGTAGGCCACTGGGAAGACATGTAGCACTTAAAGTAGATGGCCCTAGCTAGCAAAAAGATAGTACTAGACCACAACAGATAAAGACTAAATAAATTATACTTACCACTCCTGGAGATATCAGGAGTCCTCTAGCTACAGAATGAAGCACTCTGAGATTCAGCCTGAGAAGCTGGGGAAATACATTCAGAAAATAAATGAAACCACTCCTCCTCCGATATAGCCACTGATTACAAAAACAAGTCACAAATTGCCCTGCTACGGAGAGCATGAGAACACAGTCATCCAGAACAGCTGGTGCTCTCATGCATAGTTCAGTGTCGCTTGCCTCGATGCGAGCATATCAATCAAATGTATTTATAAAGCCCTTTTTACATCAGCAGATGTCACAAAGTGCTTATACAGAAACCCAGCCTAAAACCCCCAAAAGCAAGCAATGCAGATGTAGAAGGAACCTAGGACGAAACCTAGAGAGGAACCAGGCTCTGAGGGTTGTCCAGGCCTCTTCTGGCTGTCCCGATGGAGATTATAAGAGTACAAGGCGAGATTGTTTTTCAAGATGGTAAAACATTAATAAATGACCAGCAGGGTCAAATAATAATCATAGTGGTTATACAAGGGATTTAGCTCATCTGATAGGCTTGTGTCACTGGGCAGCTCACGGCAGGGTTTCCCTTTGTAATCAGTGATAGTTTGCAAGCCTTGCCACATCTAACGAGTGTCAGAGCCATTGTAGTAGGATTCAATCTTAGTCCTGTACTGATATTTGAGGGTTTAATGGCTTGTCAAAGATCGTAGCAGGATTTCTTATAAGTGTCTGGATTAGTTTCCCGCTCCTTGAAAGCGGCAGCTCTAGACTTTAGCTCAGTGGGGATGTTGCATGTAATCTGTTGCTTCTGGTTGGGACATGTACAGTACCAGTCAAAAGTTTGGACACACCTAGTCATTTCAGAGTTTTTCTTTATTTTTACTATTTTCTACATTGCAAAATAATAGTGAAGACATCAAAACTATTACATAACACATATGGAATCATGTATCATGTATTAACCAAATCAAAATAGATTTTATATTTGAGGTTCTTCAAAGTAGCCACCCTTTGCCTTGATGACAGCTTTGCACACTGTTGGCATTCTCTCAACCAGCTTTGAGGTAGTCACCTGGAATGCATGTCAATTAACAAGTGTACCTTAAAAAGGAGGACAAAGGCACTCTTCATATAATTAATTAAAATGCCTGTATTTGTATTGCATGTTCAATAGAAACAAAGTTTTAATAATTTGACGTGTTTCAGCTGCATGGCCTTTGTCAGTGGGTACAAAGAAATAATGCAATGTCCTCTTTTGAACAGCTTTTCCAATTAGCCCTAATTTGAAGAGGGACTGGTTGCAAAATTGATTGGACACACCTAGTAAGCACTATTATACACATTAAAAAGTTAAATACTGTAGCAATGTTATCAAAAAATTAAACTCCCAAGCTAGAAGTATCAGAACGCCTAGAAAGGTAGTTCTAACCTTAAATATGACTAGGAGAAGTGTCAAGAATAAGAGAGCAATATATTCCATAGTACACTCAAACACGTCAAACATGAACAACAACAGTCTAAACATAGCTGAGGGAAATTGGGCAAAATGTCCACTAGATGACAGCAAATGGAACAATATCACTACCCTACAGGAAGGTTGAGCAATCCATATCTTCATTTAAATGAGGGTACTTAGTGGCCTGTAGTTTGTAAATCCATATCTTCATTTAAACCAGGGTACTTAGTGGCCTGTAGCTTGTAAATCCTTATCTTCATTTAAACCAGGGTACTTAGTGGCCTGTAGTTTGTAAATTCATATCTTCATTTAAACCAGGGTACTTAGTGGCCTGTAGTTGGTAAATCCATATCTTCATTTAAACCAGGGTATTTAGTGGCCTGTAGTTTGTAAATCAATATCTTCATTTAAACCAGGGTATTTAGTGGCCTGTAGTTTGTAAATCTATATCTTCATTTAAACCAGGGTATTTAGTGGCCTGTAGTTTGTAAATCCATATCTTCATTTAAACCAGGTTATTTAGTGGCCTGTAGTTTGTAAATCCATATCTTCATTTAAACCAGGGTACTTAGTGGCCTGTAGTTTGTAAATCCATATCTTCATTTAAACCAGGGTACTTAGTGGCCTGTAGTTTGTAAATCTAAAAACTTTCCCTTTGGTTTAACTGTTTAACTGTCTAATTGAGGCAGGAACATGATCAATACCCATAGCTTGTAGGGGGCAGGGTTGCCATGGTGTAAGGACTTGTAGTTCCTTTACATGGGGTAGTCTTCATTGCCTGCCCGTATGGCATACTTGTGTTCCACTAAGCAGTCTTGAAGCCGTCTCTTTGTCCGTCCAATGTAGAACATCTTGCACTGTGGACATTCCAATCTATAGATGACATGAGTGGTTTTACAGTTAATGAAATGCTTGACGTAATACACAATTTTAGAAGCTGTGTCAACAAAATACTTCTTCTGTACAATATTACTGCAATGGTTGCTCTGGTTACATTTAAAAGTTTTTTGAGAGTCACCAGGAAGATAACTGTGGACTAATTTGTAATTTAGGGTCGGACATCTCTTAAAGCTTATGACTGGTGGCTCAGGGAAGACTTGGCGTAGTAGCATATCACTTTGGATGATTCCCTAATTATTTTCAATTATTCTTTTAATGTTCTCTGCTTCAGTGTTGTATTTTGTAACAGAATACACTCTCTCTGATGTATCACGAGGCACTCACCTTCGCAACAAGTTCTTTCTGTCAAGTATTCCAGCCCTTATACCTGTCACGCCTTGGTCTTAGTGGTCCTTCTGTAGCTCAGTTGGTAGAGCATGGCGCTTGTAACGCCAGGGTAGTGGGTTCGATTCCCGGGACCACCCATACGTAGAATGTATGCACACATGACTGTAAGTCGCTTTGGATAAAAGCGTCTGCTAAATGGCATATATTATATTATTATTATTATAGTGTTTTCGTTGATTGTTTGGTCAGGCCAGGGTGTGACATGGGTTTGTTTTGTTGTATTTCGTATTGGGGTTTTGTGGTTATTGGGATTGCGGCTGAGTAGGGGTGTTGTATGGGCTTGGCTGCCTGAGGTGGTTCTCAATCAGCGTCAGGTGATTCTCGTTGTCTCTGATTGGGAACCGTATTTAGGTAGCCTGGGTTTCGCTTTGTATTTCGTGGGTGATTGTTCCTGTCTCTGTGTAGTGTTCACCAGATAGGCTGTAATAGGTTTCACGTTCTGTTTGTTGTTTTTGTATTTATTAGTTATTTCATGTATCGTTCCGTTTTTCTTCATTAAAAACATGAGTAACCACCACGCTGCATTTCGGTCGGACTCTCTTTCAACAAACGAAGAACGCCGTTACAGAATCACCCACCACACACGGACTGAGCAGCGTGTTAACAGGCAGCGACAGCATGAGCAGCGAAGGGAGGACGTTATGGACAGCAGAAGTATGGAGTATACTACGTGGGAAAAAATAGACAGGTGGGCGGTCGACCCAGAGAGAGTGCCGGCGCCCGCCTGGGATTCGCTGGAGCAGTGCGAAGAGGGCTATAGGAGAATGGAGTCATAGAGAAAGACACGGCAGCGACAGCATGAGCAGCGAAAGGAGGATGAATTATTCTGAGAATGGACATGGGAGGACGTTATGGACAGCAGAGGTATGGAGTATACTACGTGGGAAGAAATAGACAGGTGGGCGGTCGACCCAGAAAGAGTGCCGGAGCCTGCCTGGGATTCGCTGGAGCAGTGCGAAGAGGGCTATAGGAGAATGGAGTCGAATAGAAAGACACGGCGGCGTAGAAAGAAACCTGAAAGTCAACCCCAAAAATATATTGGGGGAGGGCTCAGGGAGAGAGTGGCAGAGTCAGGATTCAGACCTGAGCCAACTCTCCCTGTTAATCGTGAGGAGCAGCGATCAAAGGACTTCTGGACTTGGGAGTAGATATTAGACGGAAAAGGACCCTGGGCGCAGCCTGGAGAATATCGCCTTCCCAAGGAAGAACTGGAGACGTAAAAAAAGCGGAGAGGCGCTGGTATGAGGAGGCGGCACGGCGACGCGGATGGAAGCCCGAAAAGCAGTCCAAAAAAATGATTGGGGTGGGCTTACAGGGAGTTTGGCTACGCCAGGTAGGAGACCTGCGCAAACTCCCTGTGCTTACCGGGGGGCTAGAGAGACCGGGCAGGCACCGTGTTATGCTATGGAGCGCACAGTGTTTCCAGTGCGTGTGCATAGCCGGGTGCGGTTCATACCAGCCCTTCGTATTGGCCGGGCTAGAGTGGGCATCGAGCCAGGTAAGGTTGGGCAGGCTCGGTGCTCAAGAGCTCCAGTGCGCCTGCACGGTCCGGTCTATCCAGAGCCACCTCCACACACCAGTCCTCCGGTAGCAGCTCCCCGCACCAGGCTTCCTGTGCATGTCCTCGCTCCAGTATCACCAGTGCCAGCACCACGCATCAGGCCTACATCAGGCCTACTTCATTAAAGTCATGAGTAACCACCACGCTGCATTTCGGTCCGACTCTCTTTCAACAAACGAAGAACGCCGTTACAATACCTGCATTTTTCGGGACCTGAACGCTGTTGCCCCGATTCAAGAGGCGAATCTCCAATTCAGCAGATTTGACACTGTAGTTTGTTTCCTGATCTTCTGTATACACTCGTGGCCAAAGGGTTTAGAGAATGACACAAATATTAATTTTCACAAAGTCTGCTGCCTCAGTGTCTAGATATTTTTGTCTGATGTTACTATGGAATACTGAAATATAATTACAAGCATTTCACAAGTGTCAAAGGCTTTTATTGAAGTTGATGCAGAGTCAAAATTTGCAGTGTTGACCCTTCTTTTTCAAGACCTCTGCAATCTGCCCTGGCATGCTGTCAATTAACTTCTGGTTCACATCCTGAATGATGGCAGCCCATTCTTGCATAATTAATGCTTGGAGTTTGTCAGCATTTGTGGGTTTTTGTTTGTCCACTCGCCTCTTGAGGATTGACCACAAGTTCTCAATGGGACTAAGGTCTCGGGAGTTTCCTGGCCATGGACCCGAAAGAAATCAAATCAAATGTATTTATATAGCCCTTCGTACATCAGCTGATATCTCAAAGTGCTGTACAGAAACCCAGCCTAAAACCCCAAACAGCAAGCAATGCAGGTGTAGAAGCACGGTGGCTAGGAAAAACTCCCTAGAAAAGGCCAAAACCTAGGAAGAAACCTAGAGAGGAACCAGGGTATGAGGTGTGCAGTCCTCTTCTGGCTGTGCCGGGTGGAGATTATAACAGAACATGGCCAAGATGTTCAAATGTTCATAAATGACCAGCATGGTCAAATAATAATAATCACAGTAGTTGTCGAGGGTGCAGCAAGTCAGCACCTCAGGAGTAAATGTCAGTTGGCTTTTCATAGCCGATCATTAAGAGTATCTCTACCACTGCTGCTGTCTCTAGAGAGTTGAAAACAGCAGGTTTTCACGTCCAGTGAACAGGTCAGGATTCCATAGCCACAGGCAGAACAGTTGAAACTGGAGCAGCAGCACGCCAGGTGGACTGGGGACAGCAAGGAATCATCATGCCAGGTAGTCCTGAGGCATGGTCCTAGGGCTCAGGTCCTCCGAGAGAGAGAAAGAAAGAGAGAATTAGAGAGAGCATACTTAAATTCACACAGGACACCGGATAAGACAGGAGAAGTACTCCAGATATAACAAACTGACCCTAGCCCCCCGACACATAAACTACTGCAACATAAATACTGGACGCTGAGACAGGAGGGGTCAGGAGACACTGTGGCCCCATACGATGATACCCCCGGACAGGGCCAAACAGGAAGGATATAACCCCACCCACTTTGCCAAAGCACAGCCCCCACACCACTAGAGGGATATCTTCAACCACCAACTTACCATTCTGAGACAAGGCCGAGTATAGCCCACAAAGATCTCCGCCACGGCACAACCCAAGGGGGGGTGTCAATGTTTTGTTCCCCGAGCCACTTAGTTATCACTTTTGCCTTATGGCATGGTGCTCCATCATGCTGGAAAAGGCATTGTTCGTCACCAAACTGTTCCTGGATGGTTGGGAGAAGTTGATCTCGGAGGATGTTTTGGTACCATTCTTTATTCATGGCTGTGTTCTTAGGCAAAATTGTGAGTGAGCCCACTCCCTTGGCTGAGAAGCAACCCCACACATGAATGGTCTCAGGATGCTTTACTTTACATATCCCAACCAGACGCCATGGATTACAGGCAACATCCCCACTGATCTAAAGTCTAGAGCTGCCGCTTTCAAGGAGCGGGACACAAATCTAGATACTTATAAGAAATCCCGCTACGATCAAAATAAAGAAAAACCCTTAAATGAGTAGGTGTGTACAAACTTTTGACTAATATTGTACATACAATCACTGTGGGGATGATGTTGTCGATGCACTTATTAACGAAGCCAGTGACTGATGTGGTAAACTCCTCAATGTTATTGGACGAATCCCGGAACATATTCCCATCTGTGCTAGCGAAACAGTCCTGTAGCTTAGCATCTGCTTCATTGGACCACTTCTGTATTGAGCACATCGCTGGTACTTCCTGTTTGAGTTTTTGCTTGTAAGCAGGAATCAGAAGGATATAGTTATGGTCAGATTTAAGATTTGTGTGGAGTAAAGGTGATCTAGAGTTATTTCACCTCTAGGTGACATGCTGGTAAAATGAGGTAAGACCAATTTTAGTTTCCTTGCATTAAAATCACTGGCCACTAGGAGTGCCACCTCTGGATGTGCATTTTCTTGTTTGCTTACGTGTGTGTGTGTGTGTGTGTGTGTGTGTGTGTGTGTGTGTGTGTGTGTGTGTGTGTGTGTGTGTGTGTGTGTGTGTGTGTGTGTGTGTGTGTGTGTGTGTGTGTGTGTGTGTGTGTGTGTGTGTGTGTGTGTGTGTGTGTGTGTGTGTGTGTGTGTGTGTGTGTGTGTGTAGACTGGGAGGCACGTGTGGACAGCCATGGTCGTGTGTTCTATGTGGACCACATAAACAGGACCACCACGTGGCAGAGACCCACTTCAGCAGCCACGCCCGACGGCATGAGGAGGTCCGGATCCGTTCAGCAGATGGAACAACTCAATAGAAGGTGAGTGAATGGGGTAGAGGGTAAGAAAGAGAAGAGAGCTAGGGAGACAGTGTCCAAAACACAGTTCTGTAGTCATGTTGTGGTCACTACACTTTTTTTGAAGTCACTACGATACTTTTGGAATTGTTTCTTTATTTTATGTTCAAAAAGCACAAGTGAAAACATACATTATATAGGGCCATTTGGTGGTTGTAGGAAGAATGTAAAGCCTCTTTGTTTTTTGGATGATTTTAATAGAAACGGTTCAGTTCTTTATGAGTATTGGGGAGTTTTGTATTTAGATCAAATTATTGAATCTCTTTGATACCAATATATTTTGTGTGCTGAACATTTGGTATGTGCTGTGACTGCTTGCTATGTAAGGTGTGATTTGGGGGGGGGCTAATATTAGAGCCATTACTAGAAGAACTCTATCAAATGCCTGAGATATTTTGGATGGAGAAAGAATTACTTGTCAGTAAAAATCAAATGAGAAATGTGCAGAACAGGCTGTGAATACGTGTTATTGCTTAAGTGTTATTATACAACTGCAGTGCATGAAATCTCTTAACGGGATTGGGGAGACAGAAAGCCGAGGGAGACGAAATTCATTTCAATGGTTATTGCTGCGCTGGTGGAATTCGCTGTGTGTGTCTGGAATAAGAAGCGTGTCCAATTGGAAGCATGAGCAGTGGACAGTGTCGGGGCTGTGTCAGAGATCTTTTTCATTGTCAGACTTAACAATAGTCTCAAATTCAATTCTTCTCTCTCTGGTGCTTTGTGAGTATAAGCTTGAGTTCTGCCCCTCTTCTCTGGATGAATTAACATTGAATTCAATAACAAAAGTCCATATTCAATGGAATACAACTGTATTTTATCCCTATGGGCAGTTAAGAATCTGCACTAAATATTACTGGCAGACAAATTGTGACCTTTCAAGCTGGATTTGACTGCATAAACTCAATGAGTATGGTTACATGCACACAATAATGCAATTATTGTTGATAGTCAGATTACTATAATAGTTTGATTAAAATGTTTGATTAAAATGACATGCTTTGTAAGAAGAACGATTCATAATTCCATGTTAAACCAACGCCCCAATACCCTCATAATCCTGTTTCCATGGACAGATCTGAAATCAGTCTACTGAATGCACTCTGATAAATGCAGAAAATCACCAATCAAAATAAACGTTCTACCACAGCGTCCATGTTATTTCTGGAAAGCATATTTGATTTTGAGTTCGGACATATAAAGTTTGTATGTGAAACCTACTTCTAAGACGCATATATTCAGTTGTTTCTGAACTCACTTCATTCGGTCTAAAGAGGGAGGCTCTCGGCTGGTGTTAGCACATACACAGATCAAATACACCGCTGGAACACCGATTAAGATGTTTACATGTTCTAATAATTTGAAAGATTGATCAGAAAATAAGTTGTTTTAATCTGCCTATGTTTAATTCGATGTTGACCTTATGCCAATTAAGATAAGCAGGGTAATGTGTTTACATGATTACTGCATAATCTGCCTACAGCCATAGTCAGTTTAGAATCAAATTATTACTGTGCATGTAAACGTACTCAGATAAGAGATAGTATTTGATAAGTCATGTTCACTAGTTTCTTGCACTCTTAAAGAATTGATCTATATGCAGGCAGCGGTGCTCTGATTTCTGGATGTTTGGTAAATGTGTGCTGGTGTGTTTGTCAGGTACCAGAGCATCCAGAGGACCATGGCCACAGACAGGAGTGAGAATGAAGAAAGCAGAAGCAGGAGTGAGAGAACAAGCCTCAACAACAACAGCAGTGAGACTGACTCTCCTCCAATGGCTAATGGTGAGTAGGACCACACCACAATGTCACAATTACAGAATGCAATAAGCTGATGTGCTATTTAAGTGTAGTCTTGCTTTGTAAAACTAATGGGTCTACACAGATCCTGTTTAGTGAGAGACTTATCAAAGTACTACATACATACAAAATTGTACATAAGTCACCATTCAGTGAATTGTTCCTTTGTTTCTCCTGCTGTGTGTGTGTAGAGCTGAGAAGAGACAGCTCCTCCTCATCATCATCATCTCCAGTCAACAGCCAGAAAATCACAGCTCTGCTACAGAGCCCAGCGGTGAAGTTCATCACACACCCAGAGTTCTTCACTGTCCTCCACGCCAACTATGTGAGTACCTGTCTCCCCAGTGGACATTTATAACTCAGTCAGCATGGCTCATCTGACAAATAAGCATCATTTCCCTTTGAACAGCAATATCAATGCTTAGTAACATATTGTCTTCAGTAACAGATGCTGAATATTCTTCCATTTTGGTTCAGATTGGTTGCATATGGGGTTTCTAGTTTCCATGGTCATGCCGAGCTCTTCTTCTCTTCTCAGGGGGCCTATCGCATGTTCACCAGCAGTACGTGCCTGAAGCACATGATCCTGAAGATTCGTAGAGATGCTCGTAACCTTGAGAGGTACCAGCACAACAGAGACCTGGTCACATTCCTCAACCGCTTCACTGACGCCCAGCTGGAACTGCCCCGGGGCTGGGAGATCAAGACTGACCCTCAGGGCAAGGTGCAGAGACAATGATCCTCAGTTCATCCACAGATAACTCACCAACCTATTCACATAAGGGCTGATTGTACCTTGGTTGAAAGGTGGAAAATATGTGGGAAAATTGAGGGGGTGGGGTGGGCTGAATAAGTATACTAATTATACTATTGATTTTGTATTTGCCTTCAGATCTAGCGGTGTTTAGATTTGTGTTTCTAACTTTGGTAAGTTTTTACCTCTAACATCTTCTCTTTGGTCCAGAACTTCTTTGTGGACCACAACAGCCGGGCGACCACGTTCATCGACCCCAGAATCCCCCTGCAGAATGGTTGCCTGCCCAACCACCTGACCCACAGGCAGCACCTGCAGAGACTACGCAGCTACAGCGCAGGAGAGGTCAGGAGAGTCAAACAGCACACAGAAGACCTTTCCTTGTTTTTAAGCGTAGTAACTGTTTAATAAGGGCCAATCATGTATTAGAATGATGGAAATATGGAATTGAATTTATGTATTTTCTTGTTTATAACTGATCCTTTTTTTCATGTGTATTTTTTCAGGCCTCTGAGGTCTCCCGTAGTCGAGGTGTGGCCTTGTTGTCACGACCAGGGAACAGTGTGGTGGCAGCAATACGGAGTCAGCATCCCCCAGACCCAGTGCCACAAGGTGTGTACTGTACATACACAAAGAACACAGTCATAATTCACATTTACCATATAGTTTCTGTTGTGTAAGTCTGTCTTCTGAACTCAATTCCACTCACAGCTTATAATGAGAAGATAGTGGTCTTCCTGCGTCAGCCTGGAATACTAGAAGTTCTAACGGAGCGCCAGCCAGCCCTGTCCAGGAACCATTCCCTGAGGTAGATAAACACTGGGGGATAAATTGGATTTGTTTTTCAAATAAGGACCTTGTAGATTCAGAGAATCTGAATAGTTCTCACTCACTACTGTATTGGTTCCTTTGGGAAAAATAAAGGGTAACGCCTTACATTAGTGCCTTTATTACTGTGTAACTACTCATGTAATTACAGTGTAACATGTCTTGTAATTACTCATTATTACTTATAGCAGTAACCATAACCTTACCCCTAGCATTATATCCACATCCTGGTTCAACCCTAACCCTAACCCTAACCCTAGCTTCATGTTCACATCTCGGTACAACCCTAACCCTAACCCTAACCCTAACCTTAACCCTAGCTTCATGTCCACATCCCAGGACAACGCTAACCCTAACCCCAGCCTCAACCCTAAACCGAGCTTCATGCCCACATCTCAGTTCAACTCTAACCCTAACCTTAACCCTAGCTTCATGTCCACATCTCGGTTCAACCATAACCCTAAACTTAACCCTAACTTCATGTCCAGATCTCGGTACAACCCTAACCCTAACCTTAACCCTAGCTTCATGTCCACATCTCGGTTCAACCCTAACCCTAACCTTAACCCTAGCTTCATGTCCACATCTCAGTTCAACCCTAACCCTAACCTTAACCCTAGCTTCATGTCCACACCTTAGCTTCATGTCCACATCTCGGTACAACCCTAACCCTAAACCCTAGCTTCATGTCCACATCTCAGTTCAACCCTAACCCTAACCTTAACCCTAACTTCATGTCCACATCTCAGTTCAACCCTAACCCTAACCCTAACCCTAACCCCTAGCTTCATGTTCACATCTCGGTTCAACCCTAACCCTAACCTTAACCCTAGCTTCATGTCCACATCTCGGTTCAACCATAACCCTAAACTTAACCCTAACTTCATGTCCACATCTCGGTACAACCCTAACCCTAACCTTAACCCTAGCTTCATGTCCACATCTCGGTTCAACCCTAACCCTAACCTTAACCCTAGCTTCATGTCCACATCTCGGTTCAACCCTAACCCTAACATTAACCCTAGCTTCATGTCCACATCTCAGTTCAACCCTAACCCTAACCTTAACCCTAGCTTCATGTCCACATCTCGGTTCAACCCTAAACCCTGAAGTAACCCTAAGTACGGTGTAATAATGAGTACTTGTTACACTGTAATTATAGGAATAGTTACACAGTAATAAAGATGATAAAGTTATTCTATTCTATGTCAGGTTTGATAAAACACACCTACCCAGTCTAGTCCAGATTATAGTATCATGTGTGCTTGCAGGGAAAAGATCCACTACATCAGAACAGAGGGCACCCAAAGACTGGAGAAACTGGCATGTGACGCAGACCTGGTGATACTATTGAGGTAGGATGCAACTGTTCATGTTACCCCTAAAAAAAATATGTTATAGTATTGTAATTATTTTCATTTTTGTGACTTTTTGTTCTCTATGCAGCTTGTTTGAAGAGGAGATCATGTCATATGTTCCACCCTCCTTCCATCCTGGCTTCAGCTTCTCTCCTCGTTGTTCACCTGGGTCTTCACCACAGAGTTCTCCAGGTGGGTTTGCACTAATGACAAATGGAGAGATAGTGGGTAGAAAATGTACACACATTTGGTTAATTCACAAGAATTGGTCAAATAAAAACGTCACAGATGGTTATCCTGGTGTGGTCTGTGTCTCATGTCATGGAGTTGAATGCGCTTGTCAACAGGAATATCAAGAGCGAGAGCACCTGCCCCGTACCGGAGAGACTTTGAGGCCAAACTACGCAACTTCTACAGGAAACTGGAGGCTAAAGGCTATGGCCAGGGCCCAGGAAAAATCAAGTAAGGAAAACTGTCCAGCAACATGATCACTCACACCTTTTTCAAGTATAGTTACAGCTCTATACAACTCTACTGTTTCTTTTCTTTTAAATTTTACCCCGTTTTTCTCCCCAATTTCGTAGTATCCAATTATTAGTTACTATCTTGTCTCATCGCGACAACTCCTGTACGGGCTCGGGAGAGACGAAGGTCAAAAGTCATTCGTCCTCCGAAACACAATCCAACCAAGCCGCGCATCCAACCCGGAAGCCAGCCGCACCAATGTGTCGGAGGAAACACCGCGCACCTGGCGACCTTGGTTAGCGCGCACTGCGCCCAGCCCGCCACAGGAGTCGCTAGTGCGCGATGAGACAAGGATATCCCTACCGGCCAAACCCTCCCTAACCCGGACGACACTAGGCCAATTATGCATCGCCCCACGGACCTCCCAGTCGCGACCGGCTGCGACAGAGCCTGGGAGCTAACCCAGAGTTTCTGGAGGCACAGCTAGAGCTGCGATGCAGTACCCTAGACTACTGCGCAAGTTTCTAAGAAACTTTAGGGTTGTGTGTGCAAATTAGCACCATGTTGTATATCCATGTCTGTGTTGCTCAGCATCCTATGATGTTGTTGTGTTCCAGGCTTATCGTCCGGAGAGACCACCTGTTGGAGGGTACCTTTAACCAGGTCATGGCCTACTCACGCAAGGAACTACAGAGGAATAAGCTCTACATCACCTTCATAGGAGAGGAGGGGTAAGCCAAAGCTGCTTCTATTGACCTGAACACAGACATTACAACAAAGAGGGACTTTGATCTGTGGAGTTCAACCATTGCATGAAAGTGCATGTCTTTACAATTACGGAATTCTATTAAGTTACTTGAAAAAGCAATGCATGTGTCAAGAAAGAACCCCCTCTCGTCTTTTAAAGAATGAACTGCTAGTTTTTGGGCTATATAGAGGATAGTGCATGTCTGTTTCATTCTTCTAGCATCACTGACTGCTACTGACAGATAACTGGTCTCTTCTCTTCCCACGCCGTCAGGCTGGACTACAGTGGGCCGTCCAGAGAGTTTTTCTTCCTGCTGTCTCAGGAGCTGTTCAACCCCTACTATGGCCTGTTTGAGTACTCAGCCAACGACACATACACCGTCCAGATCAGCCCCATGTCTGCCTTCGTAGAGAACCATCTGGACTGGTGAGGAGGACATCTGTTCGTCCTGGGTTTAAACTCATCCTGGGTTGTGTTCATTAGGCACCAAAGGGAAGAAAACTGACTAACTGTGAGGGACGACCTTGACTTGTCAAATGAGAAACACTCTTTTTTTGTGTTCTGTTGCAAAGCGTTTAAGTATTTTCCATTGTCCTAATGAACATGACCGTGGGCTTGTTCTTCGTTTACTTATTGGAGACCTAAAATGAATGGGTTTCATGGAAGTCTCATGTGATGAAACCTAAACATTTTCATTGCATTGGATTTGTAATTGTGTGTGAGACCTGTCTCTGTGTGTTTTTGTGCAGGTTCCGGTTTAGTGGGCGTATTTTGGGACTGGTGTTGATCCACCAATATCTCCTGGATGCCTTCTTCACGCGGCCCTTTTACAAGGCTCTCCTCAGACTGTGAGTTTATGTCTGTCTGCCCGCACACCTGCCTGTCTGTGTTTCTGTCTCTGTCTGTCTGAATTGGCCTTTACAATTATTCTATATGGAAACATGTCTCTGCCACGTACACAAGAAATAAACATTATCCAGAATTGATTAGTGCGCAATCAGGCATAAATGTTGCCAGTAGTTTTAGACTTAACACAGTCAACCCAGATTGACTTTCTAGCGTGATAACTAAAGACAAGTCTCTCCAGATTGGATGATGATGACGATAGGCTACTGACAGAACAACTGACAGAATCAGCATCCTTTACATTTACACACAAAGCAGGTTAATCACTCCCCTGAATTGACTCTAAGACAATGGATTGCTTTGTGCAGTAATAGCTAGTGAACCCCACAGAATTTCATCTGTGAGATAAATATGTTTACCTGTTGCAGAGCCACTGACCTGAGTGATCTGGAGTATCTAGACGAGGAGTTCCATCAGAGTCTACAGTGGATGAAAGACAATGACATCACTGACGTGCTGGACCTCACCTTCACTGTGAATGAGGAAGTCTTCGGACAGGTATGTGTGAAGTACTAATACGTACGATGTCTAAACACATACACCCATAGCAAGCTGAAGTACTGTATAACATGTTATTTTTTTTACAGTGTATATCTTTCAGTATACTGTACACTTTCATGGGGACTTTTCCTTTGTACGATTTGTCTGTCGTGTTATATGGATATTACTCTCTTTGTGGGCAGGTCACAGAGAGAGAGCTGAAGTCTGGAGGGGCCCACATTAATGTGACAGAAAAGAATAAGAAGGAGTACATTGACCGCATGGTGAAGTGGAGGGTGGAGAGAGGAGTGGTCCAGCAGACAGAGGCACTGGTCAGAGGCTTCTATGAGGTAGAGCAAACACTCTCAGGGCAACAACCATTGGCCATGGCATGATTTCCCCCCAATATTTCCAATTTGGTTTATTGTTTTTCCAGCCTTGCTATGATTTAAGAGGGTTTTCACTTTGCACTATAAATATGATTTCTTAAAGTTTCAAATGAAATCAACAAATCAATGATGGGAGCAATGTGTCTAAATATGTGACCCGACCGGCCTGGGTTACATATTTGAAACAATTATTTGAAATTGTGTTTTTATATTGGATAAAAGTAGAAACTCAGAGCTAGAAAATGGTATATCATACACTGCAGTTGAGGAACAATGGGAAAGTAGTTCTGCTTTGAAAGTTAATAAACTTGTAACCACACTTTTGAGAAAACGGCCCTTGAATGTTTTGGTACCCCAACTGGAGAGCTCTTCTTCACACCCACTTAAGCCTTAGCCCCACCCATATCTTTAAGGATTCACATTTGAGACCATGTGCTAAACAGAGTGAGTAAGGTAGTGTAGTAAACTACCAAAGATTTCAAGAATAGAAGTGGTGAAAGTAGTAGCAAAAATACACTATCTATTCCTTGGCCAA
The DNA here is from genome assembly GCF_021184085.1 of Oncorhynchus gorbuscha. Classification (NCBI taxonomy): domain Eukaryota; kingdom Metazoa; phylum Chordata; class Actinopteri; order Salmoniformes; family Salmonidae; genus Oncorhynchus; species Oncorhynchus gorbuscha. The sequence continues at coordinate 23,891,399 of NC_060194.1, forward strand.
TAACCTAATCTGACCAGTGGCGTGCCGTGGGCCTGGGGCCTGGGCCTTCAGTGAGGTCCAACACAGTCCCACCCGATTGAATCCACCTCTTATTACCATCAGTATGATGCCATGGCTCTAGACACTATACATTTAGACAGAAATGCAGTATAACCAGGCGTTGCGTCACCTTGAAATTGACATTTTTATTCAGAGAATTGCAGGGGAAGAGTACAATACAGTACAGTTCAACTAATAGACAAGAACATAGTCGAGTGCAACAGAGTTATATTAATATTCTTCTTCTATCCATTTCTGGTCCACAAACTTTGAGCTTTAAGTCCAAAAAAAAGAGTCAGCACTTTAGTCGTGTCCCCTAAATGAAAGTTCCTGTTTACCCAAAAACATGACACAATCAATGAGTCTTTTCAATATTTCCCTATTTTTCTTCACCTTTTCATTGGTTGCAGCTCCGGAGCAGCTCACTTGCAGCTCCGTTGCCCTGCGCGCTTGTTCGTTGAGCTGTAGATCCACTCGGGTGTCCCCAAAAGTTTTCAAAAGCACCATTGCTTGTAAGTGCCCAGCCGTACTTTGGTGTCTCGTTGCTGCCTTGGTTAGACAACTCAAGTTTGCAAAGCCAGTGTGGCTCCAAACACCAAATCGATCACTTGCAAATAATAGGCATTCCCAGCAGTACAGTTTGCAGTGCTTCTCGGTGCCTGTGAGCCATTGATAGCGCTTGTAGTTGGAACTTTGAAAGTGGCGAACGAACCCCTTTCCCGCCTGTGACAGGCTTTGTAGCGTCGGCCGACCTCTCCTTACAATGTCTAACTTTTTTTTGAAAAGTTAGTCTTGAGAATGGCGTTATAATTATATCCTCGACCAAATCGATATCTTCTCCTCCTTCCGCCATTGTGGGTTGAAAAAACAGCTTAGTATTACGCAAATTAATTTGTTTATCAAATTCAGTTTCCTAGTTCTGAGGTTCTGCATAGACCTGCCTCTCAATATTGGTAATCCAATCAAAAAACGTACACGCACTACGTCTGCTAGCTGGCTCCTGTGTAACACTGGAGCCAGCCAGCAGGCGTACAATAGCCAACTCTAAAGCTGATTGGTTGACACTAAATTTAAATTTCCATTTACTTTAAGCTACAAGCGCCCGCACTGTTGATTCTGAAGGCCCGAGGGCAGATTTTAGACCCCTGGCAACACATGATGGCTGAATATGATTGGATCTATCAAAGACCAGCCCTCCAAATCTCAACCTGGGGCTGGAAGCAGTGCAACCAAGAGGAAAGCTATGAAATGAAGAGTATAACTCTTACTCTGGGAAATAATTTAATACATATTTGTGGGAAAATATATATATTTAGGCCAGCAGAGAAGGCCTTGCTGGCCCTGACGGCCCACCACTGAATCTGACTATGGTGCAGGTCATGTGGTTCTTCACATTCACACATCTGGTAAACACAGACTATATCAAATAAAATATATGTTTATTTGTCACATGCACAGGTTACAGAAGGTGTAAACGGTACAGTGAAATGGTTACTTGCATATTTGTATAGTAGCAATATCAAAAATAGAAAGTGCCCAGATAAATATTTTATAAATATTAAATGATTCTTACCCAGACACACTTGTCTAAATTGATGGGTCGTGTGAAAGAAATGCTATAACCACCCCCGAGCCACATCTATCTAAGTAGATGGGTCACTATTGTCTAGACCAGTGGTTCCCAAACTGTTTTTTGTCCCGTACCCCTTCAAACTTTCAACCTCCAGCTGCGTACCCCCTCTAGCACCAGGGTCAGCGCACTCTCAAATGTTGTTTTTTGCCATCATTGTAAATCTGCTACACACACACACTATACAATACATTTATTAAACATAAGAATGAGGTTGAGTTTTTGTGACAAAGTGACAAAGAGCTCTTATAGGACCAGGGCACAAATAATAATAATCAATAATTTTGCTCTTTATTTAACCATCTTACATATAAAACCTTATTTGTTCATCGAAATTTCTGAATAACTCACCACAGGTTAATGAGAAGGGTGTGCTTGAAAGGATGCACATAACTCTGCAATGTTGGGTTGTATTGGACAGTCTTAAATGATTTTCCACACACAGTCTGGGCCTGTATTTCATTTTCATGCTAGTGAGGACCAAGAATCCACTCTCACATAGGTATGTGGTTGCAAAGGGCATCAGTGTCTTAACAGCTCGATTTGCCAAGGCAGGATACTCTGAGCGCAGCCCAATCCAGAAATTGGGTAGGCGCTTCTGATTAAATTCAATTTTCACAGAACCGCTTGTTGCAATTTCGATGAGGCTCTCTTGTTCAGATATCGGCAAGTGGGCTGGAGGCAGGGTATGAAATGGTTAACGAATCCAGTTGTTTGTGTCATCAGTTTCAGGAAAGTACCTGCATAATTGCGCACCCAACTCACTCAGGTGCTTCGCTATATCACATTTGACATTGTCCATAAGCTTGAGTTCATTTGCACACGCAAAATCATGCAATGATGGAAAGACCTGTGTCCTTGTTAATGCAGACAGAGAAGAGCTCTGCCTTCTTAATCAGAGCTTCAGTTTTGTCCATCACATTGAATATATTTTCGGAGAGACCCTGTAATCCTAGATTCAGATCATTCAAGCGAGAAAAAACATCACCCAGATAGGCCAGTCGTGTGAGAAACTCGTCATCATGCAAACGGTCAGACAAGTGAAAATGATGGTCAGTAAAGAAAACTTTGAGCTCGTCTCTCAATTGAAAAAAACGTGTCAATACTTTGCCCCTTGATAACCAGTGCACTTCTGTGGGTTGTAAAAGCCTTACATGGTCGCTACACGTATCATTGCATAGTGCAGAAAATACATGAGAGTTCAGGGGCCTTGCTTTTACAAAGTTAACCATTTTCACTGTAGCATCGAAAACGTCTCTCAAGCTGTCAGGCATTCCCTTCGCAGAAAGAGCCTCTCGGTGGATGATGCAGTGTACCCAAGTGGCGTCGGGAGCAACTGCTTGCATGCGCGTTACCACTCCACTATGTCTCCCTGTTATGGCTTTTGCGCCATCAGTACAGATACCAACAGGAGCAGCAGCTACATATTGACCGTTAGTGGAATTCCCACGAGAGAGTAACGTTTAATGTGATTGGATGTTAATTAGGCTACATGTATTTGACATTGTGTTGTTATTTCGCTGAACACTAGATGGTAAAATGTTTATTTTAGCAGTAAAACGAGGCTACTCAGACGGGAAAAAACTCACATACATGTATAGCCACGTTGGAAAATATAAATGGACTGTTTGAAAATGTGAAGGGAAAAAAAAATGTAAAAATCACATTTTTATTTGATGTACCCCCAATGGCATTGCGCGTACCCCTGGGGAAATGAATACCTGGTCTAGACATATACACATGTTCATTAAATAAAATAGAGATGACCGTAATCACCCCTAGACACAACTGGCTAACTTGATGGGTCATGTAATCATCTGGCAAAGGGGAGTCTTTTGTTTAGACATGTAGCTTCAAAATCAAATCAAATGTATTGGTCTCATGCGCTGAATAAAACAAGTACCTTACAGTGAAATGCTTACTTATGAGCCCCTAACCAACAATAAAGTGTTAAAAAATATGGATAAGAATAAGAGATACAAGTAACAAGTAATTAAAGAGCAGCAGTAAAATAACAATAGCGAGACTATATACGGGGGGGTGGGGGGGGTGTACATGTAGGTAGAGTTATTATAGTGACTATACATAGATGGCAACAGAGTAGCAGTTGTGTAAAGAGGGGGGGGGGCACTGCAAATAGCCTAGGTAGCCATTTGACTAGATGTTCAGGAGTCTTATGGCTTGGGGTAGAAGCTGTTGACTAGACTTGGCGCTCAGGCACCACTTGCCGTGCGGTAGCAGAGAGAACAGTCTATGACTAGGGTGGCTGGAGTCATTGACAGTTTTTAGGGCCTTCCTCTGACACCGCCTGGTATAGAGGTCCTGGAAGGCAGGAGGCTTGGCCCCAGTGATGTACTGGGCCATTCGCTATACCCTCTGTAGTGCCTTGCGGTTGGAGGCCGAGCAGTTGCCATACCAGGCAGTGGTGCAACCAGTCAGGATGTTCTCGATGGTGCAGCTGTAGAACCTTCTGAGGACCCATGCCAAATCTTTTTCAGTTTCCTGAGGAGAATACGTTTTGTCGTGCCCACTTCACGACTGTCTTTGTGTGCTTGGACCATGTTAGTTTGTTGGTGATGTGGACAACAAGGAACTTGAAGCTCTCAACCTGCTCTACTGCTGCCCTGGCAATGGGAATGGGGGCGCGCTCAGTCCTCTTTTTCCTGTAGTTCACAATCATCTCCTTTGTCTTGATCACGGTGAGAGAGAGGTTGTTAACCTGGCACCACACGACCTAGTCTCTGTCCTCCTCCCTATAGGCTGTCTCGTTGTTGTCAGTGATTAGGCCTACCACTGTTGTGTCATCTGTAAATGTAATGATGGTGTTGAGGTCGTGCCTGGCCGTGCAGTCATGAGTGAACAGGGAGTACAAGAGGGGACTGAGCACGCACCCCTGAGGGGCTTCAGTGTTGAGGATCAGCGTGGCAGGTGTTGTTATCTACCCTTACCACCTGGGGGCGGCCCATCAGGAAGTCCAGGATCCAGTTGCAGAGGGAGGTATTTAGTCCCAGTATCCTTAGCTTATTGATGAGCTTTGAGGGCATTATGGTGTTGAATGCTGAGCTGTAGTCAATGAATAGCATTCTCACAGATGTTCCTTTTATCCAGGTGGGAAAGGGCCGTGTGTGGTGCTATAGAGATTGCGTCATCTGTGGATCTGTTGGGGCGATATGCAAATTGGAGTGGGTCTAGGGTTTCTGGGATGATGGTGTTAATGTGAGCCATGACCAGCCTTTCAAAGCACTTCATGGCTACAGACGTGAGTGCTACGGGGCAGTAGTCATTTATGCAGGTTACCTTAGAGTTCTTGAACACAAAGACTATGGTGGTCTATAGACTCAGACAGGGAGAGTTTGAAAATGTCAGTGAAGACACCAGTTGGTCAGCGCATGCTCACAGTACACGTCCTGGTAATCCGTCTGGCCCTGCGCCATTGTGAATGTTGACCTGTTTAAAGGTCATACTCACATCGGCTGCGGAGAGCTTGATCACACAGGCTTCCGGAACAGCTGGTGCTCTCATGCATGTTTCAGTGTTGTTTGCCTCGAATCGAGCATAGAAGTAGCTCATCTGGTAGGCTTGTGTCACTGGCCAGCTCTCAGCTGCGCTTCCCTTTGTAGTCTGTAATGGTTTGCAAGCACTGCCACCTCCGACGAGCATCAGAGCTGGCATAGTACGATTCGATCTTAGTCCTGTATTGACGCTTTGCACGTTTGATGGTTTATCGGAGGGCATAGCGGGATTTCTTATAAACGTCCGGGTTAGAGATCCGCTCCTTGAAAGCTGCAGCTCTAGCCTTTAGCTCAGTGCAGATGTTGCCTGTAATGCATGGCTTCTGGTTGGTGTATGTACTTATGGTCACTGTGGGGACGATGTCATCAATGTACTTATTGATGAAACCAATGACTGATGTGGTGTACTCCTCAATGCCATTGGAGGAATCCTGGAACATATTCCAGTCTGTGCTAGCAAAACAGTCCTGTAGCTTAACATCTGCTTCCTCTGACCACTTTTTTATTGATCTAGTCACTGGTGCTTCCTGCTTTAATTTTTGCTTGTAAGCAGGAATCAGGAGGACAGAATTATGGTCAGATTTTCCAAATGGAGAGCGAGGGAGAGCTTTGTATGCGTCTCTGTGCTCATTGCGGAATACAGCTCATTCAATGCTGTCTTAGTGCCAGCCTCTGACTGTGGTGGTATGTAAACAGCTACAAAAAATATAGATGAAAACTTTCTCGGTAGGTAGTGTGGTCTACAGCTTATCATGAGATACTCTACCTCAGGCAAGCAATAGCTCAAGACTTCCTTAGTTATCGTGCACCAGCTGTTGTTTACAAATATACATAGTCTGCCTCCCCTTGTCTTACAAGACGCTGCTGTATTATCCTTCCGGTACATCGCATAACCAGCCAGCGGTATGTTGATATTGTCGTTGTTCAGCCACAAGTCCATGAGGCATAAGATGTTACAGTTTTAATGTCCCGTTGGTAGTTTAATCTTCCACGTAACTCATCGATTTTATTCTCCAAAGATTGCACGTTTGCAGGCAGAATGGAGGGAGGTGGGGGTTAATTCGATCGCCTATGAATACTCAGAAGCAGATCACTTGGATCGGGGCCTGTTCCCGAGGAAGCAGTATGTCATTCGCGTCGGGCTCGACAGAGTCATGAAAGGGAAAAAAGGATTCTGCTAGTCCGTGGTGAGTAATCGCAGTCCTGATGTCTAGAAGTTATTTTCGGTCATAAGAGACGGTAGTAGAAACATTATGTACAAAATAAGTACAAAAATAAGTTACAATCAACGCGAATAAACGAACAAGAAAACAATCGGCTGGGGGCACGCAAAACGTTAGCCTTCTTCTCCGGCGCCATCTTATCAGGTAGTTAACATTAGCTACCTGATAGCTTGCTAGCTAAACAATGAACCTAATGGTGCTTTCAAGACAACAGGGAACTTGGAAAAATACAAGGTCAAATCATGACATCAGTGATCTTCAGGTTGGAAAGTCTGGGCTCCAGAAAGAGGCCCGGGTTCACGGACTTGGCATTCCGTGTTGGATGACTGTTCAAACTGATTTTTCCCAGTTGGAGCTTGTTTTGTCTGAGTTCCTAGTTGTCTTGTACGCACTGAAGTTGTAAGTCTGAGATTTCCCGAGTTCCCAGTTGTTTTGAATGTGGCAATAATATCAACCCATACTGATTGTCATAGCTAGCCACCATGCATAGCTAGCTAACATTAGGCTATAACTAGCAATGCAAGTAGATTTCTGAGATGTGAATAATATTTCTACTCGAGCCAGCCAGCTAACGTTAGCTACCTAGCTAACAGTAAGCTTTAACTTGCAGTGAAAATGACTTGCTGACAAAATTAGAAACATATAATATCTGAAAATGTAACTATCTAGACTCTTACTTGTATACATGGATGAACGCTTCGCCCTCTCTGTCAGATGCCATGGTTGCCCTAAGTTTGAAGATGAAATTCAGAGACAGTTGTTTCATACAACAGCCTTCTGTGTTCTCTTTTCAACTCCCTCTGCATATTTTCAATCGAACAGCAGAACCTTTAACATCTCCTTAGCCATCCATACTCTGTTTCCATCGGGCATTCCACTGATTTTCTTCCCCATCACTGTCATCAGAAGACTCTACAATGTCTGATTCAATTAAAATGTTTTTACCTACATCGGGGATTTCTTCATCATCTGATTCATTTTCAGAGTCAGAGAGTGTCAGCATGGCACTAGCTTCTTCCAGAAAGTGGAGAGCATTATCAACGCTTTTGTACTTCTTCATGATATCTTTCAAAAAAGCTGCGGTAGAAAGGATTATCTGCACAAGTGGCGGTCGGTGCCAAGGGATTATGGTTATGTATTTTATTAGCATGACCTTATTTCTATTACAGCATATTGTATGACTGTCATTCATATTCCATTTGCCCAGCTCAATGCAATATCGATAGGTTTAGGCTACTACATGATACTCACATTTTCCTTGTACCCATCATGCTAAAACCTACAGAAGTCTACGAATTAAAGTTTACAAGCTTACAAAGTTTAGTCAACATAGCTACTAGAACTAACACGTTAGTAAACCCGCTAAAATCATGCGGTACAGTGTACAGTCAGAAAGCAGTTTAGCAGTTTCACCGGCAGGCCCGGGTGGCAATCTTTCTCTCTGTCTTTCTCTCTCTCGTTCAAATGCCTCTCCTGTGAAGTAGTAATGTGCGACATACGCCTAGTTACCTGAAACAAGTCACATACAGTATGTACACTCCTACATCGTTTTTAATGTTCTATGTTCCTGCAATATTTCTCCAGGTGGTGGACTCACGGCTGGTGTCAGTGTTCGATGCCAGAGAGTTGGAGCTGGTCATTGCTGGGACAGCTGAGATAGACCTCAATGACTGGAGGAACAACACAGAGTATAGAGGAGGTGAGCAGACTACAGTGAAGCACATCACTGGACATTAGCTAATGGAGAATCTTCACTGAACATGCCTAGTTAATTAAAGGTTAAATTTAAAAATTTAAAAAACGTGTAGGACTATGGTGAATGTAGTGGGTACGGGAATCTAGCCCAACATGTTTTTATGGGTAATATTTGTTTGTGAAGTTGACATACACCTTAGCCAAATACATTTAAACTCAGTTTTCACAATTCCTGACAGTTAATCCTAGTAAAAATTCCCTGTCTTAGGTCAGTTTGAGTCACCACTTTATTTTAAGAATGTGAAATGTCAGAATAATAGTAGAGAGAATTATTTATTTCAGCTTTTATTTCTTTCATCACATTCCCAGTGGGTCAGAAGTTTATATACACTCAATTAGTATTTGGTAGCATTGCCTTTAAATTGTTTAACTTGGGTCAAACGTTTCAGGTAGCCTTCCACAAGCTTCCCGCAATAAGAGCTGGTGTAACTGAGTCAGGTTTGTAGGCCTCCTTGCTCGTACATGCTTTTTCAGTTCTGCCCACAAGTTTTCCATGTTATTGAGGTCTGTACTTTGTGATGGCCACTCCCATGCCTTGACTGTGTTGTCCTTAAGCCATTTTGCCACAACTTTGGAAGTATGCTTGGGGTTATTGTCCATTTGGAAGACCCATTTGCAATCATGCTTCAACTTCCTGACTGATGTCTTGAGATGTTGCTTCAATATATCCACATAATTCCCCTGCCTCATGCCATCTATTTTGTGAAGCACCAGTCCCTCCTGCAGCAAAGCACCCCCACAACATGATGCTGCCACTCCCGTGCTTCACGGTTAGGACTGTGTTTTTCGGCTTTATGGCCAAAAAGTTATATTTTTGATTCATCAGACGAGAGGACATTTCTCCAAAAAGTACGATCTTTGTCCCCATGTGCAGTTGCAAACTGTAGTCTGGCTTTTTTATGGCGGTTTTGGAGCAGTGGCTTCTTCCTTGCTGATCGGCCTTTCAGGTTATGTCGATATTGGACTCGTTTTACTGTGGATATATATACTTTTGTACCTGTTTCCTCGGGCATCTTCACAAGGTCCTTTTCTGTTGTTCTGGGATTGATTTGCATTTTTCACACCAAAGAACGTTAATCTATAGGAGACAGAACGCGTCTCCTTCCTGAGCGGTATGATATCTACGTGGTCCGATGGTGTTTATACTTGCGTACTGTTGCTTGTACAGATGAACGTGGTACCTTCAGGCGTTTGGAAATTGCTCCCAATGATGAACCAGACTTGTGGAGGTCTACAATTTTTTTCTGAGGTCTTGGCTGATTTCTTTTGATTTTCCCATGATGTCAAGCAAAGAGGCACTGAGTTTGAATGTGGCCTTGAAATACATTTACATTACATTTAAGTCATTTAGCAGACGCTCTTATCCATCCACAGGTACACCTCCAATTGACTCAAATTATGTCACTTAGCCTAACAGAAGTTTCTAAAGCTATGACATAATTTTCTGGAATTTTCCAAGCTGTTTAAAGGCACAGTCAACTTAGTGTATGTAAACTTCTGACCCACTGGAATTGTGATACAGTGAAATAATCTGTCTGTAAACAATTGTTGGAAAAATGACTTGTGTCATGCACAAAGTAGATGTCCTAACCGACTTGCCAAAACTATAGTTTGTTAACAAGAAATTTGTGGAGTGGTTGAAAAACGGGTTTTAATGACTCCAACCTAAGTGTATGTAAATTTCCGACTTCAACTGTATGTTGTATGTTGATTGACATTTAATTGTCAATCTTGTTAGATGGACTGAACACACAGGCCACATTCCCTTGTTGAACCAGCCCCCCCTGTAGCCCCTGGTCCTAAACTGTATATGCTGTAGCCAACTTTTCTATGGCATTGCAACAATAAAGGAGTTGGCTACTGCACATCCGGTATGGGACCAGCTACCACCTCCGTTGGCCTTCTCCATTGCAGGCTACCATGACAGCCACATAGTGATCCGGTGGTTCTGGGGGGCAGTGGAGCGCTTCAACAATGAGCAGAGGCTGCGTCTGCTGCAGTTTGTGACGGGCACCTCCAGTGTTCCCTACGAGGGCTTCACCGCACTACGGGGCAGCAACGGCCTGCGACGCTTCTGTATCGAGAAGTGGGGCAAGATCACCGCTCTACCCAGGTAATATACAGTAAACTCTTTACCCAAGACTACAATTGTATGATTAAATTATAGGCTATTATAGGTCTGTACATGCTTTGGATTCAAACTTTCCTAATTATGTTATCCTTCAAACCCCTGCATAACTTTCACATACAACGCATTTGGCAAAAAAACTATTCAGTTGATGTGGTTGTCTAATGCTGATGATCTACAGTATATCTATCTTCCAGGGCACACACATGCTTCAACCGGCTGGATCTCCCTCCATACCTTTCCTACACCATGCTCTATGATAAACTGCTTATCGCTGTGGAGGAGACCAGCACCTTTGGCCTTGAGTGAAAGAGAAAGACATTGTGCATCCCAAATGGGACCCTATTACCTGTATTGTGCCCTTAGTATTGCACTAGGGCAGGGATCATCAACTAGATTTAGCCGCGGGACAATTTTTTCTTGAATTACATACTGTAATTACAAATAATTTCTAGACTGCAAATTGACCACAAGAATCCCAAACAGATATAATATTTCACTAAAACAATCACTTCAAACATTGCTTACATTTGTATATGATCACAATATCTCGCTATTATGCGTGAGAATACTTTGGAACAGATTTCCAAAGTTAAAATTACTTGGAGCTGATTTGCTGGTGTTTTTACAGTCTTTTATGTCCATGTAAATAACATCATGTGCGGAACCCTGCACTAGGGAATAGGGTTCCATTTGGAAAGCAGTCAAGATCTTATTGTCGAATCCTGTGCCTCAGGACCGGGGATTCTACTGTTTGCAACACTCCCTTTTTACTGTACATTTCAATACAACAGCCAGAGGACTGTACATTTCTCTTTTTTAACAATCTATGTACAGTGTACAAGAAAAAGGAAAAGCCAACCACCACCGCATGCATTACTCACCTATTACAATGTACCTTTGTTAAGGGGATATTGCATAAAGTAACCAAGCTATATGCAATAGCTCTTATTTGGCCTCAGCCTATAACAGTACTCAGGGCCATGACTCAACAAATCGGCTAGTCCATCTCTGCACCAACAGCCTCAGCTAGCATCGTCACAATCTATCACCAATCACAACCACAATTATCACTAAAGAAATGCCTCAATTCACATAATAAGAGGGAGAAAAATGCCTCAAAAACTGTCATGTGAAGAACCACTACAACCAACATTATATCAAAACATTGTGTTCCAACTTCAGCAATTCCACTTCAAATACTGCTGCGACTGGGATTATCCCAGGATAGGACATCAGCAAAGGACTGGCTCATCATCAGCTCTCAAGGACAAAATGGCTGCTGAAGGGTATTACTACTAAAATAATAACCGAAGCATATTGTCCATAAAGAACTACAAAGTAAATATAATTTTTACCAAGATTTTGTGAACATTGAGATATATCAATAGAGATTACAAAATATAGCAAGACCCTCCCACAATTGCAAAATGACTGTTGGAGGATTCTAATGATATTAGTTGTTATACTGCACTGTAACTGAAGTCAAAACGATGTGTTATCAGTAAATATGTGGAATTGATGTAAACCTTGATGTTGATTGGGAAATTAACACAAACCACAGTTTCACTGTAAGTGATTAGAGTGAAGGGAGGTGAAGAAACCCACGTTATTACCAATGTCTGATCAGAAGAATAACTGTTTTGATGTGCTCCATGTGAAAACTTGTTTTTTCCCCTCTTGATTTTGAGAACCATTTGATGTTTACATGAGATGCGTTTTCTCTTGTTTCCACACAATTCAGTCAGGATATTATGAATGTTTCATTATCACAAAATGTATTTGTTTCATCGGTATATGGTAGACTGTGAATAACACCACACATTATTTTGGAAATGTAAAAATATATATTTTAATGTCTTTTTTACAAGATCTTTTCAAGCATGGAAAACACAACAGGACATATTGAAGTTTTTTGTTATCATTTTCAAACACCAAGAGAGAGATGATTTGAAGTAAATTTGCGGGTATTGTGTTTAGATTGTACTGGATCTTATTCTTCCTGAATAATTGTTGCACTTGTAAGGAGTTAACTCTTAGTAAACTCACCTGAAATAGGTATACCACTATTAAAATAAAAATCAATTCTATTTTTAAATGTAACATCACTTGCAAATATAGTTTTTGCTGAAATAAATACAGTAGCATACAATGCTGTTGACCTGTTACCGCTTGTGTTTTAGCAGAGTTAACATGTTTGATTTTGTTTCAGTTTATGCCTGTATGTCTACCCTTGCCCACAGCCATAAGTGCTATGACATGATGAAAATGTAATTGACTCAAAATGGACGTCATGTTGCAGTGTCTTTTGTCAGTTCCAGGTTGCCATGCCACATCCTTTAGGACAGACCCCACAGGGTTGCTTTATTAATTTACCCTCATGTTGACATTTAATGCACATATGCTATCGCGACTTTATCATAATAGGATATGACAGCTGTTATAGTCTGCAAATGCCATGCCTTAACATGAAAACACTGTATATGACAACATGCCACTGTCACACAGACATAAGCCTATAACTGAGTTGATTGCAGACCAATTCAATAATTGTACATGTCCCATCTTTTCATGTGCATCGTTATAGTAGTTTGATATTAGAAGAGAGACACCAGAAACTTACATTAAACACTACTGTACTTACATGACCTATGTTTCTGATCCAATCTGTTCACTTTATCTCGTGTTCCTTTCCTTGAACTAAGATTCTGGAATGTATAGTGAGTGCATTTACAGTTGCTATTATAAAATTGAAAGGCTGTAAGATATACAGGAAATGTATAACAATTCCTTATATACTCAGTAAGATGTTCCTGAAATCATTTTGAAATGACAAACTGTCAGATATACAGTACAAGATTGAAGGGAGTTATTCATGTATTTTTATTTATTTATTTTCTACACTCTGTTTTTATGCAGTATGTTTAAGTTACTGTTGAAAATGTGTCTCATGCTATGCACATTTTGTGTGGCGATGATCAAGCAATGCAATTTTCAAACATCAATCTGTTGCCTATTTTGAAAATATCTCACATGATATTTCCTCTTTAAGAGATGGCAGCTAGTGAACGTTTTACAACCATTATTTTGTTCTCAGAAACCCTCTGAGGTATATATGTTTCACTGTCTGGCCCCACTATGTCCTCCTAGATTTTCTTGGCCCGACAGTATTCTTTGGTTGTCTGTTGGGCTCAGTAATTCTCAGGCTGCGCTTTCAATTCAAGCAAATATACTGTTAACGAATGTCAATAAAAAAATCACTTCGTTAAGCACCTACTTTCTTCCACTAGTTTTATGAGTGTCACAGAATAGTGATATGTTCCCAGGATATGTTAACTTGTCACAACTCCCGTTCAGAAAGGGTCCTGTCAGTTCCACCTCCTAGCCCTCCCGCTCCCATTCCTATGGAGTTAGGGGGGGCCGCTTCGAGGGGTACCGGAGGAGGAGGCTCCTCCTGCACCAGCTGTGGTCTGAGAGGACACACGGCCGACCGGTGCTGGAGGAGCCTGTCTGGGAGTTGAGGGCAGGCAGAACACTTCTCGGTCACCCCAGGTGAGTCAGCATCAAACTCACCCAGAGCACCCTGTTGGTCACATGTTTGTATACATTTTTTCCTTGATTTTTCACCCTCTTCCCAGCATAAGGCGCTAGTCGATTCAGGTGCAGCTGGGAACTTTATGGATTGTGGACTCGCCCTCAAGCTGGGAATTCCGCTGGTGCCGATAGATCCCCCCTTCCCCGTGCACACCTTAGATAGCTGGCCATTAGGGTCCGGGCTGGTCAGGGAGGCCATGGTTCCACTGGACAAGGTAACGCTGGGGGATCATAGGGAGCGGATTAGTCTCTTCCTTATCGATTCACCTGTATTTCCAGTGATGCTGGGGGTTCCCTGGCTGGCCAGTCACAATCTCAGGATTTCGTGGAGACAGGGGGTTCTCCAGGGGTGGTCAGAGGAGTGTTCAGGTAGGTGTATGGGAGTTTCCATCGGTGCCACGTCGGTGGAGAGTCCAGACCAGGTTTCCACTGTGCCGATTTGGCTATCGCCTTCTGTAAGAAGAGGGCGACTAAATTACCACCTCATCGACAGAGGGATTGTGTGATAAACTTCCAGGTAAACGCTGTGCTTCCCAGGAGTCACGTGGACCCATTGTTACAGGAGGAGACATTGGCTATGGAGACATGTCACAGAATCTTTGGGACAGGGGTACATTCAGCCCTCCATCTCACCCGTCTCCTCGAGTTTCTTTTCCGTGAAGAAAAAGGAGGGAGGTCTGAGTCCGTGCATTGATTATAGAGGTCTCAATTCCATCACAGTGGGGTTTAGTTACCTGCTACCTCTCATCGCTATGGCGGCGGAATCATTTCACGGAGCGCGTTTTTTTCATGAAACTGGACCTCAGGAGCGCGTATAATCTGGTGCGTAATCAGGAGGGAGACGAGTGAAAAACGTGTTTAGTACCATTGTGAGTACCTCCTCATGCCGTATGGGTTAAAGAATGCTCCAGTCGTCTTTCAATCCTTTGTAGATGAGATTCTCAGGGACCTGCACGGGCAGGGTGCGGTTGTATCTATCGATGATATCCTGATCTATTCCACCACACGCGCTGCACGTGTCTCTGGTGCGCAAGGTGCTTGGTAGACTGCTGGAGCATGACGTATACGTCAAGGCTGAGAAGTGTGTGTTCTCCAAACGAGCCGTCTCCTTCCTGGGTTATCCCATTTCCACCTCGGGTGTGGTGATGGAGTGTGACCGCGTTAAGGCTGTGTGTAATTGGCCGACTCCAGCCACTGTGAAGGAGGTGCAGTGGTTTTTAGGGTTTACTACCGGAGGTTTATCCGGAGTTCTGGCCAGGTAGCGGCCACCATTACCTCACTGCTGAAGGGGGTGCCGGTGCGTTTACGGTGGTCGGCAGAGGCGGACAGAGCCTTCAATCGGTTGAAGGCGCTGTTCACTGATGCGCCCGTGTTAGCGCATCCGGACTCCTCTTTAGCGTTCATAGTGGAGGTGGACGCATCCGAGTCTGGGGTGGGTGCTGTGCTATCACAGCGCTCCGGTACGCCACCGAAACTCTGCCCCTGTGCTTTCTTTTCGAAGAAGCTCGGTCCGGCGGAGCGTAACTATGATGTGGGGGACCGGGAGTTGTTAGCTGTGGTAAAGGCCCTGAAGGTGTGGAGACACTGGCTTGAGGGGGCTAAGCACCCTTTTCTCATCTGGACTGACCACCAGGAATATGTAGTATATCCGGGCAGCTAGGAGACTGAATCCGCGTCAGGCAAGGTGCGCCATGTTCTTCACCCGATTTAGGTTCACCATCTCGTATAGACCAGGTTCCCTGAACACGAAGGCTGACGTGCTGTCCCGTCTCTATGACACGGAGGATCGGCCCATCAGTCCTACTTCCATCCTTCCAGCCTCTAGGCTGGTGGCACCGGTGGTATGGGAGGTGGACGTGGACATTGAGCGGGCGTTACGGGTGGAACCTGCGCCTCCACAATGTCCTACGGGTCGCAAATACGTGCCCCTTAGTATTTGTGATCAATTGATTCGGTGGGCTCACACACTACCCTCTTCGGGTCATCCTGGTGTGGCGAGGACAGTGCGGGGTCTTAGGGGGAAGTAATAATAATATAATAATAATATATGCCATTTAGCAGACGCTTTTATCCAAAGCGACTTACAGTCATGTGTGCATACATTCTACGTATGGGTGGTCCCGGGGATCGAACCCACTACCCTGGCGTTACAAGTGCCATGCTCTACCAACTGAGCTACAGAAGGACCACCAGTACTGGTGGCCCACCTTGGCTAGGGACGTGCGGTTCTATGTCTCTTCTTGTTCGGTGTGCGCCCAGAGTAGGGCTCCTAGGCACCTTCCTAGAGGGAAGTTACAGCCCCTCCCCGTTCCACAACGGCCGTGGTCTCACCTGTCAGTGGACTTCCTTACCGATCTTCCCCCGTCTCAGGGGAACACCACGGTCCTGGTTGTTGTGGATCAGTTTTCTAAGTCCTGCCGTCTCCTCCCATTGCCTGGTCTCCCTACGGCCCTACAGACTGCGGAGGCTCTATTTACCCACATCTTCCGGCACTACGGGTTACCGGAGGACATCGTCTCTGATCAGGGTCCCCAGTTCACATCCCGAGTGTGGAGGGCGTCTGGTGGTCTCGGTCAGTTTGACCTCTGGTTATCACCCCGAGAGTAATGGGCAGGTGGAGAGAGTGAACCAGGAGGTGGGTAGGTTTCTGCGGTCGTATTGCCAGGACCGGCCAGGGGAGTGGTCAAGGTACGTCCCATGGGCGGAGTTGGCCCAGAATTTACTCCGCCACTCCTCCACGAACATGTCACCATTTCAATGCATGTTGGGCTACCAGCCGGTCCTGGCGCCGTAGCATCAGAGTCAGACCGAGGCTCCTGCGGTGGAGGAGTTGGTGCAGCGCTCCAAGGAGACCTGGAGGGCCGTCCAGGAATCCCTCAAGCAAGCCGGTAGACGGCAGAAGAGGAGCGCTGACCGCCACCGCAGTGAGGCCCCTGTGTTTGTACCGGGGGACAGGGTCTGGCTCTCGACCCGAAACCTACCCCTCCGCTTGCCCTGCCCGGAAGCTGGGGCCGCAGTGTGTGGGGCCCTTCAAAGTCCTGAGGAGGATAAACGAGGTGTGTTATAGATTACAACTCCCTTCCTATTATCGTATTAACCCCTCGTTTCATGCGTCTCTACTCAGGCCGGTGGAGGCTGGTCCCCTGCAAGAATGTGAGGTGCGGGAGGTGCCTACGCCCCCTCTGGACATCAAGGGGGACACAGTACATGCTGTTCTAGCATCGAGACGCTGGGTGAGGGGCCTGCAGTACCTCGTGGACTGGTAGGGGTACGGCCCGGAGGAGAGGTGCTGGGTACAGGTGGGGGACATCTTGGATCAGTCACTGTTGAGGGATTTCCATCGCCTCCATCCGGCTCGCCCTGCGCCTCGCCCTCCAGGTCGCCCTCGAGGCCGGTGTCGCGCGTCAGCGAGGGGGGTACTGTCACGACTCCTACCAAAGGTGGCTCCTCTTCCTGTTCGGGTGGCACTCGGCGGTCGTCGTCACCGGCCTACTAGCTGCCACCGAACCCTTTCCCTTTTCTGTTGTTTTTGTCTGATTAGTATCACCTGTTTCTTGTTTAGGTTTTTAGTTGGGCTATTTTAGCCGGTAGGCCCGCCTGCTCTTTGTGCGGGCTTAATGATTTCCCACTGTGTTATTGTGTGGTAGTGCGTTTTGTTTTTGGGTTTTCCCTCCGGACTGGTTTGGTCCTGGTTTTGGGCATTTGTGAATGTGCGCCCAGTATCTTGGCGAGTACAATTTTTCCTGTGCGTAATAAAGCACTATTGACACTACAGTCAAAGATTATTATAACTAATAATTATAACTTTCATCTGTGGTAAGATCATAGTAATCTCATATGGGAGTGGATTTGATTTTAGATTACAAAGACTTTTGAATTGACCTATGCCTGCATCAGAGTTTCTGCATATAGAAACACCGTTTTAAAATGCCTCTTAAAAGGTCCAATGCAGCTGTTTTTATCTCAATATCAAATCATTTCTGGGTAACAATTAAGTACCTTACTGTGATTGTTGTCCCCCACTGTGAAATCAGGGAAGGGACAGTGGATCTGTCTCCTGTATGTTCGTTTGTATGTTTATTAGTCACACGCAATATCTCAGACAGCACTGGGCCAATTTTGACAAAACTTGAGTGAATGATGTGTCTTGCCATAGAGCTCTGGCATTTACACAATTACACTGATTGGCTCAAGGTGGGAGTTATAGTAGTTAACTGTGCTTTAATGCGATATCTCAAATTCCATAAATGGTCATTATTTCACTTAAACAATGGGGAAGAGCCAGAAAGATCCGTTTTAGGCTACGTCTACTGGAATTCCTTACAGTTTTGTTGTTTTAGTGAAAATAAATCACCTGGGGCAACTTCAGAGAAGGCTTAACTTGTCCGACTGCTTGGTTCACTTGCCCCAGGCAGTAGGGCAAACCTTACTAGGTTCCTGAGTTTTACCTGGTTACCATCAGGTGACCTGTGGTGCCACCTCTGCTGCCTGGTGATATCACTCCACCCATGCAAAACGAGCTGAAATTTCAGGCAGTATTTTCAAACAGCTCTTACACTGAAGGGTATTATCATAATTTTCACAATTTCATAGTATAATTCCAGCCTCATAGTGTGGAAATATAAAACACAAGAAATCTGCATGACTGCATTGCCCCTTTAACTAAAGTGAATTGTAAACTATTTCGATAGAGATGTTTTATTTTGTCATTGAAGACAACAATAGGCTTATTTATAGACAAATCAAATATAATTTTCTCATATTTTAAAGAACATAAACAGCTATCGGCTATAGCAAGTCATTGTGACTTTTTAAAAGTGAATAAAGAAATTGTTAATGCTTGTTCCTATGACCATCAATCCTATTTCATCTTTCAGTAGGGTGTAGTGTTTCCGTTGAAGCTACTCAACCTGGGCTACCTACATAATGAGATCAAGGTGGGAGTTCTATGAGCCTGAACCGGGGTAAACTGGGATATGGCTCCTCACCTCACTGCAAAAAAAGCGAGGGAGGACTGGGTCAAATCGACCATCACCGGGCCATAATGTCAACAAAACAGCATGATGCATTGTTCAGAAACATAAAACATACATTTTCTATCAAATAGGTTATACATTAGGCTACCATTTTTGTAGTTTTCCTTGGGAAGGCAGGTAAAGCGATATACGTTTTAATAAAGAGAAAACCCTTATGCATGTGAAAACACAATCTTAACTAATTACTGCACGTGCTTGACATACCTCACTTTTGTTTTCAGCCGACTTCGCCGTCTTTGACAGGGGCACCCGGTTCACTTTCAGGAGGCCCGGTTTCAAAATGAATACAATCAATGCTAACCCCGTTCACAAGGGGCATGCCAGGGACATCGAATTCCTTCCATTTCAAGCCTCCTCCCTGCTCCTTTAACTCGGAAATGTTTTGTTTTCCAAGATTGCCCAAGGTGGGTGGAGATGTTATTTTACGACCAATGGAATGGTCTAAAATGAGCAAGCCCCGGACCGGGCGATGCAAAAATTAAGTGAGACCCAGGCTACCTAAGTATGATTCTCAATCAGAGACAACTAATGACACCTGCCTCTGATTGAGAACCTTACTAGGCCGAAACATAGAAATCTCAAAATCATAGAAAAACAGACTGCCCACACCCAACTCACGCCCTGATCACACTAAATAACGACAAAACAAACAAAATAAAGGTCAGAATGTGACAGTACCCCCCCCCCCCCCCCCAAGGTGCGGACTCCGGCAAAACCTGAACCTATAGGGGAGGCTCTGGCGCGGGACGTGGACCCCACTTCACCACAGTCTTTGTCCGCTTTAGTCTCCTCCTAGGAACGGCGACCCTCGCCGCCGACCTAGGATTGGCAACCCTACTGAATGGCCCCACTGGACTGAGGGGCAGCTCCGGACTGAGGGGCAACTCCGGACTGAGGGGCAGCTCGGGACTGAGGGGCAGCTCCGGACTGAAGGGCAGCTCCGGACTGAAGGGCAGCTCCGGACTGAAGGGCAGCTCCGGACTGAAGGGCAGCTCCGGACTAGCTGACGACTCTGGCAGATTGGCAGATCCTGGCTGACTGGTGGCTCTGGCGGATCCTGGCTGACTGGAGGCTCTGGCGGATCCTGGCTGATTGGCAGTTCTGGCGGCTCCTTGCAGACTGGCGTCTCTGGCGGCTCATGACAGATGGGAGACACTAGCAGCTCTGGACAGGCGGGAGACTCGAGCAGCTCTGGACAGGCGGGAGACTCTAGCAGCTCTGGACAGGCGGGAGACTCTAGCAGCTCTGGACAGGCGGGAGACTCTAGCAGCTCTGGACAGGCGGGAGACTCTAGCAGCTCTGGACAGGCGGGAGACTCTAGCAGCTCTGGACAGGCAGGAGACTCTAGCAGCTCTGGACAGGCAGGAGACTCTAGCAGCTCTGGACAGGCGGGAGACTCTAGCAGCTCTTGACAGCCGGCCCAAGGAGACGCACTGGAGACCAGATGCGTAGAGCCGGCTTCATGGCACCTGGCTCGATGCCCACTCTAGCCCAGCCGATACGAGGAGCTGGTATGTACCACACCGGGCTATGCACCCGCACTGGGGACACCGTGCACTCCACAGCATAACACGGCGCCTGCCCGGTCTCTCTCGCCCTCCGGTAAGCACCGGAAGTTGGCGCAGGTCTCCTACCTGTCTTCGCCACACTTCCTGTGTGCCTCCCCCAATAATTTTTGGGGGCTGACTCTCGGGCTTCCATCCGCGACGCCGTGCTGCCTCCTCATACCAGCGCATCTCTGCCTTCACTGCCTCCAGCTCTTTTCAGTATGTCAATGGCCAGATTCACTTGCCACTCTTGCACCCACAGCTGGGGAAAATGACTAGTCAATGGGGATCTGTAATTGATTTTGAAAGTGCCCAGTAAGTGATATCTTGGCTAGCTTGGCAAGTAGCTCTAATCTAGACAAATTGGAATGTGAGGGAACGTGACTTTGAAGCATCACTCTCTGCACTATTGAGTGGTCCGTCAGTGCACGGGAGAGAAAAACCAAACAGAAATGCTCTGAAAAACGGTCATCATTGTGAATTGAATTTATCTCATACTATTTGGTCAGAGACATCTACAATACAATAGATAATGAGCATTTTCTCACTTCGGTAGTAAATAGCGCGGAACTACCTTTTGTCACATGTGCCAGATACAACAGTTGTATACTTTTACTGTGAAATGCTTACTTAAGACCTTTCCCAACAATGCAGCGTTTAAAAGTAAGAAAATAACATTCGAAAATAATAACACAATTGATATCAATAACAAGGCTATATTACAAGCAGTACCAGTACAGAGTCAATGTGCAGTGTAAAAGTGTGTGTGTGTGTTTTTGTTTCATTATCCTTGTGGGTACCAGAAGTCCTCAAAGGAAAATTCTGAGAAGTAGGGTCATTTCACCAGTCCCGATGAGGAAAAATTATATTTTAGGCTCAGGTTCATTAAAACAAATGTGACCAATACATTTGACTTGATTTAGGGTTACAATTAGGGTTAAGGTTGGGGGTTAGGTTTAGAAGTTAGGGTTAGGTATAGTGTTAGGCTTAGGGTAAATAGGATTTTTGAAAGGGAACACATTTTTTGGTCGCCAAAAGGATAGAAAAACAAAACTGTGTGTGAGTGGCGTCAATATGCATGTGTGTGTGTTGGAGAGTCAGTGTACGTATCTGTGAGTGTGTGGGTTGCAATAATCATTTAGACAGGTTACCTTGGCGTCCTTGGGCACAGGGACTATGGTGGTCTGCTTGAAACATGTAGGTATTACAGACTGGGTCAGGGAGAGGTTGAAAATGTCAGTGAAGACACTTGCCAGTTGGTCGGCGCATGCTCCGAGTACGTGTCCTGGTATTCCGTCTGACCCACGGCCTTGTGAAGGTTAACCTGTTTGAAGGTCTTGGTGCTCTCATGCATGGTTCATATTTGCATGCCTCGAAGCGGGAATAGAAGGTATTTATCTCGTCTGGGCAGCTTTGTAATCCGTGATAGTTTGCAGCGCTGCCAAATCCGACGAGCGTCAGAGCCGGCGTAGTCGGATCCAATCTTAGTCTTATATTGATGCTTTGCCCGTTCGATGGCTTGTCGGAGTTCGTAGCGGGATTTCTAATAAGCATCCAAATTAGTGTCCCGCTCCTTGAAAGCGGCAGCTCTAGCCTTTAGATCAGTGCGGATATTGCCTGTAATCGATGGCTTCTGATTGGGATACAGTGCATTCAGAAAGTATTCAGACCCCTTCCCCTTTTCCACATTTTGTTACATTACAGCCTTATTCTAAAATTGATTAAATAAATGTTTCCCTCAATCTACACACAATACCCCATAACGACAAAGTGAAAACAGGTGTTTGCAAATGTAGTAAAAAAATTACAATTGAAATGCCTTATTTAAATAAGTATTCAGACCCTTTGCTATGGGATTCGAAATTGAGCTCAGGTGCATCCTGTTTCCATTGATCATCCTTGAGTTGTTTCTACAACTTGATTGGAGTCCCCCTGTGGTAAATTCAATTGATTAGACATTATTTAGAAAGGCACACACTTTTCTACATAAGGTCCTACAGTGACACTGTGCATGTCAGAGCAAAAACCAAGCAATGAGGGAGGTTGAAGGAATTGTCCAGAGCTCTGAGACAGGATTGTGTTGAGGCACAGATCTGGGGAAGGGTACCAAAACATTTCTGCAGAATTGAAGGTCCCCAAGAACACAGTGGCCTCCATTATTCTTAAATGGAAGATGTTTGGAACCACCAATACTCTTCCTAGCGCTAGCCACCTGGCCAAACTGAGCAATCGGGGGAGAAGGGCCTTGGTCAGGCAGATGGCCACTCTGAGAGAGCTCCAGAGTTCCTCTGTGGAGATGGGAGAACCTTCCAGAAGGACAACCATCTCTGTAGCACTCCACCAATCAGGCCTTTATGGTAGAGTGGCCAGAAGGAAGCCACTCCTCAGTAAAAGGTACATGAAAGGTTGCTTAGAATTTAACAAAAGGTACATAAAGGACTCTCAGACCATGAGAAAAAATATTCTATGGTCTGATGAAACCAAGATTGAACTCTTTGGCCTGAATGCCAAGCATCACACCTGGAGGAAACCTGGCACCATCCATACAGTGAAGCATGGTGGTGGCAGCATCCTGCTATGCAGATGTTTTTTAGTGGCAGGGACTGGGAGACTAGTCAGGATTGAGAGAAAAATGAACAGAGCAAAGTACAGAGAGATCCTTGATGAAAACCTGCTCCAGAGCACTCAGGACCTCAGAATGGGGTGAAGGTTCACCTTCCAACAGGACAACGACCCTAAGCACACAGCCAAGACAACACAGGAGTGGCTTCAGGAGAAGTCTCTGAATGTTCTTGAGTGGCCCAGCCAGAGTCCGGACTTGAACCCGATTGAACAGCTCTGGAGACCTGAAAATGGCTGTGCAGAGACGCTCCCCATCCAACCTGACAGAGCTTGAGAGAATCTGCAGTGAAGAATGGGAGAAACTCCCCAAAAACAGGCGTGCCAAGCTTGAAGCATCATACCCAAGAAGACTCGAGGCTGTAATCGCTGCTTCAACAAAGTATTGAGTAAATGGTCTGAATAGTTATGTAAATGTGATATTCTATTTTATTTTATACACTTGCAAAAATGTCTAAACTGTTTTTGCTTTGTCAATATGGGGTATTGTGTGTAGATTCAGGCTGTAATGTAACAAAATGTGGAAAAAGTCAACGGGTCTGAATACCTTCCGAATGCACTGTATATGTACGTTCACTGTGGGGATGACGTCGTTGATGCAGTTATTAATGAAGCCGGTGACTGATGTGGTAAAGAGCTCAATGTTATCAGATGAATTTGGAACATATTCCAGTCTTTGCTAGCTAAACAGTTTGGTAGCGTAGCATCTGCTTTGTCAGACCACTTCTGTACCACTCTGGTACTTCCTGCTTGTTTGAGTTTTTGCTTGTAAGCAGGAATCAGGAGGATAGAGTTATGGTCAGATTTACTGAAGGGAGGGCAGGGGAGAGCTTCGTATGCATTTCTGGAGTAAAAGTGGTCTAGAGTTTTGTCGCCTCTGGTTGCACAGGTGACATGCTGGTAGAAATGGGGTAAAACTGATTTCAGTTTCCCTTCATTAAAATCACTGGCCACTAGGAACACAGCCTCAGGATGTGCATTTTCATGTTTGTTTATGAGTTGATAGTAGTGGCTGCCTACACCATAGGATAATGCAAAATGATGATGCCCGACCCAGAGACTGTCTCAGGATGCGAAGGCCGTCTCCAAGCGATTCAGGTTCGAGGAGTCATTCAGCTCCCTACAGAAGATAATCTTCTGATAGATGGGTATGAGCACTTCTACTGTAGATGGACTCTTTACTGATTGTATGTTGTTTACCACACCACACTGTCTGTACTCCACAAGCCAAACTATATCTCTGTTTGCCTGCATTGCATTTCAATGAATTCAACTTCTGACGTTGTTTGTTTGGTTCCCCATTCTTTCACTTTCTGTTTAATATGTTTAGCTTGTTTGCCATTCTTTTCCTAATGTTCATACAGTATGTTCAGAATTCACAAGTCCAATTTATTTTGCTATCATAACTTGTATAAAGCCATTTGACTGTTTATTTCCACGTTTATTTTCCACGTTTTACAGATCTCATTTTCACTGTAAAATGTCACATCCGAATAGATCAATCTGAAAACATAGAACAATACCTCCTTGGAAGACAACATTTCTGGTTGTTCAGATACTGTACAGTACAACTGGAACCATTGCCTAAATGTTTCTCAAGTGATGGATATTAAGATATGGCTTTGGACTAAGCAATTACCAGTGTTGGGGTGTACTGAACGAAATGTGGTTCAGTTAGTAATTAAACTACATTTTGCACATTGTGGTAGTGCAACTCAATTCAAATATTTGTAGTGTTTTCAATAGTTAATTACTTTATTGCCATCTAGTGGTGTAGGTAACTAATGGAATGAAACACTACTTTTTTTTGCAAAAATAAAATATGGGTGAAGTAGGCAAGAATTTCCTTAATTTTCAGACCTGGCTAATTCTCACCTGAAACAACATTTTTTTTGTGTTTAATAGGATAAATTACACGTTCTGTTAACATCTTATTACAGAGTTATCTGTTCTTGCTATTTATATTCTATGACATTGCAGATTGAGTAATATAGTTTACTTAACTTCTTCCAGTGTGAAGTAATTGGT
This sequence comes from Oncorhynchus gorbuscha, assembly GCF_021184085.1. Lineage (NCBI taxonomy): Eukaryota > Metazoa > Chordata > Actinopteri > Salmoniformes > Salmonidae > Oncorhynchus > Oncorhynchus gorbuscha. Next base: position 23,916,510 of record NC_060194.1, read on the forward strand.
GGCTGGTAAACTCTTTTCAGAGTAGCTTCCCCAACACTGCCAATTTACATTATTCATCTGGAGAAATGTTATACTAGGAATATGTTGTTGTTTTTTTACCACTGCATATGACACAATTGCTGCTCTGTTATTGTCCTTTCATTCTCACCAGTAGGATGAACATTTTACTCAGGACAGCGCTGAGCAAATTGAATATGCATGACATTTTATGGACGTAGCACTTTTTTCATTTTCCCTGTATGTAAATGTTATGTACACAGTAGCATCGATAAACATTGGTCAAATCATCAACATTACTGTGGTTATTCCAAACCAAGAGGCAGCTTGTGTATGCCCTTTTGTCTAAATAAGTGTCCCGCACTGCACTCTGGTGCTTTTTTCAAATATGACTATGAAACTTCAATTCATAAAACTATGGCGACACCATGACTGATGACATGGGGACAATTGTAGCAGTTCTACCTACATCACACTGTAGTTTTGGTGACTGGTGAGCAGATCAGGAGGACCAGTTGCCTGTCTCAAGTCCTTCTGTCTTATTTGGCGGTGGTGTGAATGTGAGAAGGTCAATACGCTGACCCTCTCTAAGCTGCAGCACTGCCTGCGTTAAATTCCACCTAGTGGCGCCAGGGAAAGAGAGAAGGGTACTTACTGTATGATGAACAACAGCATTCAATTGCATTATATGGATCAATCAATTTCCTCTAATTTCCTCTGTATTTATATAGAATAATATTGATGAAGAGTACCTACCCAAGTGTTTGGGGGTCTCTTACTGAGGATGTGTAGAGGTAGCCACCATCTTTAGATCCTGTCACTGGGATTTTGATCTGAAACATAAAAAGTAATATTAATATCTTGCACACAGTGATGGATAATGGTAATGCTGGTGATGCTCCTAGTTGGTTCCCATACAGGAGGAATGACCCCCAGAGAGCTACCTCAGCCGTGTAAGGTTCCACCCGGTTGTGTCGGTCAGACAGGTGGATGTTGTGGACCTTCAGGGGTGGTGCTCCCAGACTGTCCATGGCTGTCTGGTTGGCTTTCAGCTGCTCCAGGGCTAGACGGTGGTAGTCCGACCGTGAGAAGTTCTCTAGCAAAGAAAACAAAGAGTGGCAGGCAGAAATATTTACATGAGCACATTTTGCTTTCATTCACTTTCTAACATTAAGAACCCTGAATTATCCATGGCAACACCTACACTGAGTGATACGTACTTTGCAGAAGGTAATACATTGTGCCGCATCCAGCACCAGTCAACAAGGTGGTGTAGATGGCCATCTGCTGGAGTTTGCTTGTGGAGACCCTCATGATTGTTGCTTAGAGTAGCAAACTCACAGTACCAGTGACAAGAATATCCTGGAGAGTGGACTGTTTGATGACAGACATACAAGTTATAAAGACGTTCTCCAAAATGTACAAACTCCACAAAACCATCCCACATTTCATCAGAATCTTTGAGTCAAAAGGAGCATACATTCAGATTATTTGCACAATTGATCATCCAACTCATGAAATAATCATATTTATTTTGGATCTGTTACTCTTTATTGTCGTCTTTATCAAATCTGTTTTGTTAAAGGGATAGTTCACCCAAATTACATTGGTTTCCTTACCTTGTAAGCAGTCTATGGACAGCAGTCCATGCTTTGGTTTTGTTTACTTGGCCACTGTTTTAAATGCTAGCTTGTTAGCATGTTTGGCACAAATCCAATGTAAATCAATGGTACCTATATTAACATTTCCGTGCTTCATGTCCACATCATCTGTAAGTAACTTCATTGAGTTACACAATACATTTTTGTTGATTCTTTAGTATGATTTTGACATGAAGCACAGATTAAATCAAAGCATGGATTTGTGTCCCACCTTGTCCATAGACTGCTTACAGGGCAAGGAAACCAATATATTTCTTTCTAATTATGGTGAACTATCCCTTTAAAGCTAAGATCTTTAGTTGAAACAATAACAAAGGGTCGCCCCGCCTGTGTTTTAGTAAAAAGCTGAGTGATGTGCCTGTAGAAATGTAACTACTCTCAAATGTATAGACATAGCTATGGATGCAAGGACTGACCATCCAAGATAAACATAATTATAGATTTAACAATGTTTTGAGGCTATACAGTGTTGACATTTACATTGCTTACAATTATTAGGCCTAAAACAAGCTTATATTTTAAGTTCTGATGGGGTACGACCATTAAGTAAGCTCATGAGGCATTTATTAGTCATATTCCTCAATAATCAATAGCCTTATTATCTGATAAGTACAAAAATGGATGTAGCAACTAAGGATTTTAATTTTAAGGGTAGGTCAGACATTAAAATGACAGTTTCCTCTTTTACTGACCACATTCTGTGTGACTGGGTGCAGTAGGCCTATAATTGTACAATGAAAGAACGAGGTTTGGGTAGGAAATTATTTATATATATATATTTTAAAGTGGGTAGGGAGAGAGTAACAGTCCAGTGTCTTGGAGCAGAGAAAGCCAAGACAAGACTACCCTGAGAACCCACTTAAGACCTGTACACAGGTACAAATTTGCACAAAATACAGTGCCTATAGAAAGTCTACACCCCCTTGAGCCGTTTTCACATTTTTCTGCCTTTAATGAAATTTAAAAAGGGATTACATTAGACATGATTCACAGCTGTGACAGCTGACAAAGGTGCTTCCACCAAGTACTAACTTAGGGGGGTAGAGACTTATCAAATTTGGAAAATGTTCTATGGCTTTCTATCACTTTGAAAATGTAGAGTAGAGTAGGTTGTGTAGATCTGTATGAAAACAAATATAACGTAATCCTTTTTAGATGTAATTTTCTGACAGCAAAACGTAAACAGTTTAAGAGTGTAGACTTTCTATAGGCACTGTATTTCTTAAAATGATCCCCTACAGTATATTCATATTAGTGTCAATCTATACTGATCAAAAATATAAATGCAACGTATAAAGTGTTGGTTCCATGTTTCATGAGTTTACATCCTGTTAGTAAGCATTTCTCCTTTTCCAAGATACCCCATCCACCTGACAGGTGTAGCATATCAAGAAGCTTATTGAAACATGATTATTACAAAGGCTCACCTGGGGCTGGGGACAATAAAAGGCCACTCAACACAATGCCACAGATGTCTCAAGTTTTGAGGGAGTGTGCAATTGGCATGCTGACTGCATGAATGTCCACCAGAGCTGTTGCCAGACAATTTCACGTTAATTACTCTATCAAACGTCGTTTTAGAGAATATGGCAGTGCGCCCAACCGGGCCTCATAACCACAGATCAGTGTAAGCAGGCCAGCCCAGGACATCCACATCCAGCGATCACCTAACGCCTACGGGATTGTCTGAGAACAACCACCCGGACAGCTGATGAAACTGAGGAGTATTTCTGTCTGTAATGAAGCCCTTTTGGAGGGAAAAACCCATTCAGATTGGATGGCCCTGGCTCCCAAGTGGGTGGGTCTATGCCCTCCCAGGCCCACCCATGGCTGCGCCCCTACCCAGTCATGTGAAATCCATGGATTTGGGCCTAATGCATTTCAATTGATTGATTTCCTTATATGAACTGTAACTCGGTAAAATCTTTGAAATTGTTGCGTTACAATTTTTGTTCAGTAACGTTATAGGTTAGGCTTCTTGTGACATCGCCATCTAGGGTATTCAAAGTGTAATTAGTATTTTGCGGGTAAGCGCAACCAAGGATAGCACTGTAGCGCAGCCTTGGAAATTCATTCAAGCAAAACGTTCTTGTAGCCTGGTGTAGGCATTTCGTACGAAGACTTTTACGACCAAATTAAATTTAGAGGAACATGCACTACTCTAAAAATATAATTCAAAATGTACATGTACAAAATGTACAAAATGTAAATCTACAACAACAGTTCAATTAGAGACTGAACTGAGGACATTCATGCTGTATTTATGGGAGTCGCCATATTGCTGCCTAAACCTACATCTAACCTAAAGCTTGCTTGAGCTGAAACCAGTCATTGGCTGAAACACAGCCATACATTTTAAAATACATGTAAACGTTATGTAAATGAACGAAAATATAATAATTACCTAATGTCGTAATTTGTTTTTATAACAAAACGTACAACCACATAAGAGGCGAGACGTCCATATCACGTGATGAAACTTCACGTTCTATGTACACGTCACACGCAAGCTGTCTTGAAAAAAAAGTGTTATGAAAGTTGTTACACAGTTATATCACAGCGACAAGAGCTCGACAGTAGCATTTTATTCACATAAGCGAGTCATCTGCGTCAATTTACTGTCGTCGAGGGCAATACAGAAAGTAGGTAAGGACATCATGCTTGTATGTAAACCAGTTTTAATTAGTGCTGAATGCGGAACTCATTCAACAAGGACAGCATTGCGCATTGTTTCCAGCGAATTCGTGAAGTTGTACGTGTGTTACTGTATTTGTTCTTGATGTCATGCAGAACATAGACTTACCATTTTCATGTCAATTATGAAATTCCTTGTCTAATTTTTAAGTTACTTGTGTAAATCAATGGAGACCTCGAATGTTCCTATTATTTGTAATGATTTGCATTTGTAATTTGTAATGAGCAGCACCCCACCCTAGTTCTAGTTTATATATTTGCAATATGGATACCTTGAGATGTATATAGCTATCGCGGGGTCGCGGGGCATCCCACCATGATAGCTAACGTTAGTGTACTCATTATTACACTGCACCATTTTAGGTCTGATAGGAAGGAAGCCTTCATCAACTGTGTACATTGCACAAAGACCTTAGATACGTCCTGGAAATACAGTGCATTCGGAAAGTTTTCGGGCCCCTCGACTTTTTCTACATTTTGTGAAGTTACATCCTTATTCTAAAATGTATTAAATATATTTCCCCTCATCGATCTACACACAATACCCCATAATGACCAAGTGAAAACAGGTTTCTAGAAATGTTTGCAAATGTATTCACACACACACACACACACACACACACACACACACACACACACACACACACACACACACACACACACACACACACACACACACACACACACACACACACACACACACACACACAAACATATTTACATAGGTATTTAGACCCTTTGCTATGAGACTCAATTGAACTCAGGTGCATCCCTTTTACATTGATCATCCTTGAGATGTTTCTACAACTTGATTAGAGTCCACCTGTGGTAAATTCATTTGAACGGACATGATTTCGAAAGGCACACACCTGTCTATATAAGGTCCCACAGTTGACCGTGCATGCCAGAGAAAAACCCAAGCCATGAGGTTGAATGAAGGAATTGTCCGTAGAGCTCCGAGTCAGGATTGTGTCGAGATACAGATCTAGGGAAGGGTACCAACACATTTCTTCCGCATTGAAGGTCCCCAAGAACACAGTGGTCTCCATCATTCTTAAAGGGAAGAAGTTTGGAACCACCAAGACTTCCTAGAGCTGACCAGAAGGGCCTTGGTCAGGGAGGTGACCAAGAACCCAATGGTCACTCTGACAGAGCTCCAGAGTACCTTTGTGGCGATGGTTGTCCTTCTGGAAGGTTCTCCCATCTCTGCTGCACTCTACCAATCAGGCCTTTATGGTAGAGTGGCCAGACGGAAGCCACTCCTCAGTAAAAGGCACATGACAGCGCACTTGGAGTTTGCCAAAAGGCACCTAAAGGGGATTCTCTGGTCTCATGAAACCAATAAATATTTGGCCAGAATGCCATAACGCTTGAATGCCAAGCGTTATGTCTGGAGGACACCTGGCACCATCCCTATGGTGAAGCATGGTGGTGGCAGCATCATGCTCTGGGAATGTTTTTCAGTGACAGGGACTGGGAGACTAGTCTGGATCAAGGGAATGATGAACGGTGCAAAGTACAGAGAGATCCTTGATCCCTGCTCCAGAGCGCTCAGGACCTCAGGCTGGGACGAAGGTTCATCTTCCAACAGGACAACGACCCTAAGCACACAGCCAAGACAACGCAGGAGTGTATTCGGGACAAGTCCCTGAACAAGTCCCTGACGTGAACCAGATTGAACATCTCTGGAGAACCTGAAAATAGCTGTGCAGCGACGCTCCCCATCCAACCTGACAGAGCTTGAGAGGATCTGCAGAGAAGATGGGAACAAATTCCCCAAATACAGGTGTGCCAAGTTTGTAGCGTCATACCCTGTACTCGCTGCCAAAGGTGCTTTAACAAAGTACTGCATAAAGGGTCTGAATACTTATGTAAATGTGATATTTCAGTTCTGTATTTAATACATTTGCTAAAATATCTAAACCTGTTTTCACTTTATCATTATGGGGCCACTCTGTTCTTGGGGACCTTAAATGATGCAGAAATGTTCTGACATTACACAATCCTAACTCGGGGCTCTACGGACAATTCCTTCGACCTCATGGTTTATATAGACAGGTGTGTGCCTTTATATAGACAGGTGTGTGCCTTTCCAAATGATTTCCAATCAATCAAATTTACCACAGGTGGACTCCAAGTTCTAGAAACATCCCAACGATGATCAATGGAAACAGGATGCACTTGATCTCAATTTCGAGTCTCATAGCAAAGGGTCTGAATAAATAAGGTTTTTTATTTTTAATACATTTGCAAACATTTCTAAACACCTATACTGTAACAAAATGAGGAAAAGTCAAATGGTCTGAATACTTTCCGAATGCACTGTATGTTGGCTTTGACAGAATTGAAAGGAGCAAGACACTGGTTTCTTTCCAACCATTTCCTTCCCAACTCCCTGTTCCTCTCTGCTGTCAGACATGTTTGGTTCAGTAGTGGTGGGCATCGGGACAGCAGGCTTTGTGAGGATCAGGGACATGCTAGCCCCTCTGCCTTCCAGTGCAGCTGAGAAGCTCAGTGTCAAAGGCTTCATTTCCAGGTGAGGCACCAAGACATCTCATTGTTTGCTGACAGTAAAAAAACAAGAGAAAAACAATGGTTGCAATATACGAAATAAATAGAAACACAGCAGTGTGTCCAGGTGCTGGTTTTGGCAGGAACAACTAGTATTAACTTCTTGGCGCACCCATCCCTTTAGCGGGATCATTTTCGTCAACATGCGCTGAATTGCAGAGCGACAAATTCAAATAAAATTACTAAAAATATTAAATTTTCATGAAATCACAAGTGCAATATAGCAAAACACAGCTTAGCTTGTTTTTTTTTTTTTATTTAAAAAAATTAAAATAAATTTTAACCCTTTTTCTCCCCAATTTCGTGGTATCCAATTGTTGTAGTAGCTACTATCTTGTCTCATCGCTACAACTCCCGTACGGGCTTGGGAGAGACGATACACAACCCAACCAAGCCGCACTGCTTCTTAATACAGCGCGCATCCAACCCGGAAGCCAGTCGCACCAATGTGTCGGAGGAAACACCGTGCACCTGGCCACCTTGGTTAGCGCGCACTGCGCCCGGCCCGCCACAGGAGTCGCTGGTGCGCGATGAGACAAGGACACCCCTACCGACCAAGCCCTCCCTAACCCGGACGACGCTAGGCCAATTATGCGTCGCCCCATGGACCTCCCGGCCGCGGCCGGTTACGACAGAGCCTGGGCGCGAACCCAGGGACTCTGATGGCACAGCTGGCGCTGCAGTACCAGCTTAGCTTGTTGTTAATCCACCTGGCGTGTCAGATTTCAAAAAAGCTTTACAGCAAAAGCTATCCAAGCGTTTATGTTAGGACATCTCTCTCAGCAGACAAAACATTACAAACAGCTAGCAGAAAGTCAGAAAAGCAATAAAATGAATCGCTTACCTTTGATGATCTTCGGATGTTTGCACTGACGAGACACCCAGTTACACAATAAATGTTCCTTTTGTTCGATAAAGATTATTTTTATATCCAAAAACCTCCATTTGGTTGGCGTGTTTTGTTCAGAAATCTACAGGCTCGTGCATGTCATGACCAGCAGACAAAAATTCCAAATAGTATCCGTAAAGTTCGTAGAAACATTTTAAATGTTTTTTATTATCAATCCTCGGGTTGTTTTTACAATAAATAATCAATAATATTTCAACCGGACCGTAGCTTTTTCAATAGGAGAGAGAGAAAAAATGCTCCAAGCTGTCCATGTCTCAAGGCTTAAAAATCCTTATTTAACGTGTCTTCCCCCACTTTCATCTACACTGATTGAAGTGGATTTAACAAGTGACATGAATAAGGGATCATAGCTAGCTTTCGCCTTCATTCACCTGGTCAGTCTGTCATGGAAAGAGCAGGGGTTCTTAATGTTTTGTACACTCAGTGTATATTTGCAGTGCAATGACCTTTGTTGCACTGAAAATATGAAATAAATAAGCACTGAAGTCAAGGTCAGTCGCCTGTCATTTTTCACTGTGCGCTTTTTAACTTTTGTAATACTTCAATATTGTAGAGTGAAGCGATTAAAATCATATTACGTGATCTTGTTTAATGGTGATATATAATCACTGACCTGTCCTGTACTCGATCATAGAGGCAGCAGCTGGGATGTGTGGATGACCATGTTGCCTGAGTCGTGCACACTGTAGCAAACCTTTACACAACGGAACAATTCAACTGTGCTCTTGACAAGTTCATGTTTTTTCAAATCACTTTTCCCCTACTGAATACAACTCTAGTGCTGTCTTCCCATAGGAGGACCCTAGAGGAGCAGCAGGGAGTGAAACAGATCACTATCGAGGATGCCCTGAGGAGAGATGACATAAAGGTGGCCTTCGTCTGCACTGAAAACGCTGTGCATGAGGAAAACATCAGGTAAAACTCTCTCACTGACCCCATGTCTCTGACGGTCCTCTGTGGTAGTTGTTTAGTCACCCCGTCAGTTTTGTTTCTGTCTGAAGTGCTCTTACACAACAGAGCTATAGTTTCACCATGTTACAAATCACCACTAGGAGTCAGCACTGGAACACGTGTCAAGCTTCAGTACACTGTTGCTTTTCTTTCTCATTCCACTGAGGCTCAGTCTGTAGGTTAATTAACCATTCTTTGAACCTGGTCCATTTACCAGGCCCTCAGACAAACTGTCTAACAGTTGCAGTTTATAAGCTATGTATTATACAACGTTGGGACACACAGTAACACGACAGTTTAGCAAGTTGTTCAAGATATCGTCCTTGACCCTCATAGGTGCTTCATTGTAAATCGATCAGGTAACATCTGAGGCGGTTCCGGAGCTGTATCAACAAATGTCGCCCGGGGGGCTCCTCTGGCGTTCACATTATCCTGAGCAGTCTCCTCCCTCTCCCACAGCTGATTACAATATGTGTAGCTGTTTGATGTCTACCTCTCAAACCCTGGAGAGCATGACCAAGGCTACTGCTCTCTAAGGGCCCCTCATTATGACTGCAAACTGTAGCGAAAACACACTCTTAAATGATGCTTTCTACTCTCCCTCTCACTGCTAAATGTTAGGAGTGTACAGAGAGGCTTAGACGGGCTGTTAAAGAATGGAGAGTTATTTTAGGCTGCTTAATGAGGGGTGTTGAGAACATTGTCATCATGTTTCACTGCTAGACAGTTCCAGGCTAACGGTCTAAATGGAACAGCAGGTACTGTCCTTCATACTGTAAAGGAAAGGAAAAGTAAAGGGGGGGGGGGGCTGAAATGTTCTTGAACGACTTTGTCATACAGGATACTTCATTAACTTCTTTTGTTGTCAATTTAATTGGAATGTTTTTGAGAAAGTTACAAGGAGTTTAAGAGTGGTCAATGTGAAGTTTTCCAAACTCTGAACACCCTGGGTTATTGAAACATTGACCAACGGCTCTTACTGGGAAGTTTGGGATATTAAGTTACATTTGAGTTGTGCATCTCCCTAGTACAGAAGTCTTTTTAAATCGTCTTCATAATTTGTACTAATGTTCTGTTGAAGCAAGGTCTCTTTGACACCCTTCTTGGCTACTCAAACAAACTCAATTATCCTATACTATTTTGCATGTTCTAATGGAGCACAGGACATTTCTGGAAGCTGGGAAGCATGTCTGTGTGGAATATCCTATGGCCATGACACACAAGACTGCCGTGGACCTCTGGGACCTGGCTCAGGAAAAAGGTGAGCTGGACATAATCATTGGGAGAGATTTATTTTGGTTAATTCGAAGTGTATAGAGAAGACATGGTGAAGTATTGATGACATTATGGGGATGATGTAGTAGACGCGTATCTTAACTAGTATTGATCACCTATGTATTTAATGTTCTATGTCTACTATGTACCTAGGAGTGGTCCTGCATGAGGAGCACATAGAACTCTTGACAGCCGACTTTAAGCAGCTGAAGAAGGACATAGCAGGGAAAAAGCTGGAGGAAGGATCCCTTCACTTCACAGGTGAGAGACAGACTGGGACAGGGAGTAAAGCACAAATACACAAAAATCCCAGCACCACTGAGGCATCACCTCAAATACAACACTGATACATCACCTAAAATACAATACTTGTTACAGAAAATAACTGCATAACATGTATCAATTTGATGTACATCGTCCAGGTCACAGGGTTCGGAATGAATATTTCATTCCAGAGCTTTTGATATAGTATAGCTCCCATCAAAGTGACTTGTAAAATGTTGTTTTCTCAGTCTCCACAGTACACCCATTTAGGTTGATGTGAAAGAGAGCCAGCCTGTGGAGTGAGGCAGGCAGACAGATCTCTGGTGTGAAATACGGCAGGGTGTTATTGATGAAGTCTAGAGGTGCATGTCAAACAGCACCCTATTCCCTACATAGTGCACTATTGTCATTGGTAGTGTACTACATAGTGAATGGGGTGCCATTTGGGATGCGGACTAACTGTTCTATTCATCAGAGCACTGCTGGGGAACAAGTTAGTTAATGCATATGAATGGGCTTCTCCTAAAGCAGCCGTGACTGAATAATAAATCATAGTTCTCAACTTGAAACGCTCCACACAACCTCAGATGACAGACAATATTTTATAGCGGCTGACTTTTGACTAAGAATCGTAGCGGAGAGCGAGTGGAAGAGCCAGAGGGAGTAGTGTCTGACATTTGAGTCAGGGCAGTTTTAGGAGTTGGACTGTAGGAGGCAGCAAGCACCAAATGAAATATAACTGTATATTTTGGGAAATTCACTTCAATGGTTCATGTTAATTTTATGCTTTATGGTGTTATATATATATGCGCACCACAACAGTGTATGTCCTGTAATGTGATGAGTACAAAATCAATGCAAAATGTGTGCTAACCAGTCCTAAATGTAACCAGATGATGATTGACAATGAGCCAATGGATTACATGTCCCTTTATACAACTACTTCTGACTGTAGTGTTCCTGTGTGCTGTCTGATAGGAGGTCCTCTGAAGCCGGGCTTTGGGTTTCCAGCTTTCAGTGGCATCGCCCGGCTTACCTGGCTGGTGGATCTGTTTGGAGAGCTGTCTGTCACCGCTGCCAGCATGGAGGAAGACCAGGAGAATAAGTACATGAAGATGACCACTCAACTCATGACTAAAGAGCAGAAGTATGTACTGTACATTAGAATCAAGTAATAATATCAGATAACGTATCCTTCACAACACCTCAAACCTAGCTATTCAGCCAGCCTCAAACATAATTGCCTTTATTACATCTAAAGAAAATACTGGTAGTCCAGCCCTGAAACTTTGGTTTAACTATAACCTCCTTGTAACATCTTATGGTTTTAATACAGGCCTCTCACATGGATTGAGGAGCGGGGTCCTGGCCTGCCCAGAGTGAAGAATATCAACTTCCGCTTTGACTCATGCACCATGACCCAGCTTCCCCCGGCTGCCAGGGAGCCGGTGGGTCTCTTCATGCAGGACCTGGTGCTCTTCAGTCAGAAGCTTCTGGGCCAGGTTCCCCGTGACCAGCTCCATGCCGAACGCCACAGGGTCCTCCACTGTCTGGAGCTGGCCGACCGCATCCAGCAGCTGAGCCAGCAAGGCCAGGGATCAGCCCAGGACGCCTAGAGACACAGTGGGGTCCCAGCCTACCGGGGGGCCCCAGCAAAGTTACAGTAACTTTTCCAAAATTCCCAGGTTTTCTAGAAATTATGTTTTTTTTTCTTCTCAGCCTACTGGTAGATGTCCAAGCGCACAAGATCCGGTCATAAATAAGCGTAACCTGCTGAACTACTGACAGACGCACTCGTAACGTCTTTGCAATGTTAAGGGATTTTATTCATAAATGAGGGAAAGGAGATGTGCGATGCCTTTCAGAAACAGATAGGTCTCTAAGGCATGTCAGCTTATTATATTAGGGTTAGGCTGTTACTCACAACAGACCTCATATGTACTACATCTTCACATTGATAAAAGGTCCATTAATAGTTTGATGTTTGCATTGTGTCACTTATTCAAGTGAATCTACATTACATGTACTATAACATTCTGGTGGTTGAACACAGCTCATGATGTTTTAGCATTAGCTGGTGGTGCTTTTATATGTTCATTACTTATTTATCTTATGACATTTGTTGGCTTATGTTGTTTAGCTACCGTGCACTCAGAAGTGGAAAGCAAAACAGTGTCATACTGATCCTTGCATGTTCAAATCATTCACTCTCTACAATAGGTGTTTGCCTGATACCTCAGCTAAATATGGCACGGATTAATATTTAGATAGCTCTGGCAGGTGAAAGTGTGTTATTTACACTGCAACTTCAGTTGTCCAAATGTTGTTAGACTGCAATTGGCACATCTGTTTTAAAGTATTATTTGATTAATGTTCATCCCTTGGAGAGGGAGTGTATTGTCATGTGTTGACAAATTGACAGTGTTGCTTTATTCTATTTATTCAACCATAAAGCACCATTTGCATTTACAAAGACGTGACGCCAGGGCTGAAAACACTTCCCTGGTGTTAGCACTAAATAAATCACTCTTGTGATTGTTCTTGCAACAAGCTTCCCTTCCCCTTTTCTCTCTGTTTCAAAACTAATTTTGCATGGCTGATGGTGATGAAACTTAAAAGACAAACACAAAAAAGAGTATGTGAAAACTTGAACTGTACACTCCAAAAAGTCTTAAGGTTGCAATTCGATGGTAGAATAAGTCCTCCTGTTCTTTGTCTCCCCAGTGACTATCCCTCTGAATGGGGCCACAACAGAAACCAGTATTTCAATGGTCTCCAAATTAGTGTTGTATTTAATTCCGGGATGCTGACAGACTGAATTGGTGCCTTATTGGCCTGCTCATTTCCCTCGATTGTTAACATCCATGTCAGTCCCATCTAATGATATCTATGGTTCCATCCCGTGTCACACAAGTACACACTACCCAGTGACACTTAACTGGGTGTCACTGTAGTGTTATTAGCAATTTATAGGGATCAGTTGAGGAGGGAGAATTGTGCTGTTATATTGGATTATAATGCCTGAATGTTTACATGTTTTGAGTGTATTGTAATGGTATAGTTTGCTGTACGATTCATAATTTGCTGGTATCCATATTAATAAAGTGTGCCTGATTGATCATCTTCCTGTATGATTCTGGCTTTTCCATGCTTGATGAAATAGTCACCGTGTGCCATAATAGTACATACTTACAGAGCGCTTTTCAAGGACCCAAAGTCACTACAAAAACAAACAGATTAACAGGAGTCAAAACATCAGACTAAACAAGAACATGAATAAAGAGGGGGGTGGGCTCAAGAAAGGGATAGAGTGTGATGTAGGGTTGGGATTTGGATACGAACACAGTTTAGGGTAAGGCTTTGGGTTAGGTGATGCTCAGTATGGTGAAGAGAGTAGTGTATTTCTTTGTGTGTGTGTGGGGGGGATTAAGGATAGGCTTTGTCAAAGCGGTGGGGCTTCGGGATTGACTGAAAGATGGTGATGGACTTAGAACCACAGATTGCTGGAGGGAGGAGCGACCCTGGAGAAGGCCCTGCCGCCCAAGCTTTGCCATGGGGATGACAAGGTGGCCTGCTGTGATTCACACAGGAGTGCACGTGTAGGTTGGTAGGGGAGAATCAAATCAAATGCTATTTGTCACATACACATGGTTAGCCGATGTTAATGCAAGTGTAGCGAAATGCTTGTGCTTCTAGTTACGACCATGCAGTAATATCTAACAAGTAATCTAACCTAACAATTTCACAACAACTATATTATACACCCAAGTGTAAAGGAATGAATACGAATATGTACATAAAAATATATGAATGAGTCATGGCCGAATGGCATAGCCAAGATGCAGTAGATGGTATAGCGTACAATATATACATATGAGATGAGTAATGTAGGGTATGTAAACATATAAAGTGGCATTGTTTAAAGTGGCTAGTGATACATTTATTACATCAATTTTTCCATTATTAAAGTGGCTAGAGTTGAGTCAGTATGTTGGCAGCAGCCACTCAATGTCAGTCTCTCGGTCCCTGCTTTGATACACCTGTACTGACCTCACCTTCTGGATGATAGCGGGGTGAACATGCCATGGCTCGGTTGGTTGTTGTCCTTGATGATCTTTTTGGCCTTCCTGTGACATCAGGTGGTGTAGGTGTCCTGTAGGGCAGGTAGTTTGCCCCTTGTGATGCGTTGTGCAGACCTCACTTCCCTCTGGAGAGCATTCCGGTTATCATCGGAGCAGCTGCCGTACCAGGCGGTGATACAGCCCGACAGGATGCTCTCGATTGTGCATCTGTAAAAGTTTGTGAGTGTTTTTGGTGACAAGCCAAATTCTTCAGCCTCCTGAGGTTGAAGAGGCGCTGCTGCGCCTTCTTCACCATGCTGTCTGTGTGGGTGGACCATTTCAGTTTGTCCGTGATATGTAAACCGAGGAACTTAAAACTTTCCACCCTCTCCACTACTGTCCCGTCAATGTAGATAGGGGGCTGCTCCCTCTGCTGTTTCCTGAAGCCCACAATCATCTCATTTGTTTTGTTGACGTTGAGTGTGAGGTTATTTTCCTGACACCACACTCCGAAGGCCTCACCTCCTCCCTGTAGGCCATCTCATTGTTGTTGGTAATCAAGCCTACCACTGTAGTGTCGTCTGCAAACTTGATGACTGAGTTGGAGGCGTGCATGGCCACGCAGTCGTGGGTGAACAGGGAGTACAGGAGAGGGCTGAGAACGCACCCTTGTGGGGACCCAGTTTTGAGGATCAGCGGGGTGGAGATGTTGTTACCTACCCTCACCACCTGGGGGGCGGCCCGTCAGGAAGTCCAGGACCCAGTTGCACAGGGCGGGGTTGAAACCCAGGGTTTCGAGCTTAATGACGAGTTTGGAGGGTACTATGGTGTTAAATGCTGAGTTGTAATCGATGAACAGTAATCTTACATAGGTATTCCTCTTGTCCCGATGGGTTAGGGCAGTGTGCAGTGTGATGGCGACTGCGTCATCAGTGGACCTATTGGGGCGGTAAGCATATTGGAGTGGGTTTAGGGTGTCAGGTAGGGTTGAGGTGATATGGTCCTTGACTAGTCTCTCAAAGCAGTTCATGATGACGGAAGTGAGTGCTACGGGGCCGTAGTCGTTTAGCTCAGTTACCTTAGCTTTCTTGGGAACAGGAACAATGGTGGCCCTCTTGAAGCATGTGGGAACAACAGACTGGGATAAGGATTGATTGAATATGTCCGTAAACACACCAGCCAGCTGGTCTGCGCATGCTCTGAGGACGCAAGCGGGGATGCCGTCTGGGCCTGCAGCCTTGCGAGGGTTAGAAGGTCTGAGAAGGTTTTGTATTTATTATGAATCCCCATTAGCTGCTGCTTTAGTAGTTTAAACAGACAGCTCGGTGCATACAACATGTCAATACTTCCCACAACAAAAAGTGGTGATGAAGTCAATCTCTCCTCTATTTTGAGTCAGGAGAGATTGACATATGTATTATTCATGTTAGCTCTCCATGTACATTCAAGGGCCAGCCGTGCTGCCCTGTTCTGGGCCAATTGTAATTTTCCTAAATCCCTCTTTGTGGCACCTGACCACACGACTGGACAGTAGTCCAGTTGCAACAAAACTAGGGCCTGTAGGACCTGCCTTGTTGATAGCGTTGATTAGAAGGCAGAGCTGCACTTTATTATGGACAGACCGGCCCCCGTCTTAGCTACTGTTGCATCAATATGTTTTGACCATGACAGTTTAGAATCCATGGTTTAGTCTCCTCAACTTGCTCAATTGCCACATTATTCGTTACAAGATTTTGTTGAGGTTTAGGGTTTAGTGAATGATTTGTCCCAAATATAATGCTTTTAGTTTTTGAAACGAACACATTTCTAACTTGTTTCTTTCCACCTATTCTGAACCTGACTGCAGCTTAAGTGTTGCAGTGATTTCACTTGGTGTGGATTACAACAGCATGTTCCAGTTCCCACCAATATTCAGCAACTTCTCACAGCCATTGAAGAAGAGTAGGACAACATTCCACAGGCCACCATCAACAGTCTGATCAGCTCTACGTGAAGGAGATGTGTCACGCTGCATGAGGCAAATGGTGGTCACACCAGATACTGACTGGTTTTCTGATCCACAACCCTACTGTACCTTTTTTTTTTTTTTTTACATTTGCCCAATTTTGTGATTACGATCTTGTCTCATTACTGCAACTCCTCAGAAGAGGCGAAGATTGAGACTTGACAAGATCACAATTGGATATCACAAAATTTGGGAGACAGTCAGCTTTAATTTGAGGGTATTTTTATCCGTATCGTGTGAATAGTTTAGCAATTACAGCACATTTTGTACATAGTCTCCCCATTTTAAGGCAGCAAAAGTATTGGGACAAATTCACTTATACGGTATGTGTATTAAAGTAGTAAAAAGTGAAGTATTTGGTCCCATATTCATAGCACGCAATGACTCTACACATTTGTTGGATTCATTTGCTGTTTGTCTTGGTTGTGTTTCAGATTATTTTGTGCCCAATAGAAATGAATGGTAAATAATGTATTGTGTCATTTTAGAGTCACTTTTATTGTAAATAAGAATAAAATGTTTCCAAACACTTCCACATTACATTTACATTTACATTTAAGTCATTTAGCAGACGCTCTTATCCAGAGCGACTTAATTACATTAATGTGAATGCTACCATGATTACAGAAAGTCCTGAATGAATCGTTTATAATGATGAGTGAGAAAGTTACAGAAGCACAAATATCATACCCCCCAAAAATGCTAACTTCCCCTGTTATTGTAATGGTGAGAGGTTAGCATGTCTTGGGGGTATGATATTTGTGGGTCTGTAACTTCTCACTCATCATTATTCCCAATTCATTCAGGATTATCCGTAATCATGATAGCATCCACAGTAATGAAGAAATATTTAGAAACATATTCTAATACATAATAAAAGTGACTCCAAAATGACAGGTGAGACTCACGAACACACACGTGTTTGTTGTTTTGCTGTAGGATGCTCACAGGCCTCACTAGACTGGTCTGAAGCTCCCCCAGTACCGGTGAAAAAATGGATGGAAGTATATATAGAGACTGTTTAGTGCCAAAAAGAAGAAGTTAAATACATGTAAAAAATAATAATGAAAAAGTGTTTCCTAATCTTTCTTATTTCTCTCAGATATAGAACAGACTCTTCCGAACAAACTTCCTTCAGATTTTTTTGGGGGGGACTGTCTGTTGTTCCATGTAGTGAATCTGTCATTCAATGCGTTTGCATGGGCAGTAAGGCCAAAAATCATTTGTAATCCAACATTTTTTATACAGTACATATATATTTCTTAAAACAATCCCATATAGCTATGTAGTACCAGCCACCCATCCTTACAAACCCTTGCTCCCACAAGCCAAGATTATCACCACCTCCCATCCTTGCCCTCTCTTACCCACCCAGGCCTAGTTTATCCCAACCTCCGTCTCCCCCCCCCCCCATTCTTCTCAGACACATTTACACCCCTCTATACATTTACTTATCCATTCTCCTTCAATCACACACAACATACACCCTATACCTCCGCACACCCATTCTCTCCCGCCCGCCCTCCTACACATATTCATATTCACCCCCCTTCACTCTCCCATTCATATGCACATACACCACCTACACATACACCCACTCATACATACACCCACTCACATATTGTCTCAATTTACGATAAGCTGGTCTTGGGAATCACTGTATGTAGCCAAGTATACTTGTCGCTTTTTATGTGTTCCCTTTCATACCCATAGTACTGTCATGAATCGGAGTTGAGACTTGATACCTTTTTCCTCCAGTGACTGTCTGATCGGAATGAATCTCTTGTGTTTTTTCCTCAGTTTAGCAGACAGGTCCTGGAAGAATCGAATGGACTGACCATGGATTTTGATTTCCTTTCCCTCCTGTGCCTTCAGAATGTTGACTTTGGTCTTATAGTTCCACAGCTTAAAGATGACCATACAATGATATTTAACGTTCTTCTGTTTCAAGCTGATCCGGTGGCATCGCTCCAGATCTTACATCAATGTCAGGCTCCTCCGATATCGGCATGATCACGTAGCTGGAAAGGTCTCATTTTTCCTCATCTTCCAGTAGGAACAATATTCTCATATTATTTTGTCTCATTCTGGTTTTAGAGAATTTGAAGTTAGGGCCATTTAGAATAGCAATCACTTTATTCCTATGGTTCTCATTCAAACCCATGTTAATTTATGCCAATTTAAAATGTATAGTTCCAAAGATATACATAGTATCATATATCCTTTGACAAGAAATCTAAGTTGGGCCAGTCTGAACATCTTCTCAATGTGGGTTTGATTTTGACAGCTTAAACCGTGTATGAGAAAGGTCTAGAATTGTAGCTTTCTTTTGACCATTCAAGTCTATAGGCCTTTTTTTGCCATTGAAATGCATTGGGAGATAATTTAAATATTGTTATAGTTCAAAAAGTATAAATTCTCTAAAAAAAATCCTCAAGCAATCTGAGTTGGGGCAGTCTTAAATATTTAAACTCCAGAGATTTAACCTCTAGAGCTGGCTA
Source organism: Oncorhynchus gorbuscha (assembly GCF_021184085.1). Taxonomy (NCBI): domain Eukaryota; kingdom Metazoa; phylum Chordata; class Actinopteri; order Salmoniformes; family Salmonidae; genus Oncorhynchus; species Oncorhynchus gorbuscha. The sequence goes on from NC_060194.1 coordinate 23,935,400, forward strand.
AAGAAATATAATAATAATATGACTATGTAAGAAATCTAGAGTTGTGCTTTGCCTTCAGCAAGCACACCTAATGAGTAAACACTGTATACTCATCAAGCATGATGCCAGCAGACACTCTTGCCCGGAAATGACTTTGCCAGTGACAATCTCAACTGTGAAGAACAGATCAGCTCCAATTGCTTGACTGTTTGAAGCCACACCGATTGACAGCTTAAGATTTCAGGCAGGCAACCACCAATAATAAAGCATTGTAGAGGCATGCATGAGAACTATTCTGTATTGATGTTTCACAAGCACACAAGCTGTTGCAACCCGGACACAGGGCCAAGATACTGGTCTGAACTGAAGGATATATGGTTGCCAGGCGATGGACATGAGTGTTGCTCCTGCCTGTGCTATCTACTTCTGTTGTGAGACTCACAGAGAGTAACTGATGGCGATCAGAGAGAACACTGTGGGCTACTCATGAAACATTTAGACAACATGTAGACAACATTTAGACACACCCACACCAATAAGATCAGAAAATATATTCATGTATTACATCCTGCATTCATTACTCATTACTCTTACAAATGACAAAACCTCTATAGCAGGGGTATTCAACTCTTTCCCTACAAGGTCCCGAGCCTGCTGGTTGTCTGTCCCAGGTCTAAATCAGCTCCTGATAAGAAGAGAACAAATAAAAAGCGAACTGGCTTTGAGGTCCGGAGTTAAGTTTGAGGGCTCTATAGCATTGCGTTGCATACTTCATATGATTTGTGTGATCTAAATGTTGTTACACAGAAGTGACAGTGTGGAGTCATAGCCTGTCATGGGTTAAAAAAAATATGTTCTGAATGAATGGTCTGCGAGCGCTTTCAAGCACTGCTTCTGCGTCCGTGAGTGCAGTGTTCCTAGGGATACTGTAGGGGCGTGTCGTGTGGATTATGATCATCTTTACGCGTATGTGTGCAGAGGGAAAACACGTACGTTTGTAAAAATAATATGTACAATACGATTTGATGCTAAAGCTAATTGCCAGTGACGAACTCAACTGTGAAGAACAGATCAGCTCCGATTGCTTGACTGTTTGAAGCCGCACCAACCAATGGCACGGATTGACAGCGCAAAATAAACATAGAACAGTCGTGGCCCGTGGCTCGCCAAACTGCAAACGCACTATGCGACGAGATGGACAAAGAATGATTTCTATGTCTGATGAATTTTGGATTATCACGGTGTTTAGGTGAACAAGGCTACTGTCCGGTGTTGACATCTCGTGAATTATGGCAGTTCTGTGTGGAATCCTATTTCTGTTTTGGTTAGTGGATGAGGTGAGTATCAGATATTTATAGTCAGTAATTCAATCAATATGAAAGTGAAGAATTATTGCCCTCTTTTTGCTTCTGACTCGTTGGTCTCTCAAATATGAATTAAAGCCCTGGGGTTTATTGAATGTCAACATAACAATGTGCCTTGCTGCTGCAGAAATTGTAGGCTATTGAAAACTATTAAGGCGTATGAAAGTTAGGCAGTTATGTAAGGTTACATAAGTTAGTGGTATATCGAAGGATATTCTGTAGTAATGTATTAAGATCTATTTTATGTTCTTGAAATGAAACATTCTTTTGAAAAATTCCGCATTCATAACAATCTTACTGGGCTCATATTTACATCAGCCTGGATCAGTCATACCACAATATGCATTCATTTGGCCTTGTCTTGCCGCTGATCATTTGGTTCCATCAAATAAGAGACAACACACACCAGTGGTGGTTGGTGACGTTTAAGATGAGGAAGGATGATTTTTGTTTCATGAACATGTCCTATTACAGCATATCGGATGACTGTCATTCATATTCCATTCACCCAGCTCAATGTAACATCGATAGGTTTAGGCTACTACATGATATTCACATTTTCATGAGTTTGCTACAACCTAGCATATGAATGAAAGTTTACAATGTAGGTAATTCGGGTGGAGAGAATTTTGACTAATCAAGGTGACAGACAGTGCCACATTCAATGCCGCCTTGCACACTGTTGCGTGCACCAAGCTGATCTAGGGTGTAATCAATAGTCCAACATCTGCAAACAAGAGTTTTGAGTGGACAAATTCAGATATGGTTATACATGTTTCGTTATGTTTGCTTCTGTTTAAGAAAAGTTTTTCAACAGAAAAGGCACAATGAAAACACCCCTGATCATGCACAAATTCAATTCATTTTCATAGCAACCACATACAAACAGCTTCTTGTATATATAATTCCATCTATCTAGGTGAAGAAACCTTTCCAAGCCAAACCTTCATATCATGACCACTATCCGCTACACACAGCCTACATCATTGTCACGTCATAGTCAACATAGCTACTAGAACAAACACTTTAGTAAACCACTACAATCATGCAGTACAGTGTAGTCAGCAGCAAGCACTTTAGCAGTTACAACGGTGGGCCCTGGTGGTAATAAATTAATAAAACCAAAACGTACCTTAACTTGGAAGAGTTCCAGTGTTGGATACCCATAGCCAGCTAGCTAACATAGCATCCAAACCTGTTTGAGCCGGGTGTTTGAGTAGGCTAAATGAGATATGCATTTGACGCTAGCTAAGTAAGTGAAAGTGAAAAAATATATACTGTGAAATATAGTTAACTCTCTTTCTCTCTCTTGCTTCTCCTTAATTTTGAAAATTATTTATTTATTCAAAACTGTTCAACTATTGTATTTCTCTCTCTTTGAGTCAACAACTCACCACATTTTATACACTGCAGTGCTATCTAGCTGTAGCTTATGCTTTCAGAACTAGATGAATTCTCTGATCCTTTGATTGGGTGGACAACATGTCAGCTCATGCTGCAAGAGCTCTGATAGGTTGGAGGACGCCCTCCGGAAGTTGTCATAATTACTGTGTAAGTCTATGGAAGGGTTTGAGAACCATGAGCCTCCTAGGTTTTGTATTGAAGTCAATGTACTCAGAGGAGGACAGAAGCTAGTTCTCCCCTGGCTACACCATTGTGCTAGCCTAAAGAGTGCTGCTGAGACTACTGTAGACCTTTATGGCAAAACAGTGTGTTTTGATCAATTATTTGGTTACATAAATATATTTAGTATAGTTTTATCTAAAAACAATCACCTTTTTTAATGTTTCACAATCTTATTATTCTGAAATTCGCTGAGTCGGATGGTCTTCCCCTTCCTCCTCTGAGGAGCCTCCACTGACACACACACACACACACACACACACACACACACACACACACACACACACACACACACACACACACACACACACACACACACACACACACACACACACACACACACACACACACACACACACACGCACACGCACACGCACACGCACACGCACACGCACACACACACACACAGACACACACACGGCAGCTCTTCCTCTGCTAACTATTGTTAATTGTCACTGAGATGAAGCAGTGACAAACAGCTCTTTGTGGTCCTTTCCGTGACCACAAAGGCAGGCTCCAGTCCTGCTCAGGGGCTGCCTTTGTGTCCCCCTGCCATGACTGTATTTGGAAGGGACACCCTGCTAGCTGCAATTGAACGTGGACACAAACATCCACCTTGCAGGCTGGTGTGGAAAAAACGCTGGAGTGTTTCCCACAATTACTCCCATTAAACAAGGGCCAATGCTAGCTGGCTCGCCTAACAGGTCACACATGCCTTAAATGGTGATGGAAAGACATCAAACAAAGTGGACGTCTCATCATCATACAAGCCAGAGCCTCAGAAAAGAACACAGTGGAATAGCTTGTGATTATGCCCAGTGAGGGCAGTAATAGTGAGTCCACAGCCTGTTTTTCTCCAGTATCTCATTTAGAGGCTTGTTATACACAAAGCCCTGGGCCTGGTCTGACAGAGGCTGCATTGTATGTGTGCAGAGTGGGTTCTGGTCTCGTCTGGACTTTGCAGTCAGCGGTTCACAATCATCTTGAGTTGGCCTCTGAACATAGAGCATGAAATAGAAGTTTGGTTCATAAAATATGAACTTTGCTTAAGTAAGTGATATTTATAATACCAATGTTTATGACAAGACAACCAAGTCCTGTTTGGTGGTCACATTTGGCACATCACAGAGAAATTCAACTACAAGGAAGTCACATGGTTGACATGTTTACATGCCCAACACAATGGCCATTCAACATGTTCTCTAATTTCTTATCTGCCTTTCAAGATGATTTTATCATGATGCTTCATTTTCCCCTCTGAGATTGGTCTTTGATTTCCTACCAGCAACTATAAATCAATGACCAGTTTTCCTCTTCTCATATACAGTGCACAGCTTCCAAGAAGTACTGCTGGTATTTTGAAGGAGGCTACCCAATCTATTTCATGTAAGTATATTGCACATGCACATGGGTAACATAATTCATCTGGACACAGACAAAATTACATTGCAGCATACTGTATAATGGTTAATAGTAAGGCATTAATATTGTATAAGACATATTTATTTGTTTTCAACCTTCTGCCATTCAGATGAAACTGTATGTGAATTTAAAGAGGGCAGTCTATTGATTCCCTCTGGCTTGTTTGAAGGCCGGGTGGTGTTTGGTTAAAGGAAATGGTCCCTGGATGTGGATGAATACAGAGAAATAACCCAGGTTGGTAACGTTATTATGAGTCAATACCAGCCTTTGACTCACTCCACTATCATAGCAGACTCATTTTGGCAGTCATTCAAAAAGCATGCCGTCGAAGCGACGAAGGGAAATAATGAATAAGCGGTAGCTTTTCCAAATCCAATCATCAAATCCCACACAGCATCTCGTCTCGAGGACCTGACCCTAGGCATCACAGTGATTAGGGTTTGGCTTCTAGGATGGACTCTTTTGGTGGAGAATACCTACGTCACTGCCTACATTGATAAGGTGAAAAAAATCTGGGGACTCCCAGCAAATCACCAGGCAGATATGCCAGAATGTCGGGATTCAAAACCAAAGTTTGCAGACAAAACCTTTGCAGTGGTTTTAGTTAAGGTAGTTGATGCAAACTAGCCACTTGCGAAATGCACTCATTATACATAAGCTTTGTGATCTCCATCTTGCTAGCTACTATTTAGTATTTTATTTAAGTGGAAAGGTAGTGACGTAGGCTGTGACGTAGTTCCTCTATGCCTAAGAACTCCATCAATGAAACCAGACCATAGTCACTGTGTTGCCGAGGGTCTGGTTTTTGAGACTACACAGCATCCACTGGGTTGAGACATCACATTGGAGAAGCTCTTTGACTTCTATCTAAATCATTGAACTAATGGGCTAATAATTAGTCTTCAGACAGAGTCTTTGCAATTCTAAAAACATGTTAGCCACGAGGCTGGCTGCAGAATTCTACCACTTGCTTTTTTAGAAAGGCCTCATGTTCAATGTATGAGGAGCTTTTAAAAATGCACTACAGTGGTGGTGCATCAGTAGGAGTTATAAAAAATGTAAAGCCTAAGGATGGAGTTGGAGTTATGGTAGGAGAGAGAGGAGAGCATTGCTGGGAGTTAGTATGCTGCAGTGACTGGGGGATTTGGATTGAATTGCCTCTGTAAAATAGTGCACACACAGATCTAATGAAATACAGTATATTGCAGGGCGACTGTGGAATTGAAATAGTGCACTATTAAGAGAATGCTGGCTCAGCTCTGTGCCCTCTCCTAGCGGTGTGCTGCTAATGACTTGTGTAATGGATGGCCTTAATGCCGAAAGCCGGAAATTCAGCTCTCACACTTATAGTACTGCTGGTTTTAAAATGCAGTACAAAATACTGACAGAAGGAGAGGGAGTATTTCCAATGTTGTGGAGGATTTGTCATGGAAGTGGATTGCCGTCGATTTAGCTAGAGGATTTGGATGTGCAGTGCAGATCAGTGGATGATGAACATTTCTCTGAAATCTGTAATGATGCCATAGATCATATCTCTTCTATGTTTAAAACTGAAACTGCTATCTGCCCTTGAAAAACATCAGATACCGCGGCTCTCTGCGCATTGCAGATCTGAAGCCTGGTACTGCCAAATCACGTCTCTGCCTCACACAATAAGCACTGCCCCATCGACATAGAAAAAACTATAAAAGTCATTTGTTAAAATGAATGAGTTTCTACTTACTTCAATGACTAAGTATGCTTCATTCTTACCTAAAGGTTCCTATATTTAACGTATAAAACATTTTGTGTGTGTGTGCGCGCGTGCGTGCGTGCCTGCGTGTGTGTGTGTAGAGTAGTCAAGTCACAATGAGAGCATGTAGCAAAAAAAGGAAGGGAAGTGCTGCTAGGGTAAACAATAGTAGGTCTTTGTAGATAGGTGTTCTTTGGTAAAACGTTTTTTTTTTAAATCATCAAAGAGAAAGGAGGACCAAGGCACTCTTCATATCATTAATTAAAATGCCTTTATTTACATGGCATGTTCAATGGAACAAAGACTTGAAAACTCTTGGTTCTGTTGAACCTACCATACAAATAAAGGCATCACAATGAGAGCCATTCATCATCAGCTCTCCTGCATACAGATGCTGACAATTGATCAGTCGGAAGTCAGAAGTTTACATACACCTTAGCCGAATACATTTAAACTCAGTTTTTCACAATTGCTGACATTTAATCCTAGTACAAAATCCCTGTCTTAGGTCAATTAGGATCACCACTTTATTTTAAGAATGTGAAATATCAGAATAATAGTAGAGAGAATGATTTATTTCAGCTTTTATTTCTTTCATCACGTTCCCAGTGGGTCAGAAGTTTACATACACTCAATTAGTATTTGGTAGCATTGCCTTTAAATTGTGTAACTTGGGTCAAACGTGTCAGGTAGCCTTCCACAATCTTCCCACAATAAGCCAGTCGGCCACCAAAAGCGCTGGCGAATAGACGCAAGAGTGCCTCGAACACCGGGATGACCAGCTAACTTGGCAGAGACACTGCAGCAAAGAACAGCCACGGTGATTTTGGCCCATTCCTCCTGACAGAGCTGGTGTAACTGAGTCAGGTTTGTATGCCTCCTTGGTCGTACAAGCTTTTTCATTTCTGCCCACAAATCTTCTATGGGATTGAGGTCAGGGCTTTGTGATGGCCACTCCAATACCTTGACTTTGTTGTCCTTAAGCCATTTTGCCACAAATTTGGAAGTATGCTTGGGTCAATGTCCATTTGGAAGACCCATTTGCGACCAAGCTTTAACTTCCTGATTGATGTCTTGAGATGTTGATTCAATATATCCACATAATTTTCATCCCTCATGATGCCATCTATTTTGTGAAGTGCACCAGTCCCTCCTGCAGCAAAGCACCCCCACAACATGATGCTGCCACCCCCGTGCTTCAAGGTTGGGATGGTGTTCTTCGGCTTGCAAGCCTCCCACTTTTTCCTCCAAACATAACGATGGTCATTATGGCCAAACAGTTATATTTTTGTTTCATCAGACAAGAGGACATTTCTCCAAAAGTACGATCTTTGTCCCCATGTGCAGTTGCAAACCGTAGTCTGGCTTTTTTTTATGGCGGTTTTGGAGCAGTGGCTTCTTGCTTGCTGAGCGGCCTTTCAGTTTATGTCGACATAGGACTTGTTTTTACTGTGGATATAGATACCTTTGTACCTGTTTCCTCCAGCATCTTCACAGGGTCATTTGCTGTTGTTCTGGGATTGATTTGCACTTTTCGCACCAAAGTATGTTCATCTCTAGGAGACAGAACGCGTCTCCTTCCTGAGCGGTATGACGGCTGCGTGGTCCCATGGTGTTTAGACTTGCGTACTGTTGTTTGTACAGATGAACGTGGTACCTTCAAGCATTTGGAATTTGCTCCCAAGGATGAACCAGACTTGTGGTCTACAATTTTTTTTCTGAGGTCTTGGCTGATTTCTTTAGATTTTTCCATGATGTCAAGCCAAGAAGCACAGAGTTTGAAGGTAGGCCTTGAAATACATCCACGGGTCACCTCCAATTGACTCAAATGATGTCAATTAGCCTATCAGAAGCTTCTAAAGCCATGACATCATTTTCTGGCATTTTCCAAGCTGTTTAAAGGCACAGTCAACTTAGTGTATGTAAACTTCTGACCCACTGGAATTGTGATACAGTGAATTATAAGTGAAATCATCTCTGTGTAAACCATTTTTGAAAAAATTACTTGTGTCATGCACAAAGTAGATGTCCTAACCGACTTGCCAAAACTATAGTTTGTTAACAAGGAATTCATGGAGTGGTTGAAAAATAAGTTTTAATGACTCCAACCTAAGTGTATGTAAACTTCCGACTTCAACTGTAGATATCCAACTTCAGCTCAGGGACTCAAGACAAACTGAAATGAAATTGGAACAAATTCTAGTGCTCCCTCAATAGTTTACTTAATATTCACCTTAGACTGCAGAGTGTTTGTCATCTGCTTGATATGTCTATTCTCCAGGGCCTCTTGGTATTTGTCTCAGACATTTATCTCAGTACTGTGCATATAATAACTGCCATTTGTCTGAATGTGTTTTGAGAGGGTTATTGGAGGACTGTACTGTTTGTACAAAAGCCTTCTCTCTCAGTTTTCTAGATGCTGGTGATTGTAATAAAGGCTTCCTCTCTCTCTCTCTGTGTGTGTGTGTGTGTGTGTGTGTGTGTGTGTGTGTGTGTGTGTGTGTGTGTGTGTGTGTGTGTGTGTGTGTGTGTGTGTGTGTGTGTGTGTGTGTGTGTGTGTGTGTGCGTGTGCGTGTGCGTGTGCGTGTGCGTGTGCGTGTTGTAGATGCCGGTCGTATGAGGACTGTTGTGGGACGCGGTGCTGTGTCCGGGCTCTCTCCATCCAGAGACTATGGTACTTCTGGTGAGTTCCCCCAAGACTAGCATGCCAGTCTAGCTTCTCATCCTACTCTATTTGATATACTCCCTCCTACTTCCCTCCCTGCTCTATCTCTCTCTTTTCTCTTTGTCTCTCTCGCTTTCTCTCTCTCTCTTTCTCTCTCACTCGCACTCTCTCTCTCAACCCTCTTCTCTCTCTGTCTCTACCCAACTTAGCCCCTGTATGTACTTGTGTGCATTTATGCATAAGACACTGGTTTGTTCATAGAGTTTATGGTCCTATGGGAGCACCTTTGCTTTTGCTTAGACCATGCCCCTCACGTGAGGGTTTCTTGCTGCAGCTTAGAATAGCAACGCTGGCTCACAGTGAAATGCTTCCCACTGGGCACAGACGTCAATTCAACTTCAATGCCACGTTGGGTCAATGTAATTTCATTGTGGAAGCAACATTGATTGACCAGCGTATGCCAAGTGGGTTGATTGTTGTGACATGATCTTAATATGCAATTCAGTCATTGTAGAAACTGCTCTGTGCATGCATTAGGGCTGTCCCGACTAAAACAAATCTTGGTCGACCAAGAATCGGCTGACATTTTTAAACGTATATTTTCCATATATTGACACATCCTATGTGTTTTAATCAAATCAACAATATTCACTGAGCTTGTCTGATGCTTTAAGCACACAGTTTGATTAAATAACGAAGACACACAAATTACTAGCAATTGATTTGATAGTGCTGGGCTAGGCTAAGACTTGCTGCGCTGTGTTAAAAAAAACACGGGGTGACTGTGACGAGCATCCAGTTGTCTCTTTCTCCTCCCTCCTGCAGCGAACACCACAGAACATCAAAGTGTTTATTGCGCTGTCCATGTGGCTGAAGGTGCAACATAATTAAAGCTATTTTGACTGAAAAGTTATGTTTCTGAAATCCCTAATTTGTTTAGGAAAAGCATTCCCTATTCCCTCATCCCTTGCTCTCTTTAGACCTAAGACCTATTCGCACAGGACTAGTATTACTAGAGAACGTTGGTTATGTAATGATTAGTCCAGAATGTCAGTTTTTCCAGAAGATGATTCGGACAGGATAATTGTTTTTCAAACTGCTCCATGTAATTCTTTATTTTTTCCCAATAAATTGGCAGTTAGGATGCTAGCCTGGAGGTTTTTATTCTAGGCGTGAATATACAGTGGGGCAAAAAAGTATTTAGTCAGCCACCAATTGTGCAAGTTCTCCCACTTAAAAAGTTGAGAGAGGCCTGTAATTTTCATCATAGGTACACTTCAACTATGACAGACAAAATTAGATTTTTTTTCCCCAGAAAATCACATTGTAGGATTTTTAATTAATTTATTTGCAAATTATGGTGGAAAATAAGTATTTGGTCACCTACAAATAAGCAAGATTTCTGGCTCTCACAGACCTGTAACTTCTTCTTTAAGAGGATCCTCTGTCCTCCACTCATTACTTGTATTAATGGCACCTGTTTGAATTTGTTATCAGTATAAAAGACACCTGTCCACAACCTCAAACAGTCACACTCCAAACTCCACTAAGGCCAAGACCAAAGAGCTGTCAAAGGACACCAGAAACAACAGACCTGCACCAGGCTGGGAAGACTGCATCTGCAATAGGTAAGCAGCTTGGTTTGAAGAAATCAACTGTGGGAGCAATTATTAGGAAATGGAAGACATTACAAGACCACTGATAATCTCCCTCGATCTGGGGCTCCACGCAAGATCTCACCCCGTGGGGTCAAAATGATCACAAGAACGGTGAGCAAAAATCCCAGAACCACACGGGGGGACCTAGTGAATGTCCTGCAGAGAGCTGGGAAAGTAACAAAGTAAAAGTAACAAAGCCTACCATCAGTAACACACTATGCCGCCAGGGACTCAAATCCTGCAGTGCCAGACGTGTCCCCCTGCTTAAGCCAGTACATGTCCAAGCCCGTCTGAAGTTTGCTAGAAAGCATTTGGATGATCCAGAAGATTGGGAAAATGTCATATGGTCAGATGAAACCAAAATATAACTTTTTTGGTAAAAACTCAACTCGTCGTGTTTGGAGGACAAAGAATGATGAGTTGCATCCAAAGAACACCATACCTACTGTGAAGCATGGGAGTGGAAACATCATGCTTTGGGGCTGTTTTTCTGCAAAGGGACCAGGACGACTGATCTGTGTAAAGGAAAGAATGAATGGGGCCATGTATCGTGAGATTTTGAGTGAAAACATTCTTCCATCAGCAAGGGCATTGAAGATGAAACGTGGCTGGGTCTTTCAGCATGACAATGGTCCCAAACACACCGCCCGGGCAATGAAGGAGTGGCTTCATAAGAAGCATTTCAAGGTCCTGGAGTGGCCTAGCCAGTATCCAGATCTCAACCCCATAGAAAATCTATGGAGGGAGTTGAAAGTCTGTGTTGCCCAGCAACAGCCCCAAAACATCACTGCTCTAGAGGAGATCTGCATGGAGGAAAGGGCCAAAATACCAGCAACAGTGTGTGAAAACCTTGTGAAGACTTACAGAAAACGTTTGACCTCTGCCATTGCCAACAAAGGGTATATAACTAAGTATTGAGATAAACTTTTGTTATTGACCAAATACTTATTTTCCACCATAATTTGCAAATAAATGCATTAAAAATCCTACAATGTGATTTTCAGGATTGTTTTTCCCTCATTTTGTCTGTCATAGTTGAGGTGTACCTAAGATGAAAATTACAGGCCTCTCTCATCTTTTTAAGTGGGAGAACTTGCACAATTGGTGGCTGACTAAATACTTCTTTGCCCCACTGCATAGTATTTCAACATGTCCAGGTGATAGGTCACAGATAGATAACTCGAACTGGGTTCCCAAGTTTCTAAACCATACCAAACCATCTTTCCTATAGTGTTGCCATAATATCTGAATTGCGGAAGTGTGATCGTAATCATTAGGATATTTAGTGATCCACAGTACGTCCTAAAACTAATTCCGTCCGAATAGGGCACCTAGCATGGACTTGTAGATGACCTGGAGGCAGTGGGTCTGGCGACGAATATGTAGCGAGGGCCAGCCGACTAGAGCATACAGGTCGGAGTGGTGGGTCGTATAAGGTGCTTTAGTAACAAATACGGATGGCACTGTGATAAACTGCATCCAGTTTGCTGAGTAGAGTATTGGAAGCTATTTTGTAGATGACATCGCCGAAGTCGAGGATCGGTAGGATAGTCAGTTTTACTAGGGTAAGTTTGGCGGCGTGAGTGAAGGAGGCTTTGTTGCGGAATAGAAAGCCGACTCTAGATTTTATTTTAGATTGGAGATGTTTGATATGAGTCTGGAAGGGTGAAAGGTATTTTCTGTATGTTCAAATGTATATTTTCTAGGACGCTGAAAAGGCATCTTTTCCAGACGTTGAAAAATATGTACTTTCCAGACGTTGAAATTTGGTACATTTTTGGTTCTGAATGAAGGTTGAAAATACTTATTTTCCAGATGTTGAAAATACGTACTTTACAGACGGGGGTGTTGAAATCAGACTCATATTTGGTTCTGAATGAAAGTTGAATACGTCATTTATAGATGTCTATATTTAGACCAAAAACCAATGTCAGTGGATGTGGAAATCAAGGCCGGTCTGGAACTGCACCAAGAAAAGATGTCCAAAAGGCGTTGGTGTTGGTCCATGTTTACTGCGGTGTAGCCTACAGTGTTGCCTGAAATTTAATTTTATGAATGCTCATCTATGTGGTAAGCCTACCATTTGTAAAACACCAAAAAACAAAGTCCGGACAATACCAAAAAAAGACATCCAAAAGATGTCTGCTTGTGCTTACTTGGTTGTAGCCTACCATGTCGGCCCAAGGGCATTTTATGGATGCCCATCCATGTGGTAGGCCCACCATTTGTAAAACAGGCCATTGCTTTGGCTTTATTTGTCCTGATTCCTGTGACTAATCAATTTGACTATTTATGCACTGAGTATCAGTTACCCAACTTTATAAGGATTTATAGTGAGCCTATTCGCAATGTGTTTACACAGCGGGTAATGCAGAAGCAATTTTTTCTCGCTGTAGTCAGCTTGTCAATTTGTTTTACAGAAACAAACTTGAAACCACTGATCATGGCAATGGGGTGAAACACCTGGACAACAGTGATTGTCCATTTCATAATGTCCATTTTACTTGGTCCTGTTCTGATTTTAGGATATGTTGTTTGTTAACATGACAGTTCACATTTGATTTGATTGTGCCCATATAGGTTAGGCTGTTTGATCTGAGAAACCTGCATGATGTAAAAAGCGTCCTTCTCATTACATTGTCATACATTTTTTATCTCCAGCCCGTAGGCTTCAGAAAAGGCCACATACTCTTTATACCATATCCAATATCTGCTACATTTTTTATATATTTTTATTTCACCTATATTTAACCAGGTAGGCCAGTTGAGAACAAGTTCTCATTTACAACTGCGAGCTGGCAAAGATAAAGCAAAGCAGTGCAACACAAACAAAAATACAGAGTTACACATAGACAAATGTACAGTCAATAACACAATAAAAAAATCTGTATACAGTGTGTGCAAATGTACTAAGGAGGTAAGTGTAAGGGTTTTCTGGTGAAAGAGAAGCGGACCAAAAAGCAGCATGGTGGTTATTCATGTTCTTTAATATATAAAGAAACTACACATGAGATAACTAACAAAAACAACAAACGTGAGAAAACCTAAAACAGTCCTATCTGGTGCAAACACAGCGACAGGAACAATCACCCACCAACACACAGTGAAACCCAGGCTACCTAAGTATGATTCTCAATCAGAGACAACTAATGACACCTGCCTCTGATTGAGAACCATACTAGTCCGAAACATAGAAATTCCCAAAACCTAGAAAAACAAACATAGACTGCCCACCCAACTCACGCCCTGACCATACTAACTAAATACAAAACACAGGAAATAAAGGTCAGAACGTGACAGTAAGGCAATAAAGAAGTAATTACAATTGAGCAATTAACACTGGAGTGATAGATGAGGATGTGCAAGTAGAAATACCGGTGTACAAAAGAGCAGAAAAACTAAATAAAATATGGGGATGAGGTATGTAGTTGGATGGGCTATTTACAGATTGGCTGTGTGCAGCTGCAGCGATTGGTAAGCTGCTCTGACAGCTGACGCTTAAAGTTAGTGAGGGAGATATATGTCTCCAACTTCAGCGATTTTTGCAATTTGTTCCAGTCATTGTCAGCAGAGAACTGTAAGGAAAGGAGGCCAAATGAGGTGTTGGCTTTGGGGATGACCAGTGAAATATACCTGCTGGAGCGCGTGGGTGTTGCTATGGTGACCAGTGAGCCGATATGAGGTGGAGCTTTACCTAGCATAGACTTATAGATGACCTGGAGCTTCGAATATGTACCGAGGACCAGCCAACGAGAGCATACAGGTCGCAGTGGTGGGTAGTATATGGGGCTTTGGTGACAAAATGGATGGCACTGTGATAGACTGCATCCAATTTACTGTTGGAGGCTATTTTGTAAATTACATCCCCAAAGTCAAGGATCGGTAGGATAGTCAGTTTTACGAGGGTATCAAATCAAATCAAATCAAATCAAATCCAATTTTATTTGTCACATACACATGGTTAGCAGATGTTAATGCGAGTGTAGCGAAATGCTTGTGCTTCTAGTTCCGACAATGCAGTGATAACCAACAAGTAATCTAACTAACAATTCCAAAACTACTGTCTTATACACAGTGTAAGGGGATAAGGAACATGTACATAAGGATATATGAATGAGTGATGGTACAGAGCAGCATACAGTAGATGGTATTGAGTACAGTATATACATATGAGATGAGTGTGTAGACAAAGTAAACAAAGTGGCATAGTTAAAGTGGCTAGTGATACATGTGTTACATAAGAATGCAGTCGATGATGTAGAGTACAGTATATACATATGCATATGAGATGAATAATGTAGGGTAAGTAACATTATATAAGGTAGCATTGTTTAAAGTGGCTAGTGATATATTTACATCATTTCCCATCAATTCCCATTATTAAAATGGCTGGAGTTGGGTCAGTGTCAATGACAGTGTGTTGGCAGCAGCCACTCAGTGTTAGTGGTGGCTGTTTAACAGTCTGATGGCCTTGAGATAGAAGCTGTTTTTCAGTCTCTCGGTCCCAGCTTTGATGCACCTGTACTGACCTCGCCTTCTGGATGATAGCGGGGTGAACAGGCAGTGGTTCGGGTGGTTGATGTCCTTGATGATCTTTATGGCCTTCCTGTAACAACGGGTGGTGTAGGTGTCCTGGAGGGCAGGTAGTTTGCCCCCGGTGATGCGTTGTGCAGTCCTCACTACCCTCTGGAGAGCCTTACGGTTGAGGGCGGAGCAGTAGCCGTACCAGGCGGTGATACAGCCCGCCAGGATGCTCTCGATTGTGCATCTGTAGAGGTATGTTTGGCAGCATGAGTGAAGGAGGCTTTGTTGTGAAATAGGAAGCCTATTCTAGATTTAATTGTGCATTGGAGATGCTTAATATGAGTCTGGAAGGAGAGTTTACAGTCTAGCCAGACATCTAGGTGTCGATGAAGATGGCTGCACAGTACTGTCTTTTATGCCATGGCGGTTATGATATCATTTAGTACCTTGTGCGTGGCTGAGGTGCACCCGTGACCAGCTCGGCCGGCAGGGAGAACTTGTGGGAGAACTTGCACAATTGGTGGCTGACTAAATACTTTTTTGCCCCACTGTACCTGGATAGTATGACAGAACTCTGCAGGCTATCTCTGCAGTAGATTGCAACTCCTCCCCCTTTAGCAGTTCTATCTTGATGGAAAATGTTGTAGTTGTGGATGGAAATTTCAGAATTTTTGGTGGCCTTCCTAAGCCACGATTCGATTCAGACACGGCTAGGACATCAGGGTTGGCGGAGTGTGCTAAAGCAGTGAATAAAGCAAACTTAGGGAGGAGGCTTCTGATGTTAACATGCATGAACCCAAAGCTTTTACGGTTACAGAAGTCAATAAATGAGAGCGCCTGGGGACACACAGGGCCTGGGTTAACCTCTACATCACCAGAGGAACAGAGAAGGAGTAGGATGACGGTATGGCTAAAGACTATAAGAACTGGTTGTCTAGTGCGTTGGGAACAGAGAATTAAAGGAGCAGATTTCTGGCCGTGGTAGGATGGATTCAGTGCATAATGTACAGACAGGGGTATGGTAGAGTGCGAGTACAGTGGAGATAAATCTAATCATTGAGTGACGATGAGAGAGGTTGCATTTCTGGAGGCACCAGTTAAGCTAAGTGAAGTCTTCGCATGTGTGGGGGGTGGTACAAAGGAGCTATCTAAGGCATGTTGAGCGGGACTAGGGGCTCCGCAGTAAATAAAACAATGGGAGCTACCCTAAACAACAGTATACAAGGCATATTGACATTAAAGAGAGGCAGAAAGCAATCACAGGTTTTGATTGGGAGAGCTAAGGGGTAAACAGCTAAGACAACAGCAACGGGTAAAAGGCTGATGAATGGGCAGAGCGGGTCAGTTAGCTACACACAGGGCCTGAGTTCGAGGCTGGGGCCGAGAGATAAACAAAATGAAGTACCGTGTTAATGAACAGTCCAGTAGGTGATGAAACAGGGAGCCGTTCGGTAGTCATTACTACGCTAGGCTAGAGGGAGACACGGCGTTCAGAAAGCTAGCTGGCTGGGGCTAGCAGATGGGTCTTCACTGACATCCAAGACGCAGAGGCCAGTTGAGAGCCAAATTATGTCAGCAGACCGTGATGGATCAATTGGATCAATTGGCCTGGACCCGTCTGTGTCGACAACGGGTCCAGGCCAATTGGCAAGAGAGATATTGTAGTTGGTTTGCATTGTTGGCTAGCCAGGAGATGAGGCTAGCACGAGGCTAACTGGTCTTATTTCTGTATATATATTGATGATTTATAAATCCAGGGACATTTAACAGTTAGGCTATTGATTAAATGTTCAACTACAGAAATCTCGGTCGACCAACAGCCTATCGACCAAACAATCGACTAGTCGACTAAATGGGGTCAACCCTAGCATACATGCATGTTAGTGATGCGCAGGTTGACTCATAAACTGCAGTCCCCGCAGTTATATCCACAGGTCAGGCGGGTTTAGGGTCATTAAATATTGTGTGTTTGAAGCATGGGTTGAATAAGAGGAAACAATAGCCTACCTACAAAAAGCCATGAATGTATAATTATTGTGCAATTTATATCTATAGGCTACATTGAGGTTTTTATTCATTATTCTAGGCTATCTGGCATTAGTGCATAAGCCTAAGCTTTAGGGTCTAACTGTACGCTTGTCTATACGCCATGGCTAAATGCTTTTAGGAACGGGCAGAAAAAATGTACATCGATCCACTGAGGCAAAAAGGACAATGTCGGAGTTGAATTCAAATAGAGAGTTGGAAATAAAGAGAAGGGAGGGCCAGAAAAGTAATGTTTGGGAAAGAGTATGTGTGATGATTATGAGGTGCGATACAAATTTGACAGTCACAAGAAGGTGACTTCAAGTAGGCATATGAGATGTCAAGGAAACTGTATGTAGCCTACTCTTCAGATCAGACACTGACTGTAGGGCCTATAACCATTTATTTATTTATTATTGTTTAACCTTTATTTAACTAGGCAAGTCAGTTAAGAACAACCTGTTGGGGCTAGGGGGCAGCATTTTCACATTTGGATGAAAGGCGTGCCCAGAGTAAACTGCCTCCTACTCTTTCCCAGATGTGAATATATGCATATTATTATTACTGGTGGATAGAAAACACTCTGAAGTTTCTAAAACTGTTTGAATTATGTCTGTGAGTATAACAGAACTCATATGGCAGACAAAAACCCGAGAAGAAAACCAAACAGGAAGTGAGA
The DNA here is from genome assembly GCF_021184085.1 of Oncorhynchus gorbuscha. Taxonomy (NCBI): domain Eukaryota; kingdom Metazoa; phylum Chordata; class Actinopteri; order Salmoniformes; family Salmonidae; genus Oncorhynchus; species Oncorhynchus gorbuscha. The sequence continues at coordinate 23,953,071 of NC_060194.1, forward strand.
ACTCGATTTTGAAAACAGTGCCATTTGATGTCCATTTTAGATATGGATGTGCATGCACTTCCTAGGGCTTCCACAAGATGTCACCGTCTTTAGATTCTGGTTGTATGATTCTACTATAAAGGAGGGGCTCATAATCCCCTAGGGGAACGCTAGCCATAACAAGCTAGAACACATTCTTATTTACAATAACCTTTATATTAACTCCTTCAGAATTAATAATTTCTCACAGTAAAATGATACACTTTGGCTACATTTTGACTGGAACAGGAGTGGAGAAAATTATTTATTTCTTTCAGCATCCCGAGAGAATGCAAATGCACAATTAGATACCTTCTGTAAAAGGCATTATCTTTATTAGCATCATTAATGCTGATACTATTTCAACCAAATCAAATATGCATTCAAGTCAAACTGAAATATTATCAGAAACATGGATTGTTTTCACAGATTTCTATTTCCAAAACCAGCCGGTCAAACTGATGTCATTTGGACAGATTTTGCACAGAAAATCTTTCCATTTTTTGGGGTAGAGTTATTGCATTCTCTCCCCGGTCCCTAAATGCCTTTGCTCCGCGAAAGTAGAGATGACAGAGAAAAACTTTACTGATGTCAACTATATATACTGAACAAAAATATAAACGCAACATGTAAATTGTTGATCCCATGTTTCATGAGCTGAAATTAAAGATCCCAGAAATGTGAGCATTTTTCCTTTGCAAACATAATCCATCCACCTGACAGGTGTCGCATATCAAGAAGCTGATTAAACAGCATGATCATTATACAGGTGCTCTTGTGTTGTGGACAATAAAAGGCTACTCTAAAATGTGCAGTTTTGTCACGCAACACAATGTCACAGATGTCTCAAGTTTTGAGGGAGCAGACAATTGGCATACTGACTGCAGGAATGTCCACCAGAGCTGTTGCCAGAGAATTTATGTTAATTTCTCTACCATAAACCGCCCCCAACGTCATCTTAGAGAATTTGGCAGTAAGTCCAACCCGGACAAAAATTCACAAACCACGTGTAACCAGGCCAGGACCCCGAAACCGGCTTCTTCACCTGCGGGATTGTCTGAGACCAGCCGCACGAACAGCTGATGAAACTGAGGAATGTATCTGTCTGTAATAAATCCCATTAGTGGGGAAAAACACATTCTGATTGGCTGGACCTGGCTTCCCTTCCAGGCCCACCCATGGCTTCCCCCTTCCCAGCCATGTGAAATCCATAGATAACCATAGATTAGGGCCTAATGAATGTATTGTAATTGACTGATTTCCTTATATGAACTGTAACTCAGTAAAATCTTGAAATTTTTGCATGTTTCATTTATATTTTTGTTCATCCTAGATTGAAGCATTCCTGCTTTTGATTTATGATATTTGTAATGAACACGAGGGGAGACAGAGATCTGGTTTCAAGGACCACAGGAGGAGGCAGGTAGCTGGGTCCAGGGGCAGGCAGAAGGTCATACACAGGGGGTCCAAAAAGGCAACAGTACAGGCAGGGAAAAGGCTAGTAACGTCATCTGGGAGATCAGGCAATAGGTTGATAACAGGAAATCCGATAGGCTGAAGTACAGACAGGGAAAAGGCGTCTTAGTGAGGCAGGCAAAAACAATCATAGACGTGAGGATTAAATTACAGGAAAACCAGAGCACCGACTAGAAGTGTGTCACAAAACAAACTATCTCACAATGATGGGGTGCAAAGAACGGAACTAAATAGTGTGTAATAATGACATACAGGTGTGTGAACAGGTGATCAGAATTCAGGTGATTGGGATCTGGAGAGTGAGCTGCGTTCAGGGGATCTACGTGTTTGAGAGTGTTAGCTGGAAGCAGACGTACCAATATTCTGGTGAGCTAGGGTTTATTTAGTCTACTATGGAAACATAATGACAAGAAAAGCTACATGTATCTAATTATAGACAAGTTGACTAAGAAATAGCCTACCAAAATGTCTGGTTTTATAAGCAGAAACTTATACTAATTGTACAAAACATTAGGAACACCTCCTAATTTTGGGTTGCACCCACTTTTGCCCTCAGAACAGTCTCAATTTTCGGACCATGAACGACAAGGTGTTGAAAGCATGCTGGCTCCAATGCTTCCCACAGTTGTGTCAAGTTCGCTGGATGTTCTTTGGGTGGTGGACCATTCTTAATACACACGGGAAACTGTTGAGCATGAAAACCCCCTGCAAAATTGAGTTCTTGATATACTTGAACCGGTGCGCCTGGCACCTACTACCATACCCCATTCAAAGGCATTTAAATCTATTGTCTGGCCCATTCAGGGATGGGTTATTAGCAATGCATGACTGTTCATGCTTCAGCATAGAGGTTCATCTTGACTTTGGTTTGTTCTTTAGTTCAGTACACCTGTTTGAGAGAAAGGTCCGTATACTATATTTTACAACAAATCCTTCACCTCAAATCAAATGTTATTGTCACATGCTTCGTAAAACAACAGGTGTAAACTAACAATTAAATGCTTACTTATGATATCTTCCCAACAATGCAGAGAGAAATAATAGAACAATTATGCATGAGAACTAAATACACAATGAGTGGGCTAATGATAACTTGGCTTTATACACTGAGGACCAGTACCAAGTCGATGTGCAGAGGTAATTGAGGTAGATACAGTACCCTCAGAAAGTATTCACACATTTTGTTGTTACAAATTGGGATTAAAATTGATTGACTTGTCATTTTTGATCAACCATCTAAATAAAACAGTAATATATCTTGAGGAGATAAGTATTCACCCCTTTAGACAATATATGTTAAACACCTTTGGCAGACATTACAGCTGTGAGTCTTTTTTGGTTAAGTCTCTAACAGCTTTGCACACCTACAATATTTCCCCATTACTCTTTGAAAAATTATTCAAGCTCTGTCAAGTTGGTTGTTGATCATTGCTAGAAAGCCATTTTCAAGTCTTGCCATAGATTTTCAAACCGATTTAGACAGAACTGTAATTAGGACACTCGGGAACATTAAACGTCATCTTGGTAAGCAACCCCATTGTAGATTTGGCCTTGTGTTTTAGGTGATGGTCCTGCTGAAAGGTGAATTCGTCTCCCAGTGTCAGTTGGAAAGAAGACTGAACCAGAATTTCCTGTAGGATTTTGCCTCTGCTTATCTGTATACTGTTTATTTCTATCAACAACAAAAAACTCCCTATTCCTTGCCGATGACAAGCATACCCATAACATGATGCAGCCACCACCATGCTTGAAAGTATGAAGAGTCATACTCAGTGATGGGTTGTGTGGGATTTTCCCCAAACATAATGCTTTGTATTCAGGACAAAACATTTTCTTTGCTGTATTACTTACAGTAAGTGCCTTGTAAACAGGATGCATGTATTGAAATATTTTTTATTCTGTACAAGCTTCCTTCTTTTCACTCTGACATTTAGGTTAGTATTGTGGAGTAACCGCAATGTTGTTGATCCATCCTCAGCTTTCTCATTTCACAACCATCAAACTCTGTAACCGTTTTAAAATCACCATTTGCCTCATGGAGAAAAACCTGAGCAGTTTCCTTTCTCTCCAGCAAATGAGTTAGGAAGGATGCCGGTATCTTTGTAGTGACTGGGTGTATTGATACATCATCCAAAGCCTAATTAATAACTTCACCATGCTCAATATTTTTTTAACACACATCTACCAAATTCACTACTTGTTTGCACGACCTTACAGATAATTGTGTGTGGTACAGAGATGGGTAGTCATTAAAAAAATCATGTTAACCAATATTTTTGAACACAGAATGAGTCCATGCAAATTATGGGATTTTTTAAGCACATTTATTCCCTTGAACTTATTTAGGCTTGCCATAACAAAGGGTTTGAATACTTATTGACTCAAGACATTTTTTAATTTAAAAAAAAATGAATTTCCCCAAAATTCTACGAACAAAATTCCACTTTGACATTATGAGGTATTGTGTGTAGAGAAGTGACACAAAATCTAAATGTAATCCATTTTAAATTCAGGCTGTAACCCAACAAAATCTGGAAAAGTATAGGGGTGTGAATACTTTCTGAAGGCACTGTATGTACATATACAGTGGATATTGTTAAGATAATTCAATTAAAATACTCTGTCTGTTACTAAGAATTTGTAAGGTTCTTATTAAAACGAAACAGACAGAGGCCAGTCTACCATAGTCAGCATGTTTATTTACAAGAGCTCTGCTTATCATTTCCTGTACATTGGTCTATATACATCACATTTCGCCATAAATGTCCCTCCTCCTCTCAGAGACAATGACAATATAGTTCACAAGTCTTCTCCTACTCATACATTGTCTGCCACCTGTTATACAATCTACTACAAGCCCAAGGTCTCTCCCCTTCCTGGGTGGGGACAGAATGTCCTGTAAGGAACACAGTAGAACAGCTTGTCTGTCGCTAGCTCTTCTTATTTGTTTCACACTTGCACCCTGCTTTCATATTAAAAAGAAACAAAAAGTCCTTGTTCTAATTCTGACTAGAACTACACACATCAGATTTAGATTTATGATTCTGATATATATTTCATACAATCATACAGTGATCGGGTAGAAATATGTTAGTTATAGTTCTATGTTAAATGTATACATCATTTAGTCATTATTCATAAAATTCATAAAAGATATAGAAAGTCACCACCCCCTTTCAAAATGTTCACATTGTGTTGCCTTACAGCCTGAAATGAAACTGGCTTTATTTACACACAGTAACCCACAACCTCCTGGTAAATTATTTTTTTATCTGAAAATTAATTCAAATTAAAACAGCAAAATACCCTATTTGGATAAGTGAACACCACCCTGAGTTATACTTGGTGGAACCACCTTTTGCTTGAATTACAGCCATGAGTCTCTTTGTTTTCGTCTCTACTAACTTTGCACACCTAGACTGCGCAATATTTGTCTATTCTTCCTTGTAGAATTGTTCGAGCTCAGTCAAATTGCATGGTGACTGCACTCTTTAAGTCATTTATGTCGGGGCTCTGACTAGGCCACTCAAGGACATTCAGGTTCTCCTCAAGAATCTGTCTGTAATTTGCACTGTCCATTTTGCCTTTTATCCTGACAACTGCTCCAGCCCCTGCTGAATAGAAACAACCCCAAAACAGGATGCTGCCACCGCCTTGCTTTACTGTAGGCATGGTGTTCTTTGGGTGGAAAGATGTATTGGGTTTTCACCAGACATATCGTTTTGCGTTCAGGCCAAAACGTTACATTTTGGTCTCATTGTAACGGCCGTTGGTGAAAGAAGGTGAGGACCAAAGTGCAGCGTGGTGCATGTTCATCATTTTAATGGTAAAGCTGAACACTAAACAACAAGCAACAAAAGAACAACCGAAACAGCTCCGTCAGGTGCAAAACGCACTAAACAGAAAATAACTACCCCCACCACACAGGTGGGAAAAGGCTACCTAAGTATGGTTCAACATCAACTGTTCAGAGGAGGCTGCATGAATCAGGCCTTCATGGTCGAATTGCTGCAAAGAAACCACTACTTAAGGACACCAATAATAATAAGAGATTGCTTGGACCAAGAAACACGAGCAATGGACATTAGACCGGTGGAAATCTGTCCTTTGGTCTGATATTTTTAGTTCCAACCGCCGTCTCTTTGTGAGACGCAGAGGTCGCCTGTGTGGTTCCCATCGTGAAGCATGGAGGAGCTTTGCTGGTGACACTGTCGGTGTTTCTGCAGCGATACGCCACCCCATCTGGTTTGTGCTTGGTGGGACTGTCCTTTGTTTTTCAACAGGACAATGACCCAAAACACACCTCCAGGCTGTGTAAGGGCAATTTTACCAACAAGGAGAGTGATGCATCAGATGACCCGGCCTCCACAATCAACTAACCTCAACCCAATTGAGATGGTTTGGGATGAGTTGGACCGCAGAGTAAAGGAAAAGCAGCCAACAAGTGCTAAGTATATGCTCTTCAAGACTATTAGAAAAGCAATCCAGGTGACTACCTCATGAAGCTGGTTGAGAGAATGCCAAGAGTGTGCAAAGCTGTCATCAAGGCAAAGGGTGGCTACTTTGAAGAATTTCAAATATTAAATATATTTCGATTTGTTGAACACTTTTTTGGTTTTGATGTATTTTTTGATGTCTTCACTATTATTCTACAATGTAGAAAATAGTAAAAATAAAACCCTTGAATGAGTAGGTGTGTCCAAGCTTTTGACTGGTACTGTACATGATTGCCCAATTTATATAGATACTGGGCTATTGGGATATAATTTTACTTGTGTAATAAGAGTCCAGACTGTCAAGGATGGACTCTCTAACGCCATTAAATTGAGCATATAAGGTCTTTCAAAGACTACCATTGATGTCAGAGGACTCAATGCATGGAGTCTCCACACCGCGTGGCCGCGGCCACCCTACTCTGGTGGTCATTCTCTCTTTCTCCCCTTACCCATCTGTCTATCGCCTCCTTTGAATTCCATGCTGTCACAGTTACTAGCCCTTTCAAGCTTAACATCCTTATCATTTATCGCCCTCCAGGTTCCCTCGGAGAGTTCATCAATGAGCTTGATGCCTTGATAAGCTCCTTTCCTGAGGACGGCTCACCTCTCACAGTTCTGGGCGACTTTAACCTCCCCACGTCTACCTTTGACTCTTTCCTCTCTGCCTCCTTCTTTCCACTCCTCTCCTCTTTTGACCTCACCCTCTCACCTTCCCCCCCTACTCACAAGGCAGGCAATACGCTCGACCTCATCTTTACTAGATGCTGTTCTTCCACTAACCTCATTGCAACTCCCCTCCAAGTCTCCGACCACTACCTTGTATCCTTTTCCCTTTCGCTCTCATCCAACACCTCCCACACTGCCCCTACTCGGATGGTATCGCGCCGTCCCAACCTTCGCTCTCTCTCCCCCGCTACTCTCTCCTCTTCCATCCTATCATCTCTTCCCTCCGCTCAAACCTTTTCCCACCTATCTCCTGATTCTGCCTCCTCAACCCTCCTCTCCTCCCTCTCTGCATCCCTTGACTCTCTATGTCCCCTATCCTCCAGGCCGGCTCGGTCCTCCCCTCCCGCTCCGTGGCTCGATGACTCATTGCGAGCTCACAGAACAGGGCTCCGGGCAGCCGAGCGGAAATGGAGGAAAACTCGCCTCCCTGCGGACCTGGCATCCTTTCACTCCCTCCTCTCTACATTTTCCTCCTCTGTCTCTGCTGCTAAAGCCACTTTCTACCACGCTAAATTCCAAGCATCTGCCTCTAACCCTAGGAAGCTCTTTGCCACCTTCTCCTCCCTCCTGAATCCTCCTCCCCCCCTCCTCCCTCTCTGCAGATGACTTCGTCAACCATTTTGAAAAGAAGGTCGACGACATCCGATCCTCGTTTGCTAAGTCAAACGACACCGCTGGTTCTGCTCACACTGCCCTACCCTGTGCTCTGACCTCTTTCTCCCCTCTCTCTCCAGATGAAATCTCGCGTCTTGTGACGGCCGGCCGCCCAACAACCTGCCCGCATGACCCTATCCCTTCCTCTCTTCTCCAGACCATTTCCGGAGACCTTCTCCCTTACCTCACCTCGCTCATCAACTCATCCCTGACCGCTGGCTACGTCCCTTCCGTCTTCAAGAGAGCGAGAGTTGCACCCCTTCTGAAAAAACCTACACTCGATCCCTCCGATGTCAACAATTACAGACCAGTATCCCTTCTTTCTTTTCTCTCCAAAACTCTTGAACGTGCCGTCCTTGGCCAGCTCTCCCGCTATCTCTCTCTGAATGACCTTCTTGATCCAAATCAGTCAGGTTTCAAGACTAGTCATTCAACTGAGACTGCTCTCCTCTGTATCACGGAGGCGCTCCGCACTGCTAAAGCTAACTCTCTCTCCTCTGCTCTCATCCTTCTAGATCTATCGGCTGCCTTCGATACTGTGAACCATCAGATCCTCCTCTCCACCCTCTCCGAGTTGGGCATCTCCGGCGCGGCCCACGCTTGGATTGCGTCCTACCTGACAGGTCGCTCCTACCAGGTGGCGTGGCGAGAATCTGTCTCCTCACCACGCGCTCTCACCACTGGTGTCCCCCAGGGCTCTGTTCTTGGCCCTCTCCTATTCTCGCTATACACCAAGTCACTTGGCTCTGTCATAACCTCACATGGTCTCTCTTATAATTGCTATGCAGACGACACACAATTAATCTTCTCCTTTCCCCCTTCTGATGACCAGGTGGCGAATCGCATCTCTGCATGTCTGGCAGACATATCAGTGTGGATGACGGATCACCACCTCAAGCTGAACCTCGGCAAGACGGAGCTGCTCTTCCTCCCGGGGAAGGACTGCCCGTTCCATGATCTCGCCATCACGGTTGACAACTCCATTGTGTCCTCCTCTCAGAGCGCCAAGAACCTTGGCGTGATCCTGGACAACACCCTGTCGTTCTCAACCAACATCAAGGCGGTGGCCCGTTCCTGTAGGTTCATGCTCTACAACATCCGCAGAGTACGACCCTGCCTCACACAGGAAGCGACGCAGGTCCTAATCCAGGCACTTGTCATCTCCCGTCTGGATTACTGCAACTCGCTGTTGGCTGGGCTCCCTGCCTGTGCCATTAAACCCCTACAACTCATCCAGAACGCCGCAGCCTGTCTGGTGTTCAACCTTCCCAAGTTCTCTCACGTCACCCCGCTCCTCCGTTCTCTCCACTGGCTTCCAGTTGAAGCTCGCATCCGCTACAAGACCATGGTGCTTGCCTACGGAGCTGTGAGGGGAACGGCACCTCAGTACCTCCAGGCTCTGATCAGGCCCTACACCCAAACAAGGGCACTGCGTTCATCCACCTCTGGCCTGCTCGCCTCCCTACCACTGAGGAAGTACAGCTCCCGCTCAGCCCAGTCAAAACTGTTCGCTGCCCTGGCCCCCCAATGGTGGAACAAACCCCCTCACGACACCAGGACAGCGGAGTCAATCACCACCTTCCGGAGACACCTGAAACCCCACCTCTTTAAGGAATACCTAGGATAGGATAAGTAATCCCTCTCACCCCCCCCCCTTAAGATTTAGATGCACTATTGTAAAGTGACTGTTCCACTGGATGTCATAAGGTGAATGCACCAATTTGTAAGTCGCTCTGGATAAGAGCGTCTGCTAAATGACTTAAATGTAAATGTAAATGTCTCTTTCCCTTGTAAGGTCAGAAAATCTTCCAGCTCTCTCTTTCTTTCATGTATCTCATTCTGGCTGTAAGGCTATGTACATATTGCATTGGAGTTGACGAAGCTCGTATAAAGTTCTGAATAAACGTTCAAGTTTTGCCGTCTGTGTTTGCAGGCTCCTGCTGATGATGGGCGTATTGTTCTGCTGTGGGGCAGGGTTTTTCATCCGCAGACGCATGAACCCCTCCCCACTTCCTGAGGACACCTTCAATGTGTCATTCACCAGACACCCAATGACAGCTTCAGGTGAGTCACAGTCACACCCACCGCCTTGTGCCATGTCCTCTTCCTCCACTTCCTCTTCTTCATATCATACTTATACATCCAATCCCTCTCCCATTCTCCCTACCCTCACTATATATCCTATTTCTTTCCAAGTACACCTCCTTCATTTTCTCGCTCAACTCCCCACTCCCACATCCTCTCTCCAGATCTCCTTCACTTTATCTCCCACTCCACCCATCTACTCATGTCCTTGTCTCCTTCTCATTTCATTGCTAACTATTCCACAGTATTTTATACACAGCAGTACAAAGGAACTTTTCTCAGTTTGCTCCAGTCCTCAGTAACTTCTGATATCGGGACAGATGGGACCTGTGTCTCTGATCTCATACAGTACAGTGATTGACTCTACTACTGATTCTGGATCTGCGTCCCAAATGGCACCCTATTCCCTTCTCCTCTCTCTCTCATACACACACACTCTCCTCCAAGCCCCTGCAGTCACTGACCTGGAAATATTGGTATTAATATTTAATGTTCTGGCTCCGGAGGGAATTGGAGTAAAACATAATGGTGCTAATATTCCATATGTCATCTGTGTTGAGGTGTAAAATGTAATATGTTCTAGTTCAGTCCTGCACCATGGTCCATCCTTGTCCCTGAGTGGACCAATGGAAACTGAGCTGTTGGAGAGTAATGCTGCTTATTCATATTCATGCCTGTAACACATACTCTCTAAACCCAAACATCACTCATCATCATCATCAGTGCAGCTTTCACTATAGCAGTCAGGAAATGTAGCAGGCACAATGCAGAAGTCTAGAGGATAGTGGTATTGTGTGTGTTGTGATCTGCCCTGTATTGCTGGCCCGTTATTTAGGTCAACCTTACGAAATAAAACTTGACACAATACATAGTGCATAGATGGTGACCATGGTAAATTCCATTAATTTCTCTACTCTCTTTGTCCTCTAGGACTGCAGCAGCCCGGCATGCAAAACTATGGAGCCTCAGGAGGGATGATACTCACACCTACATACCCCATACAGACCCATCCCCCCCCGGTCCACCCCTCCCACATGGCAGCACCCTACCCACACCCTCCCCCTCCCGCCTACTGCAACCTCCCTCCTCCACCCTACGAACAGGTACTGCAGGCCTCGGAAAAGAGGTAACCAGAAGGAAAAAGACATTGGAATTAATTAAATTATTTCAAACCCTTTAGAGTTCTCAACCCTGCCACAGCTGACAGCAGAGATGGGTCACTGGCCCACGTACGAGTAGAAAGCGAGTCTGGTATGGTAATGGAATAGCATCTCGATGGTTAAAACATCTATGCTCATTAAGGGCTGGTTTCCTGGACACAGAATAACCCTGATCCTGGACTAAAAAGCATGCATTGAAACATGTATTATAATAGCTTTTTTAGTCCGGAACTAGGCTTAATCTGTGTCTGAGAGCAGCCTCAGTTTGAATCACAATGGATTTGTCTCAGTGCTTGTTTTCATGTCACCTCTCTAAGATGTCGACCAGAGGTGAGACCCAATGGTATAAAACAGACATGGATCCAAACAGTTTGTCTATTAACAACTAGCCTGCCTGCCTGCATGGTGCTCTGTCAACAACACTGTGTCAGCTGGAAGAGCAGCATCTATCTGAGCATAACTCAGATCACCCACTCAGGATACTGTATTATTGCCCACTATCTGTTATGTTTTTAATATCACTGCTGTCATAGCATTTAGTATCTCTAGTACAGATCAGTAGATTAGATCAGATCAGTAGCATTTAGTATCTCTAGTACAGATCAGCAGCCTAGTACAGATCAGTAGATTAGATCAGATCAGTAGCCTATAATACTGTGGACATACTGTAGAAATACCAACTCTGTTTCCCTTTGTGTCCCTCAAAATGAATGTTGTGTATGTCTTCCAGTGGAGGCTGCGGAGGGGAAAACGGAGCAAATGGAATGGCATCAAACACATGGAAACCATGTTTGATGTATTTGATACCATTCCACTGATTCCACTCAAGTCATTACCACGAGCCTGTTCTCCCCAATTGAGGTGCCACCAATCTCCTGTGATGTCGTCTATATTTTATTAAAGTAGTGTTGCCAATAATCTATGCAATTTGCTAATGAATTCAGATGTAGATTGTGGTTGTTGTTTCTCACAATGTTTTCACGGTATCCTGAATTAGCATCGTACACAGTTAACATGTATCACCAGCTTGCCTAATAAAGTTTGGCTCTGGGGTAAGTGATTAATCTGGAAATGTATTGTGTTCCTTCCAAATGGCTCAAGATAATGTCACTACAATGCTTTGTACACAGATACCTAATCTAATATTTCTCATCACAAGTTTCTGGTGTTCACTTTTCTCATTCAACAATAATCCTAATACATTATTTTAAACCACCAGGTGTCAGTCAACATCTGTGTAACATGACTGATTTTCAAGCATGATCCAGCTCTTATATTCTGTACTCTGGAGGCAAGCTGTTGGGCTGTACTGATGTAGAACACAAACCATTGATTTCAGTATCCCATTAGTTCACTCATTTCCAATGGATTTTCATTTTAAGTGGATGCCACACATCAAATCCTATAAATGGGTGTTTTGTACATGCCCTGCAGAGCTTTTTTTAATCGATTAATTTAAAAAGCTTAAAACATGTTAAATGAACCCTTGGTTTATTTCCAACAACTCTTAATAAAGAACTAAATTAAATTACTGTAAGCCACACTCGTTACCAAAAACGGTTCTCTGAATGGAGAACTACAGTGAGTTTACACTATAGACATTGCAAGCACTGACAGGCTGACATTCTAGAGATGTATTTTCCTAGTGTGAAGCAGCAGCACAGCAGCAGTCAGTGGCTCACAGGATTACTCTCTTCACTGAATACAAAACCCTGAGGATATTAGCATAATGTCCCCAATTGCTTAATGACGCAATTACATGCTATTTATCCAACATCCTAAATGTAATCCACCGACTCAAAATATTTGTTCACAGTAAGAGCCATCTGTATCACAAGACACTGTTACACAATGATGCTCAGTAGTCCATACAACTTGTGTGTGTGTGCGTGTGTACCCGCACTACATGATTCACCTCATCCACATTCAAACCTTACATGACAAATGTGCTCTGACTGAGGCACCTTCAATCTAGATATACTGGTTTGGGTTCCGCTGGTATACAGCAATCTTTAAGTCATACCACAGATTCTCAATTGGATTGAGGTCTGGGCTTTGACTAGGTCATTCCAAGACTTAAATGTTTCCCCTTAAACCACTCAAGTGTTGCTTTAGCAGTATGCTTTGGGTCACTGTCCTGCTGGAAGGTGAACCTCCGTCCCATTCTCAAATCTCTGGAAGACTGAAACAAGTTTCCCTCAAGAATTCCCCTGTATTTAGCGGCATCCATCATTCCTTCAATTCTGACCAGTTTACCTGCTGATGAAAAACACCCCCACAGCATGATGCTGCCATCACCATGCTTCACTGTGAGGATGGTATTCCCGGGGTGATGAGAGGGGTTGGGTTTGTGCATAGTGTTTTCCTTGATGTCCCAATAAGCTAAGTTTTAGTCTCATCTGAACAGAATACCTTCTTCCATATGTTTGGGGAGTCTCCCACATGCCTTTTGGCAAACACCAAACGTGTCTGCTTATTTTTTTCTTTGAGCAATGGCTTTTTTCTGGCCACTCTTCCGTAAAGCCCAGCTCTGTGGAGTGTACAGCTTAAAGTGGTCCTTTGGACAGATACTCCAATCTCCGCTGTGGAGCTTTGCAGCTCCTTCAGGGTTATCTTTGGTCTCTTTGTTGCCTCTCCGATTAATACCCTCCTTGCCTCGTCTGTGAGTTTTGGTTGTGCGGACCTCTCTTGGCAAGTTTGTTGTATTCTTTCCATTTTGTCATAATGGATTTAATGGTGCTCGGTGGGATGTTCAAAGTTCCAGATATTATTTGATCTGATCTGATCTGTACTTATCCACAACTTTGTCCCTGACCTGTTTGGAGAGCTCCTTGGTCTTCATGTTGCCCCTTGCTTAGTGGTGTTGCAGACTCTGGGGCCTTTCAGAACAGGTGTATATATACTGAAATCATGTGACAGATCATGGACACTTAAATAAAGTCCACCTGTGTGCAATCTAACTAATTGTGTGACTTCTGAAGGCAATTGGTTGCATGAAGGGGGGGAACACATATACACGCACCCCTTTTTTGTTTTTTTTGTTTTTTGAAACAAGTCATTTTTAAAATTTCACTTCACCAATTTTCACTATTTTGTGTATGTCCATTACATGAAATCCAAACAAAAATCAATTTAAATTACAGGTTGTAATGCAACAAAATAGGAAAAACACCAAGGGGATTAATACTTTTGCAAGGCACTGTATTACTAGAGTATAAAAAGTGTATTTACTCATGCCTCAGGACAGCTGGCAGTGTAGTTTTGGGATGGCTATGTGTTTATTCATGTGTCATCCTGCATCTTCCACTACGCATAATATTACACAGGTTAGAAGGGGAGTGATAACATTTCACATAGCTTATATTTTTCACTCTTGATGTACTCATGCCTTTTGGTGAGTTGATCCACTGTTGCATGATTGAACAGAGATGGGCAGTATTTCTGTTACCGTACATGTTTTTGAAATACAAAATACTCAATGTGTATTTCACTGGCTTGAACTACAATGCAATGTATTTTGTAATTAGTTACAATTTAAATAAAACATGCAGTACTTTTCTATAACATTTTTCTAGCGTCTCTCAATTTTGTGGCCTTCTATCACCCCAAATTTACTGCATTGGTATCGGAAGTGTGATGCCACTATGGTGTGATAAAAATGTCTGCTAAATGACAAATGTTGTGTGAAAATGAACATTTGCAAAGCACACTGGGTATTATTCTAATGATCTCCATCCCCAAAACAATATAAATGATACTGAACAAAAATATTAACGCAAGATGCAACAATTAATGATTTTACTGGAGTTACAATTCATATAAGGAAATCAGTCAATTGAAATATATTCATTAGGCCCTAATCTATGGATTTCACATGACTGGGCAGGGGCACAGCCATGGGTGGGCCTGGGAGGGCATATGCCCACCCACTGGGGAGCTAGGCCCAGCCAATTAGAAGGGATTTATTACAGACAGAAATACTCATCTGTGGCATTGTCTTGTGACAAAACTGAACATTTTAGAGTAGCCTTTTATCATGCGGTTTAATCAGCTTCTTGATATGCCACGCCTGTCAGGTAGATGGATTATCTTGGCAAAGAAGAAATGCAAACTAACAGGGATGTAAACAAATGTGCACAAAATAGGCTTTTCTGTGCATGTGAAAATTTCAGCGATCTTTTATTTCAGATCATGAAACGTGGGAGCAATATTTTACATGTTGTGTTGATATTTTTGTTTTTTTTGTGCCAATTTTGATTGAAATTGGTTCAGTGGGGACTGAGTGAGCACAGGGCCCAGGGAACATAGGGTGGAACCCGCTGGGGAAGAGCACATGATGTGACAGAATTGACTTGCAGTCGATCAATTTGTCAAGGAGAGCAGAGACCATCTGTTTGGCTTATTTTTTTAAACAAGGAATCTTGTCGCACAAAGTCTTATGGAAATGAAGTGCATTTGTGGTATACAGTGTCTTCGGAAAGTATTCAGACCCCTTGACTTTTTCCACTTTGTTACATTACAGCCTTATTCTAAAATTGATTAAATGAAAAAATCCTCAGCAATCTTTACACAATGCCCAATTATTACAAAGCGAAAACAGGTTGAGAAATGTTAGCAAATGTATTACAAATAAAAAGCAGATACCTTATTTACATAAGTATTCAGACCCTTGAGCTCAGGTGCATCCCGTTTTCATTGACCATCCTTGAGATGTTTCTACAACTTGGAGTCCACCTATGGTACATTCAATTGATTGGACATGATTTGGAAAGGCACACACCTGTCTATATAAAAGGTTCCACGGTTGGCAGTGCATGTCAGAGCAAAAACCAAGCCATGAGGTCGAAGGAATTGTCCGTAGATCTCCGAGACAGGATTCTTTTGAGACACATCTGGGGAAGGGTACCTAAACATGTCTGCAGCATTGAAGGTCCTAAAGAACATGGTGGCCTCCATCATTCTTAAATGGAACCACCAGAGCTTGCCACCAGGCCAAATTGAGCAATCGGGGGAGATGTCAGAGATGTGACCAAGAACCCAATGATCCCACTGACAGAGCTCCAGAGTTCCTCTGTGATGAGAGAAACTTCCAGAAGGACAACCATCTCTACAGCACTCCATCCAATCAGGCATTTATGGTAGAGTGACCAGATGGATGCCCCTCCTTGTTAAAAGGCACACGACAGCTCGCTTGGAGTTTGTCAAAAGGCACCTAAAGAATCTCAGACCATGAGAAACAAGATTCTCTGGTCTGATGAAGAGAAGACTGAACTCTTTGGCCTGAATGCCAAGCATCATGTCTGGAGGAAATGGTGGTGGCAGCATCATGCTATGGGGATGTTTTTCTGCGGCAGGGACTGGGAGACTAGTCAGGATCGAGGGAAAGATGAATGGAGCGAAGTACAGAGAGATGCTTGATGAAAACCTGCTCCAGAGTGCTCAGGACCTCAGACTGGGGTGATGGTTCACCTTCCAACAGGACAATGACCCTAAATAAACAGCCAAGACAACGCAGCCGTGGCTCTGGGACGAGTCTCTGAATGTCCTTGAGTAAAAGTATAGATACCATAATATAAAGTTACTCAAGTAAAAGTCACTCAGTAAAATGGAAGTAAAAGTCTCAAATGATTTGGTTTTAAATATACTGAAGTATCAAAAGTAAATGTACTTGCTAAAATATACTTAAGTATCAAAAGTAGAAGTAAAAGTGTAAATCATTTTAAATTCCTTATATTAAGAAAAGCAGAGAGCAACATTTTCTTGTTTTTTAAATTTACAGATAGCCAGGGGCAACACTCAGACATTATTTACAAACGCAAATGCATTTGTGTTAAGTGAGTCTACCAGGCCATAGGCAGTAGGGGTGACCACGTGTTCTCTTGATAAGTGGTTTAGGCTGTATCACAACTGGCTGTGATTGGGAGTCCAATAGAGCGGAGCACAATTGTCCCAGCGTCATCCGGGTTTGGCCGGTGTAGGTCGTCATTGTAAATAAGAATTTGTTCTTAACTGACTTTCCTAGTTAAATAAAGGTTAAATTGAAAAATAAAAAATATATATAATAAGTGCGTAAATTTCACAATGTCCCTGTCCTGCTAAGCATTCAAAATATAAAGAGTACATTGGGTTGTCAGGGAAAATGTATGGAGTAAAAAGTACAATATTTTCTATAGGAATGTAGTAAAATAAAAGTTGTCAAAAATATAAATAGGTAATGTAATGTACAGATACCCCCCAAAACTGCTTAAATAGTAGTACTTTATTTTTGACTTAAGTACTTTACACCACTGTCAGCCAGAGCCCGGACTTGAACCCGATCGAACATCTCTGGAGAGATCTGAAAATATCTGTGCAGCGACGCTCCCCATCCAACCTGACAGAGCTTGAGAGGATCTGCAGAGAAGAATGGGAGAAACTCCTCAAATACAGGTGAACCAAGCTTGTAGCTTCATACCCAAGACGAATTGAACCTGTAATCGCTGCCAAAGGTGCTTCAACAAAGTACTGAGTAAAAGGGTCTGAATACTTATGTAAATGTGATATCAAATTTTTTTCATAAATTTGCTAACATTTTCTAAAACGCTTTTTTTGCTTTGTCATAAAGGATTATTGTGTGTACATCGATTTTTTTTTCATTTTTCCCTCAATTTCAGAATATGGCTGTTACATGACTTTTTCTGTTAAGGGGTCTAAATACACTGCTCAAAAAAATAAAGGGAACACTTAAACAACACAATGTAACTCCAAGTCAATCACACTTCTGTGAAATCAAACTGTCCACATAGGAAGCAACACTGATTGACAATACATTTCACATGCTGTTGTGCAAATGGAATAGACAACAGGTGGAAATTATAGGCAATTAGCAAGACACCCCCAATAAAGGAGTGATTCTGCAGGTGGTGACCACAGACCACTTCTCAGTTCCTATGCTTCCTGGCTGATGTTTTGGTCACTTGAATGCTGGCGGTGCTTTCACTCTAGTGGTAGCATGAGACGGAGTCTACAACCCACACAAGTGGCTCAGGTAGTGCAGCTCATCCAGGATAGCACATCAATGCAAGCTGTGGCAAGAAGGTTTGCTGTGTCTGTCAGCGTAGTGTCCAGAGCATGGAGGCGCTACCAGAAGACAGGCCAGTACATCAGGAGACGTGGAGGAGGCCGTAGGAGGGTAACAACCCAGCAGCAGGACCGCTACCTCTGCCTTTGTGCAAGGAGGAGCAGGAGGAGCACTGCCAGAGCTCTGCAAAATGAACTCCAGCAGGCCACAAATGTGCATGTGCCTGCTCAAACGGTCAGAAACAGACTCCATGAGGGTGGTATGAGGGCCCGACGTCCACAGGTGGGGGTTGTGCTTACAGGCCAACACCGTGCAGGACGTTTGTCATTTCCCAGAGAACACCAATATTGGCAAATTCGCCACTGGCGCCCTGTGCTCTTCACAGATGAAAGCAGGTTCACACTGAACACGTGACAGAGTCTGGAGACGCCGTGTAGAACGTTCTGCTGCCTGGAACATCCTCCAGCATGACCGGTTTGGCGGTGGGTCAGTCATGGTGTGGGGTGGCATTTCTTTGGGGGGCCACACAGCCCTCCATGTGCTCGCCAGAGGTAGCCTTGGCTGCCATTAGGTACCGAGATGAGATCCTCAGACCCCTTGTGAGACCATATGTTGGTCCGGTTGGCCCTGGGTTCCTCCTAATGCAAGACAATGCTAGACCTCATGTGGCTGGAGTGTGTCAGCAGTTCCTGCAAGAGGAAGGCATTGATGCTATGGACTGACCCGCCAGTTCCCCAGACCTGAATCCAATTGAGCACATCTGGGACATCATGTCTCGCTCCATCCACCAACGCCACGTTGCACCACAGACTGTCCAGGAGTTGGCGGATGCTTTAGTCCTGGTCTGGGAGGAGATCCCTCAGGAGACCATCCGCCACCTCATCAGGAGCATGCCCAGGCGTTGTAGGGAGGTCATACAGGCATGTGGAGGCCACACACACTACTGAGCCTCATTTTGACTTGTTTGAAGGACATTACATCAAAGTTGGATCAGCCTGTAGTGTGGTTTTCCACTTTAATTTTGAGTGTGACACCAAATCCAGTCCTCCATAAATTTGATTTCCATTGATAATTTTTGTATGATTTTGTTGTCAGCACATTCAACTACGTAATGAAAAACATATTTAATAAGAATATTTAATTCATTCAGATCTAGGATGTGTTATTTTAGTGTTCCCTTAATTTTTTTGAGCAGTGTACTTCCTGTATGCACTGTTTGTAATAAAATCAGCAGAAGTAGGCTAAACCAAGGCATGGAGAACTAGAACAAACCGGAAGGGAAATCAGACCAACTGTCAGAACATAACTTTTCCCAGAATGGAAATAAAGCAGAAAATTTAATCCCAGAGTGAATTATCTCTGAGAACGATCATATCACCAGAGCATGTATAAGCACACATTTTTCAGATGGTAAATGTGTCTCCCTGTGCTCACTGTATTTCCACTGACCACCATTATCAAGCTTTCTAGAAATATAGCAATGTGGAAATGATGAATGGATGAAGGCAGAACAGAAGAGGGATAAAGAGATTCACTTGCCCAAATCCAGAAGGGTGATTTTATTTCATTCCAGACTTGATTTATTCTCTCCCGGTTTTGAAAATGTTTTTCCCTTTCAAATAGCATGCAGTCATTGTTAAATATGTTACAATTAAAATTCTCAGCACCTATAGAAACCCATCATGCTCATGTCTTCCCCCTTCAAGAGTCCAATTACTGATTTTTCAAGTTTCACACTATAGAATTCACCAGAACTCACCACCTTGGAACCCTCAAATTGGATTTGACAAATGAAGGAACACTGCATTGATGTCTGGATGAATTGTCAAGAGGTAAGAGATGGCTTGATGTTCTCAGTCTGGCTACAATGGGTCAGAACAGAGGGATCTCCTACAGACAGACGGGGTCTCCAGGGAATGTCTAGACTCTATAGACAGTCAGACCCTTCCTTATTTCTCCCTGAACACATTACTTATTTACATCCCAGACGTCATAAAAGTTTGAACAACTGATGGGTTACATTGAGAAATAAGGAAACCCAACCCCTAATGGCATATCAAATGTTAGGAAATCAAAGTCAAATGGATGCATTTACAGTACTAGAATCTTTGAATGTGCTATCAGGTATGGAAGTAGTGTAAAGCTGGTCACTCATCACACTAGATGCAAGAATCCCTGTGGCCATGTACTTTTAGGCAACACCACCATGTGTTGGTGGGAGCAGCATGGCAGGGGCAAATGTGGTCGACGTTACAATAATTTCATAACACATACATCACTTATATTAAAGCATTTATGTTGGTTACTTCAATATTGCAATACCAATTGAATGACTTGGCCGCAGTGCCTTATGAATTCACCAACAATAGAGCACCTTTGAAAGAGGGGGGAAAAAGTCAGGTAATAAAATGTGTATATATTTATTCACAAAACATCTTACTTCACTATACATGATCTTGAAATAATAGTCAGTGTCCTCTGAATTCCTATGTCAAGTGCTCATTCTTTGAAACACTTTGTAAAAGGTGAATACAACATACTGTATCTTGAGGAGAGAACGCCGACCTCAGAATTGGTGCAACATAACCCTCCTTCATACAATTGGCACAAATCATCGATATACTGCCTTCCTATAAAACTCTGCAGAATTCTAAAGATGAAACATTCTCAGATTCTGGTTCAGGCAATAGGATTATTTCTTACACATATGGGACAAACAGTACACCGAATACCACTGTCAAATAAAGAAATATACTTTTTTTATTAGACATTTCATAAAAATAAAATGTAAAACGTGGTAGATAAAGTATTATGTACATTGAGGTAAATTATAATTGAAAAAACATTGGTCTGTTGAGGTATAGTTAACATTTTTCGATTGTGTTTTTACCCTTTTAGCCAAACTTCACATTGTTCCATTTCCTCCCTTTTCAGCAGAATCATGGGAGCACATATGGTGGACTTTGAATATGGTTCCATATAACATTCTAGATAAGTGAAAAGTGGGCATTGGGAGAAATAAGAAGGCTCTTTTGTACTGGAGCCAGCATGTAGTAGCACATACTGCAGCTACTTGACACTTAAAAGCTACTGCAGAACATGTGATAAAGATGTCAGTGGAACTGTAGTGGAAATTCTAACCATAAGGGAAGAGAGACAAAATTGTTGTTTGAAGAATTTAATTATAAGATTTGCAAAAATGGAGCGGTCAACAATCCACTCAACAGTGCAGTTAAAAGCCCAACGAACAGTGGCTCTCAGCTTTTAGAGAAATGTCCATCCTCTTTGTCTATGTTGCAGTTAGCAGATGTGTGCAAACAGGGGTGGGGAACATGGTGTATAAGAGGCGTTTAGCTTGTCTGTGCAGATTAAGACAGCTGACGTTGCCACCATTGTCTGTTACTTCCTGCAAGTTTACACACAGAGGAGTTCTTGCAGATAGTACAAACGAGATGTCACATACTGCGGTTGCACCCAGCTCTTATCTGTACGCCCAGACTTATGACTAAGACACACAAGACAAGGCTGCATCAGCAAGAAAAACACTAGCATATAACACAAGAAGTAAAACACAGGATAGCATGACTGATTTTGTCATTTTCCACAACAGAACTTTCAGGTTGGATCCCAATTATCAAATACTGTACGTTTCACAATGGTTTGCTTTCCAGAAACATTTTTAAAATTCTGTTTCACAATCTGTACTACACAGCAGAGCTTAAATATCAATTTCCAATTTTGCGGTTGCATCAGAAGCCCACTACTAAATATGAATGCCTTGCTGCCTGCCTGCCTCACTGGTCGTTTTCCCCTTCTGCTAACCAGAGCATCTCATTCAGTACACAACTGCGGGGCACTTCCTCGTTTAGTGCTTGAGTTCAGGTCAGTGACAGCAGTAATCATGCCTGTATAATGATGGCTACATACTGTATCACTGGCAGAATGGGGAATTCAGTGACACACACTAGTTAAACTAAACTAATGGGGAATAGTACAGTATACAGGTATAAAGCACCATACATGACATAAACAACACACCACATTTGTAGATTATAGAACAATTGGGAAAGGAAATATCGTAAAACATTGACATTGGAGGGGGTAAATACAAGGTTCCTGGTGAACACTACACTAGCACATAGTGAGCATAGTTAGTGGAGTCCATAGTTAGTGGAGTCCTGCTGCTAGGGACTCAGAGGCGGTTGATGTTGCTGAGAGGAGTACCTGGATGTTTCTAGCTTCAGAAAAGTCAAATGCTGCTTCAGAAAGTGAAAGGCTGCTGGTGATTTGAGACAGAAGAATGCGGTAGAAAGTAACATTTTTTGATGAGTAAATGACAACGGTTGCATCTTGTGTTCCACTGTAAAATAACAATACTTTTTTTGGTTCAACAAACAGTATATTATAGCAGCAATATTCTTCACCTCAAGTCGGATGAATGTGACCAAAAAACACAATCTATTGTTTTTCATCCACATGATGCCTGGTTGACCAGTTCTGCATTCAATGTATGGCACAACATTTAAAGGGTGTTTTGGTTGGTTAAAGCAGGGTATGCTGTAAACGTGCTGAAAGACAAAAACCAACACAACACAGTAGCAGATATGAATGCATGTGCCTTTGTCAAAAATATATATTAAAAAAAATAACACTACTCGTCAAACAAAATGCTATGGCACTTATTGACGAGCATCCATCTGAACTCACTTCATCCTATTGTAGTCTACCTCAGAAGTGGGATTAGGTCTATCTCCTATTTGGGATTAGGATTTTATTTTTTTGATCATGTAAGACAACAATTCCCAAAAGTGCATTCCTTACTGCTGAAGCGATATGTCTACAGAATTTCCTTTACGCGCTTAAATTCATGTTTACTGTGTTTTGTCCTATTGGAAAATAAGAAGTGAGGTCACATGATCAAATCTATAAGTTTAAAAGTATAAGGATATTACCAACTAATAAATTAACATTTCGTTTTTTCTTTCATGCCAACAACGAAAGATCAACTACAGGACCTGTATAGGACTCAAGGGGCTTTCTCAGGTCAAGGTAGAGCTGTACACATCTCTAAGATATACAAATGTACATTCTTGTTTGAAATGTTATGCCCATAGATATGTGAAATCTCATTGACATAAAAGCAATAAAAGTATGCAGGAAATAAAAAAGCCTACATAATGTAGCTCCATCAATGCCTTCCCTTAAAACTGTACAGGATGCATTACTGCTGAGAAGAGTGACAGGTAAACTGGTATCATGGTGTTGCTTAGGCCTAATGGCAACCCTGGGGTTTATTCATTAGTGCACACCTTAGCAAAATGTTTAAAAACATTTATCTTATTAGATACATTTAGTCCAGGTAGACCCACCCTGTTTCAGTCCATTTCCGTCCGTTTGGTGCCTAATGAATACGACCCTGATCTCCACTGCATCATTTCCTATGGCAGTGGGAGGAGCCATTTGTTCAGAGAACCTCCTACTACTACATTAACATATGATTGGATGACTGATTCAGAGAACTTCCTGGTTGTGGTTGAAATAACAAAAGAGCAGTTTGTATAAAATAGAGGTACATGTATATCTATCAGCGTAGATGTACTGCATGTACACATGCATACAGAATATACACCTGTATACACACACCAAAATGCATTGGAATTGAGTACACCCATATACAACCACTCATATACAGTGCATTCAGAAAGTATTCAGACCCCTTGACTTTTTCCACATCTTGTTACGTTACAGCCTTATTTTAAAATTGATTAAATACATTTTCCACTAATCAATCTACACATAATACCTCACAACAACAAAGTGAACACGGCTTTTTTGAAAGTTTTGCACATTTAATAAAAATAAAAAACAGAAAAATCTTACTTACATAAGTATTCAGACCCTTTGCTATGAGAGTCGAACATTGAGGTCCGGTGAATCCTGTTTCCATTGATCATCATTGAGATGTTTCTACAACTTGAACGGAGTCCACCTGCGGTAAATTAAATTGATTGGAAATGATTTGGAAAGACACACACCTGTCTATATAAGATGACAGTGCACCTCAGAGCAAAAATTAGGTTGAAGAAATTGTCCGTAGAGCACCGAGACAGGATTGTGTAGAGTCAAGGAAGGTCTCCATCATTCTTATAATGAAAGAAGTTTGCAACCAACAATACTCTTCCTAGAGCTGGCCACCCAGCTAAACTGAGCAATCGGGAGAGAAGGGCCTTGGTCATGGATGTGGCCAAGAACCCAATGGTCACTCTGACAGAGCTCCCGAGTGGTGCAATGGTCTAAGGCTAGCAGTGCCACTAGAGATCCTGGTTCGAGTCCAGGCTCTGTCGCAGCCAGCATCGACCGGGAGACCCATGGGGTGGCGCACAATTGGCCCAGCGTCGTCAGGGTTAGGCAAGGGTTTGACTGGCAGGGATGTTCTTGTCCCATGAGCCCTCTAGCGACTCCTGTGGTGGGCCAGGCGCAATGCACGCTGACACGGTCGCCAGGTGTATGGTGTTTCCTCCGACATATTGGTGTGGCTGGCTTCCGGGTTAAGTGGGCATTGTGTCAAGAAGAAGGGCAGCTTGGCTGGGTTGTGTTGTGTTTCGGAGGACGTACAGCTCTCAACCTTCACCTCTTCCTAGTCTGTATGGGAATTGCAGCGATGAGACAAGACCAACTACCAATTGGATGCCATGGAATTGGGGAGAAAAAAGTTGTAAACTTTTAAATTATAAAAAAAGATAGATATCTTTGCAGGAATCCACCAAATCAGGCCTTTATGGTAGAGTGGCCAGATGTAACCAAGATTGCGTCACATCTGGCGGAAACCTGGCACCATCCCTACGGTGAAGCATGGTGGTGGCAGTATCATGCTCTGGGGATGTTTTTCAGTGGCTAGGACTGGGAGACTTGTCACGATCAAAGTAAAGATGAACAGAGCAAAGTACAGACAGATCCTTGATGAAAACCTGCTCCAGAGTGCTCAGGACCTCAAATTGGGGCGAAGGTTCACGTTCCAACCGAACAAGGACCCTAAGCACAGAGCCAAGACAATGCAAGAGTGGCTTCGGGAAAAGTCTGTGAATATCCTTGAGTGGCCCAGCCAGAGCCCGGACTTGAACCCGATCAAACAATTCTGAAGAGACCTGAAAATAGCTGTGCAGCAACACTCCCCATCCAAGTTTTTTTTAAATATACATTTGCAAACATTCATACAGAAAAATTGCTTCGTCATTATGGGTACTGTGTGTACGGTAGATTGATCAGTGGGGAAAAAATAATTTAATCAATTTTAGAATACGGCTGTAACGTAACAAATGTGGAATAAGTCAAGGGGTCTGAATACTGTCTGTATACACTGTATACACTTTAAGGAACATATATACATAGCAATGAACAAGATATTGCATATTTCACTGCATATTTGACAAAGCTTAATGAGGTCATGTTCTGTTTTGCTTGACAAAACACATAAAAAAATATGGATCTGGCATCTGTAAAATAAACATTTTAAGGTGAAAGATATGAAGTGAAATCAAGAAATTCATATAAGTAACACTTAATCATGTTTAAACAAAACACTTAAATAGACACTGACCTTGAGAGGTATATCAAAATTTAGAATTTCTTTCAATGCATATTTTCTTTGATTCAGGATATTTGCAATGGAATTCCTACAGGAGGTTCCAATAAAGTCCAGCGTTTCTTGCATGGGGTAAAGAAAGAAGAGATGGATACAGTCAGGCAAAACAACGGGAGGGACAGGAGGTTGTGTCTCTGCATCCAGAGTCTAGAATGTTATCCAGAATCCACCCATGTCCTGATGCAATCTCAGAGGAGAACAGAGAAGAGCAGAGAAGCAATCTCCAATCAGCCTTGAAGGAATGAGACATTGAAAGGTACACACACCCACCTGAATTGTACTATCCCCTCCCTTCCTCTTCAGAGAAAGAGATGTCGAAGAGAACAGCACATAGCGATGGGGACAGAAAGAAAGTCCAGACAGACAGGTAGTCTTGACCCTCTAGTCTACATCTTGATGCCCTCTTGCTGGCTGAGCTGGGACAGGGACTTCTTGATGCGCAGCGCGGTGAGGCGGGCCGCCCCGTTGGAGTACCAACACTCCCTCATGATCTTAGCCATCACTCGCAGCACCTGGGGAGGGGACAGAGGCAGGGGAGACAGTGGGTCAATATCACAAGCAGCAATAACACACCCACATTTTGTTTTGCAAGTTGTTGAGCACCAATCATTGAGTATACACCATGTCTGTAGCAATGTCACAATTAGAGTTGCAAAGCTACTGGTAATTTACCAGAATCTTCAGTATTTTTGGTAATTAACAGAAGTTCTATGGCAATCTATCATAACTTTGGTAATTTGTAATAGAATATTAAAAAAATATAATGTTTTATTCATAATTGGTGTTCATCTTTTATATCTGTGTCCACATCGACTATGAATTTCTAGTAGATAGACCATATGGTTCCAGAGAAAATAGCCTAATTAATGAAAAAAAATACATTAATTATCAATGGGATTATTTTCATTTACCTCTGAAACTTGTCCAACTATTTTCACAACTGCCACCAGTTTGAAACCAAAACATTGACAAGTACATATTGACAACGTAAAATTAATAAGTGTCTAAAAATATTAAGCATATTTCATGCGGAATCTATCATACTAAACATAAATGGTATTCACTAAATGTATAGTTTTACAGCTTTTTCATCATGTTTAATTATTTCATATATTTTACCTGTGATAAAGCCACAGACGGACAGAGATAATTACCTGTGATAATCTAAAGTACAACAAACAACCACTAGATGTCTTGTGATAGATTTCATAAAATCCTTGGAAGATACCAAAATGCTGGTAGTTTACTGGTAAACTTCTGAATATATACCCAGTAATATACCCTCCCTTTGCAACCAAAGTCACAATGTCATTCTTTGAAGTAGAATCACTGTTGATGTGCAAGAACTCATGAACGTGAGAGAGATAAACAGTGACAGAGACTCAGAGGCATGGTGTTGAAACTGCAGCAGAAGTCTGAACTAAGACTTCAACCCATAGTCCGCACGTCTCAGCAATGACAACGTTACCCTGTAAGCAATGGAGACACAATGGAGCTCTGACGTGAAGAGGCTGGTCAGACTTACAACATCCAGGCCACAGCCACAAGCCTGAATACCAATCCACAGCATCCCTATTTATCAATCCCCCGATCGCCGCCAAAGTGGTCAGGTGGTCCTGACCACTCCTGTTGATGTGTCAGTGATTCTACGGTGTTGAATGCAGGGCTGTAAATCAGCAGTATGCCCGGACACTGAACGCCTACTGTGAAGCATGAGCTGAGGCAGCGGATCGGACAGTGACGACGGTGCAGGACGAACTGGCCAATAGACTTTGTGCTAAAAATAACAGACAGGACATTGACATAACGACTTGGATAAATCAAAGATATTCTCAGTAGCTAATAGACAGAGTTTATGCCTGAAAAGTTTATAACAAAACTACTATTGCCAACCTGTTACCTGCCTAACCTGCTCGCTCTCGGGAAAAGGCCAAATAAGCACCTAAGTAGGCCTAAGCAATAGCCCAAAATACATTTAAACCATAAACACATCATTTTCCATGGAAATTTCAACACATCATAAACAACGTTATTCCTATCAACTAATATATATTCCTTGAAAACTCGCACATCACGCAAATTATTCTGCAATGGCACGTCAACAGGGATACAGTACAGTGTTTCAAACAAACACATCTTTAAATTAAATAAACACCATAATTATTCTTCAACCAACACTTTGATTGTTCTTCTAATAACATATTTCACATTGCTAGAGCATGTACTATTAAATGGGCAGCTTTAAGCACAGCAGAAACATTGGCTCTGTGCTTAGGGTCGTTGTCCTGTTGGAAGGTAAACCGTCACCCCAGTTTGAGGTCCTGAGCACTCTGGAGCAGGTTTTCATCATGGCTATTTCTGTACTTTGCTCCCTTCATCTTTGCCTCAATCCTGACTAGTCTCACTGCCGCTGAAAAACATCCCCAGAGCATGATGCTAGGCATTCAGGCCAAAGAGTTCAATCTTGGTTTCAACAGACCAGAGAATCTTGTTTATCATGGTCTGTGAGTCTTTCAGTGCCTTTTGGCAAACTCCAAGCGGGCTGTCGTGTGCCTTTTACTGAGGAGTGGCGTCCGTCTGGCCACTACCATAAAGGCCTGATTGGTGGAGTGCTGCAGAGAGGGTTATCCTTCTGTAAGGTTCTCCTATCTAAACAGAAGAACTGCAGAGCTCTGTCAGAGTGTGACAGTCAGGTTCTTGGTCACCTCCCTGACCAAGGCCTTTCTCCCCCGCTTGCTCAGTTTAGATGGGAGGCCAGCTCTAGGAAGAGTCTTGGTGGTTCCAAACTTCTTCCCTTTAAGAATGATGGGAGTGTTCTTTGGGACCTTCAATGCGGCAAAATATTTTTGGTTCCCTTTTCCAGATCTGTGTGTCGACACAAATCCTGTCTCAGAGCTCTACAGAGAATTCCTTCGATCTCATGGCTTGGTTATTGCTCTGACATGCACTGTCAACTGTGGGACTTTATATAGACAGGTGTGTGCCTTTCCAAATCATGTCCAATCAATTGAATTTACAACAGATGGACTCCAATCAAGTTGTAGAAACATCTTAAGGATGATCAATGGAAACAGGATGTACCGGAGATCAATTTCGAGTCTCATAGCAAAGGATCTGAATACTTAAGTTATCTGTTTTTTATTTTTAATACATTTGCAAATGTCAAAAAAATCTGTTTTGGCTTCGTCATTATGGGATATTGTGTGTAGATTGCTGAGGAAAAATATTTATTTATCAACTTCATAATAGCGCTTTTACGTAACAAAATGTGGAAGAAGTCAAAGGGTCTGAATACTTTCCGAAGCCACCGTTTATGAACGGGAGTCGGCATTTAGCATTCAACTTCTTCTAAACTTGAAAAGGGACTACTTCTAAATGTTATGTAGCAAAAACAGCCAAATATCAAAATCTAACATTGGTAACCACATTGTGGGCCTGTTACAATACATCAATGGTGATGGATGACCAATATACAGTGGTGTAAAGTACTTAAGTGGTACTTTAAAGTATTTTTACTTAAGTCGTTTTTTTGGGTATCTGTACTTCACTATTTATACATTATTGACAACTTTCACCTCACTACATTCCTAAAGAAAATAATGTACTTTTTACTCCATACATTTTCCTTGACACCCAAAGGTACTCGTTACACTGTAAATGCTTAGCAGGACAGGGAAATGGTCCATTCACACACTTATCAAGAGAACATGTGGTCATACCTACTGCCTCTGACCTGGTGACACCACAAGATTTGTTTGTAAATGATGGCTGAGTGTTCGATTGTGCCCCTGCTATCCGTACATTATAAAAACCAAGAAAATGGTGCCGTCTAGTTTGCTTAATATAAGGAATTTGAAATTATTTATACTTTTGACACTTAAATATATTTGAGCAATTACATTTACTTTTGATATTTAAGTATATTTAACTCAAGTAGTATTTTACTGGGAGACTTTCACTTGAGTCATTTTCTATTCATCTTTATTTTGTACTCAAGTATGAAAATCGGACACTTTTTCCACCACTGCCAATGTCCCATTTGTTAGATCAGACTTGTTGCATGTGCACCAATCCGGCGTCTTTCTATCCCCACGGTCTCTGTTCCATTGACGTCTTTACCGCATCTTATAATAAACATAGTTCCTGAACCAACCATGCGTTTCATTGTCGAGATGTCATGGACATGTGCTCCGCTTCAGAACCAGTGGTCTGTGTGAATGCTTTGCTTATTAGAGGAGACAGCTACACAACATGACCCTGGCTGGAACAGACCTGTCTAGACATCCAGATAAACTCATTCTCTTAACTAAAGGCTGCTGCTACGTGTATGTATGTATGCCGGCGGCTCACACCCACGCAGCCGAGCTGTGGAAATGTTTATGACTTTTAACATTGGCAACATTAGAGACAGAGAGAGAAAGCTCAGCACTGCTGAACGAACACCAGTCCATCTCCAGATTTAAAGTGAGGAGCAGCATAGACAAGGGCAGAGAGATGAGTCTCCTATTCATATCTTTGAATGTGTCCCTGATGTGCTCTTTGGGTCAATTTAGCATATCAGCTTTGAGTGATTTAAAACCGCTAATTTCTGCCTTGTTTCTCCAACCGCAGACAGAGAGAACAGAACAGACTGATGGGCCATTTAATATTAACAAGCTTGGCCATCAATCCAGTTGTTTGCTTTACAGCTGACCTGGGATGCTGATGCTCTGGCAGCAGCCATTGTAACCTTGCAGGGGATGATGATTTGATTAGGAAGCTGTATTACTGCAAATTGGATGTAATCTAATTGTCTGTTCTCCAGCAATACAAAGTGCATCAATAAAGACAGAGGAGCGGGAGAGTGGATCTAGTGATGATGAAGTGGGAAGGCTGTTTGCAGGAGACCGAAAGGAGA
Organism: Oncorhynchus gorbuscha; assembly: GCF_021184085.1. NCBI lineage: Eukaryota > Metazoa > Chordata > Actinopteri > Salmoniformes > Salmonidae > Oncorhynchus > Oncorhynchus gorbuscha. The sequence goes on from NC_060194.1 coordinate 23,983,285, forward strand.
GTAGAGACAAAACAATGGAGAAAGAGAGAGAGGGGGAGAAAGCAAGAGACGAAGACAGAGCAGAGGTAGACAGACAAATGGAGAAAGTGGGCGAGAAACAAAATGCATGATATTCCTAAGGGCAGTGCCTAAAGGTAAGAAGTGCATGGTGTCATACCTCGCAGCTCTGCCACCTGTTGGGGATGTTGGCCCGTAGTTTCTGGTCACACACCACCCTCCTCATCTCCTCAACCGAGGGGTCTGGCTGGACCAGGTCATAGTAGGGCAGCTGGTAGTCCTCGTGGATACCTGGGGGGGGCAACAGACACAGGATTGGCTTAGACAAAGGCTTACACAGAACAAAGGCCAATGCCAATCTAAGAACACAGGCCAAAGGCAATCTACGATACAATTCTGACAGAAAACGTTGAAAATATCAGAGAATGACAAATGTGTTGACACCAAGCCTTAAAGGGACAGATCAGAGAAGAGTCAGAGTCCCGCAGATCCAAAGCCTTTTGTGTCAGTGGCTGGCTGCTCTGTGTAATGGACTTGATGCTTCAGAATTAGCCAAGGTCCTTGGGGCCAAAACAAGTGGGAGCTAAAAGGAGCATAGTGTTAACTCACCTCCTATTGAGCATCTCCGTGCGATCTCCCAAAACACCAGGCCCATGGCATAGATATCTGCCCGCTTGAATGACTCAAAATGCTTCATGTTTATGGAGTCATCCAGGACTTCAGGGGCCATGTACCTGAGGAGACATTCACCAGACAGTTCCCTTTAGCCTCTCAGACAGTGTGACAACATGATCTCATTATTCTCAGAGTATCTTGAGTGACCCTGTACACTCTCAAGTCTATTGTCCAGTCCTTCACTACATGATGATCTGATCGAGGCGAGCCTTGCAGTGTTGTCAGGAGAGTGGGAGCTTGCAGTGTCCTTCTTAGCTCAGGTGGTCCTTCTGCAGCTCAGTTGGTAGAGCACGGCGCTTGAGAGGGAAAGTGGGGAGAGTAGAATGTATGCACACATGACTGTAAGTCGCTTTGGATAAAAGCGTCTGCTAAATGGCATATATTATTATTATATTATTATTATTATTTAAATAGCGCGAGAGAAATAGAGCGCGCGAGCAAGACCGAGCGAGAGAGAGGGGCTGTAGTAGGTTAGAGTTCACGGTCCATCACCGTGTACATGAAAGGACAGGAAGGGCAGAGTGTGGCAAGAATACAAAGCCAGGCGACACATTAGCACACTGTCAGTGACTGCAGCGCCGCCTGGTGGGGTGAAAATGCTGTTGGAGGCCCCAGGGGACAGTGGTGGTGAGATGGGGGGGAAGGGATGGTGTGTGTGTGTGTGGGTTAGTTCTTCTGTCCTTGTGGGGAGCTAAAATCCTCAAACGTCCCCACAAGGATAGTAAAACAAGGAACATTTCCATGTCCCCATGAGGACAAAGGCTATTTTAAGTTTAGAGATTAGGTTTAGGTTATGGGTTGTTAGGGTTAGTTTTGGGGTTAGGGAAAATAGGATTTTGAACGGAAATGTAATTTTAGGTCTCCACAAGGACAGAAGATCATAATGTGTGTTTGCACATGTCAGTGTGTGTGAGCTTGTGTGTGAGCTTGTGTGTGAGCTTGTGTGTGTGTTAAAGTGGGGTTGACAGCACACACAGAAAGACCGCATCAGTGAAGCGGATTAGCTGGTGCCTGCTGGTGAGCGCTGTGACCAGTCAAGCCCCACAGCACTGCTCGACATGCCCCGCGCTGCAACACTTCAGCTTCAACCTTCCTCCCTCACACGACAGTCTTCCTTTCACACTTCCCCTCACACCCCCTTCTTCCATCCCTCTGTATAGCATAAGCCTGACACATTGTTGTACACGTAACCATTTTCACATCCTCATCTACTCTTTTACACATCCTTGTCCATTCCTTATATCATTGTGGGAACGACACTGGACACTGTCTTCTTAATTAAGATACCTACAGTTGAAGTCGGAAGTTTACATGCACCTTATCCAAATACATTTAAACTCAGTTTTTCACAATTCCTGACATTTAATCCCAGTAACAATTCCCTGTTTTGGGTCAGTTAGGATCACCACTTTATTTTAAGAATGTGAAATGTCAGTATAATAGCAGAGGGAATGACTTATTTCAGCTTTTATTTCTTTCATCACATTCCCAGTGGGTCAGAAGTTTACAAACACTCAATTAGTATTTGGTAGCATTGCCTTTTATTTGTTTAACTTGGGTCAAACATTTCAAGTAGCCTTCCACAAGCTTCCCACAATAAGTTGGGTGAATATTGGCCCATTCCTCCTGACAGAGCTGGTGTAACTGAGTCAGGTTTGTAGGCCTCCTTGCTCGCACAAGCTTTTTCAGTTGTGCCATCAAATTTTCTATGGGATTGAGGTCAGGGCTTTGTGATGGCCACTCCAATACCTTGACGTTGTTGTCCTTAAGCCATTTTTCCACAACTTTGGAAGTATGCTTGGGGTCAATGTCCATTTGGAAGAACCATTTGCGACCAAGCTTTAACTTCCTGATTGATGTCGATTCAATATATCCACATAATTTTCATCCCTCATGATGCCATCTATTTTGTGAAGTGCACCAGTCCGTCCTGCAGCAAAGAACCCCCAAAACATGATGCTAACACCCCCGTGCTTAACGTTTGGGATGGTGTTCTTCGGCTTGCAAGCCTCCACATTTTTCATCCTAACATAACAATGGTCATTATAGCCAAACAGTTCTATTTTTGTTTCATCAGACCGGAGGACATTTCCCCAAAAAGTACAATCTTTGCCCCCATGTGCAGTTGCAAACCGTAGTCTGGCCTTTTTTAGGGCGGTTTTGAAGGAGTGGCTTCTTGCTTGCTGAGCGGCCTTTCAGGTTATGTCGATATTAGACTCGTTTTACTGTGGATGTAGATACTTTTCTACCCGTTTCCTCCAGCATCTTCACAAGGTCCTTTGCTGTTGTTCTGGGATTGATTTGCACTTTTCGCACCAAAGTACATTAATTTCCAGGAGACAGAACGCATCTCCTTCCTGAGCGTTATGAGGGCTGCTTGGTCCGATGGTGTTTATACTTGCATACTATTTTTTGTACAGATGAACTTGGTACCATCAGGCATTTGGAAATTTCTCCCAAGGATGAAACAGACTTGTGGAGGTCTACAATTTGTTTTCTGAGGTCTTGGCTGATTTCTTTTGATTTTCCCATGATGTCACACAAAGAGGCACTGGGTTGGAAGGTAGGCCTTGAAATACATCTACAGGTACACCTCCAATTGACTCAAATGATGTCAATTAGCCTATCAGAAGCTTCTAAAGCCATGACATAATTCTCTGGAATTTTCCAAGCTGTTTAAAGGCACAGTCAACTTAGTGTATGTAAACTTCTGACTCACTGGAATTGTGATACAGTGAATTAAGTGAAATAAACTGTCTTAACAATTGTTGAAAAAATGACTTGTGTCACACACAAAGTAGATGTCTTAACTGTCTTGCCAAAACTATAGTTTGTTAAAAATACATTTGTGGAGTGGTTGAAAAACTAGTTTTAATGACTCCAACCTAAGTGTATGTAAACTTCCGACTTAAACTGTAAACAATGAACATTAGTGATAAATGGCGTTAATCACGCAAATAAAAGTAATGCAGGCGATACCTTAAAGCGGTAATCAGCAGTAGAAACAATAACAAAGGGTCTCACCCCTGGTTCAGTAAACAGCTGAGGGAGGGGGCTGGAGAAATTGAATCACTCTCAAATTCATAGACCGAGCTATGGATGCAAGAATTCACCATTCATGATATCAAAATGATCGTTTTAACCATGTTTTACACTGTTATCCGAGAAGTGTAATGGATCAATCGGATCAGATAGCGATACTTTGCCAACACGCTCCTTCCACTGAGCGGATTAAGATTTCAGAGATAACGCTGTATCCACTCAGCAGTCTCTCTCGTCATCACTCCTCCGCTCTCTCTATCACTCACAGGCATCCAATGTCAACAGGCCCAATGACTCAGATGTCATTTTCCCTGAGCCTCAGCCCAAGACAGACTCAATACTGACAGCACTCCAATGAGGGCATACACAGCCGTGTGGATTAAGGGACCCGAGCAAAATAATGTAACCTAATTGAGTTCTACCTAATCTTAAGTAAAATAAAATTTGATTTGATTTGAAGTAGTTGTCGCATTACGTGAGGTTTCTCTCTCTTTATCCCTCTGTGTGTGTGTCCATTTCTGTGTTTTCAGTTTATGTGTGTTTCTCCCTCTGTGTGTATCGCAGACACTTGTTTCTCTGGCCGTGCAGGCAGTCACCTCTTGGTTCCAACTCTGTGATTGGGGGCGATGTCGATGGTGTCAGTGGCAGAGTCATGCCGGACAGCCAATCCCAGGTCAGCGATGCAGCAAGTACCATTCTTCTTCACCAGGATGTTCTTAGACTTCAGGTCGCGGTGGGCGATGGCAGGTTTACCTGTGGGGAGGAGAACAGGGGGAAGTGTGTAAATGGAGAGAGAGCGCGAGAGCGAGCGGAGGAGAGAGAGAGAGAAGAGGAAAAGGAAGAGAGATGCAGAGAAAGGAATATCTGAGTGCAGAGTAAAACCACTACATTTCATAACTATGTACATGTTATGTGGATACATATGCTATACGAAGTACATTAAGAGCCACATTTTGATTGGTCCTCCTCACCTTGCGTGCCAACAATCTCCATGTGCAGGTGAGCCAGGCCGCTGGAGGTGGACAGGGACAGCTTGATCATGCCCTCCACTGTCACCGTGTACCTGTTCAGGTAGTCAAAAAGGGAGCCGTGCTCATGGTAATCTGATACCAGCCACAATTGGGTCCACGTGCCGTTATCTGAGAGGATAGGAGAGAGAGAACAGTGAGAGAGTGAGTGAGAGAGAGACGTTAGGTGAGCTACACTTTACACAATGCCTGCATTTACAACAGATCATCAGAGAAACTCAATGAAACGCTGCCTGCTAGTATCCTGACTATACTATCTTGGTCCCAAATACACAGTTCCAACTTCTTGTCAAATTAAGAGCATCATTAGTCATAGAACATAGGATCAATACAGTCATGTTCAGTAGGGCACACTATCAAAACATTTTCCTACAGAAAATGAAAATCTGGGCTCTTATTGGACAAGTACCTCCCTGTTTCAAAAATGTTTCACTCTACTGAACACTACTCTGTTCCAATATTTCCTCTGACCTTTGTTGTCAGCGGCAATAAAGCCCAGGATGTTTTCATGGCGAAGCATGACTGTCTGGTAGATCTCGGCCTCACGGAACCACGAGCGCTCCTCCCGGGATGAGAAGATCTTAACGGCCACCTCCTCTCCTCGCCAGCGGCCCCGCCACACCTCCCCGAACCTCCCCTTTCCGATGCTCTCCTGCAGGATGATGGTCCTGGCTATGGTCCTCTGCACCAATAGGGGCAGACCTGTGGAGGGGTGGGTGGGGGGGGGTGGGGTTGTATGGAGAGGGAGCCCAGTTATTAGGAGGCCAGGGTTTTAGGAGAAGTTTGAAAGCAGTTCTATACAGCAAGGTGAGAGGAACTCACAACTGTGATATTGGTTGTGTGGAAGAGACACTGAAGAAACGGATTAAAAGCAGGCCATTGGATCCAAAAATGGAATGACTCTTTCTGTCGACAGATCCAATGTGTGCACAAGTCCAGAAGAACACTGAGGCAGACAGAGGTACAGTAGGAAGACTTCAACAGTCAGACCTGCAGCTACTCTCTGTTTCAAAGACGTCAAAATAAATATCTTCGGAAAATAGAACAAATGAATCACTGTCTGAATCCACAGTATCCTCTCATTCTGTACCTTGGAGGTCCTCTGTCTGTCTGGTTTCACCTGGTATACCGTACATGTATATAAAACAGTCTAGAGCCCTCAGTACTAGGGGGGGGGCAGGACAGTTTCCCACTCCCCCCTATTACTACTTGATTATCTGAATCAACAGTGTATTGCTAAGGCAAAAAAACTAAAGGTGCACCTGGGGGGAGAGGCATGAGAGGTGTTTGGGAAACCCTGTTCTAGAGCGTGCTTCTGCCCAAGTTCCAGGTGCATGGGTGGTCTGCATTATTTGACCTTCTCTTCAACCTGGACATTAAACTCAATGAGCAGAGCGAATAACCAGTAAGTTGGTGCCGGGGCAGAGAAAAACCAAATACTGTCACGACCTCGCCAACAATAGAAGGCTGATATCAAGTTGCTGAATAACTTTTCATCTCCAGTTCATGTTACAGCCATTATGGAATGATGGCCACAATTCTATTTTTCTGATTGAATTAGATTAATACGATTCTGTTTCCATGATTGAATGATTGTCCAGTCTCACCGGCTGCTAAACGGATGTATTACTGATGAAACACTCAGGTCTCAATCATTCGCTGATACATTCATAGCCAAGAACATTTCCGGCAGCTTATTGGCTCTCATTTACATCTTGCGGACCGCTCCATAGAAAACCACAGTATTGAAGAACTTCTTTATACAACCCATTTAGTATGAGAAACTGTAAGCGTTCCCACGGGCAGTATTGCAGCTCTATAGAAACAACTTCTAGGCATTTTCAGAACAACTTACATAACCCTGTCAGTAAATGTCATTTGAAAGTGCCTACAGTCAGACTTTGTGCATTGGGCTGATATAGCATCCCACCTTAAAATATATGGAATATACTTAAATCTATCCTAAGGGAGATTCTAGCACCCCGAGGTGCGAAAACTGCATTGGTAGGGAGAAGGGACACCGTTATGTTAATTTTTAGGAACATATGTACGAAGATAAAACCGAACATCTTGTACAAAGCTTTATCGGTACCATAGTAGAGCATGCTACACCTCCTCCATTAAACTCAATCTGTTTAAAACGTATCTCCCAAAGGGTGTGATGAATGTACAGTAGTACATAGAACTACAAAACCCACCTGATCCAGAGCCTGAGGTGGTCATGTCGTAGATGAGGTTTTTGAGGGTGTGGCCGTCAGCCAGGAAGGGGTGGTCCATGGCAGGGTCTTCCTCGTTGGGCACGCGGTGGTGGATAATCGAGCGGCTGTGGCACACATAGAACACCAGTAGCAGCACGAAACACAGCATACACACCGGCCCCGCGATGACGGCCGCCAGGGTCACTGGGCTCAGTGGAGGGGTACGGGCTGTGGGGACTGGAGGGGGGACGAGACTGGGGTTAGTGTTGTGCCATACTAACACACATGCATGGGACAGTGATAAAAAAAAGCAGGAACTGATAAGAGTTCCTTTGAAAACATTGCGACAGTCCGGTTTAAATTGAAATGCATTTCCTGATACTGGCTAGACTTTCTCTAATTGACTTGCTGAGAATCAGAGGAGTGCGATCTGAAACTTGAGGGTGATCAAATATTAATGGAACTTTAAGTCAGACACTTTGAGCTCTCAGAATAAGAGCTGTCGTGGGATTCCATTATGAAGCATCAAAAGTTCCTTCTGGAGCTTTTCAAATCATCCAACTGCCTGGCGACTGCAACCTGTCAAATCTTTCCAATAGTCACAGCTGCACACAGAGGACAGCTTAAGAATGGCCTTGCTATTACTGAATGACAGTATGGTGAGAGAGGATATCTAATGACTACCATACTGAGAAGCACAGCATGGAGGCAGTTCCAGACCCATGATCAAGAATGGGGGCAGTGAGGTGCTTCTTTCTGACCACAAGAGCAGAACCCGACAGACAGCGCGTCCAAGCAGAAACATTGCTTCAGATATATTCAGTGACATATAGTGCCACTTTCCCGAACACAGATTAAGACGGTCTTAAACTAAAATGCGTGTTCAATGGAATGTGTGTCCGTGTCCAGGATACTGGGTTTATAAATTGTAATTGTGACTCTCCCGCATGAGTGAGAGTGCTAGAAAAAGAAACAGGAAGAGCCTTGCGGGGAGAAAGTAAATAACTCATGAAGAAACATGGGTTGTTGCTGGGAGAATAATATCACTAACACAATCACCTCCTGTTCTTATAAAAATGACCTAACATCCAATAAATCCGAGCTGAAAAATGACTTGGGCCTGTGGCCTGTATGTATGGGTTCATATTTCAAAAAGCAGGTGACAGAAACTGAAAGAGGAGCAGGATGGGGGAAAGATTCAATTGTACTTATGCAGCGCGCGCACACACACAGTAACACAGACAATTCTGTGACATATTTTCAAGGTCCATGGTCCTTGAAAGTACAGGGAATGCTTTGTGCAGGAGACGTTGTAGAATAGTGAATGGAGGATCAAACATGCTTTAGAAATATATTGTCTCGCCGTCAGTTCTCTGCTTCGCTGTTTAGATTGAGTCACCCAGTACCACATATATACACCTAGCACCTACCCCCAAAACATTTTTTTGTACATCTGAAATGATTAGGAAAGTATATGGTAATATAATGGGCAACATTTTCATATTATGACTTCCTCCTTTCAGATCTACACAGATGCACTGCACATTAGGTAATTGCCTATGAGCTAGTATCCAATTTAGGACATGGCATGCATGTGAAAGATGATAGAGACCTGAGACATATCAGACACTTACATGTCTCTGAGTAGTCTTCTGGGTTGAGGTCTTTGTTACACATGTCTCTGTTGCAGCAGACAGGGACAACACCAGTGTTCTCCTTCTTGGAAGGGGCGCAGAAGAACGGCCTGTCTTTAGGGATGAGGTCTGCTTCCAGTAAACACCTGCTCCCCTGTGCCACCATCTTACTGCCCGACTTGACAAAGGACACAAAGCACAGGCCATCCGTGTAGCAGGTACTGTTACTACACCACTGGCAGTCGCACTGCAACGCTGAGAGAGGAGAAAGGGGATGGGTTTTAGTGAATATACAGAATATAGAAACAAAATCTGGTAAAAAGAAAGAAGTTCTTGTTCTGATAAAAGGAAGAAGTACATCTGATAATAAAGAAACGCATAGCCAAGTCAACACATTAACATTTTGTCTGGAATATGCACCAGTTCTGTCATATGAAAATTGTCACTCTTAGTGCACAACAGGTAGGGATGTTCTTTCAGAGCAGTAATTGCAGGATAAATGTGATAAGAGTGGATGTGGTTTGTAAGTACACAATGTGGTTGATACTGGGTTGCAACTGAAGACACCATAGAACACAGTAAGGGCTCAGGCACACCAATAGCGGTTTCTGGCCGAGAGGAATTAGCACCTCAGGTCTTCTGAACATAATTTGTGAGGCGAGTGAGCAACAATTTTACATGTAGAATCAGGTGAAAAATGGCATCAGTCAGACGTCTACAGAGGGGTGTCACTAAAACACTGAACAATCGGCAGATGAAGGCTAGATCAAAATTATGTGCGTTGTGTGTTACCCTAGAAGGAAAGACTTGCTAATGCCTTCACAGCAACAGGAGAATCCAGACTAGAGAGTTGTTATTGGTCAGCCTTTGGCCCCATAGCTCAGGTTACACAGGGATGGCTGGGAGAGGGGTGTGTATAGATCATGCAGAGCTGCAGCCAACACAAGCCAGATGTAGTTGACCTAGCACTACACCCAGCTTGCAGCAAGTGACTCAGCTCCTGTGATCTTACATACACAGCAAATTTGAGATCCGAATCTTAACATCCACAGTGTTAAAATGTAACACTTTCTTAGAAATTATATATGAACCACCAAAATAGTGTTAAACTAACACTTTACAAAGTGTTGACAAACTAACAACCCTACTATAGTGTTGGTCCCTAACACCATGGCTATTAAAGTTGATGCTGGTACACTTGTTACATACACAGTGTTAGGCCAAAACATATTTAGTTTTTTTTTGGGGGGGGGCTTATTTGCGTATTTCCCAGTATGCCTTTTGAATGAATGTGAGCGATAGCTGTGTCACCCATAACTGTATTTGATAGTGACAGAGACATGATGGTGGTTGCGTTCAATAAATTCTGCCCAAGTGAATGTGTTTGAATGAGCCACATCAGACCTGCAAGTCACAATATGCTGGCTATAATGAAATGTATAATATATATAGTCAAAGAGTTAACGGAAATTAACTCAACACAGTCGAGTAACACCACCACGCAGAGGTGATTCCACTGGGATTCAAATAACGTGTCAATTTCAATTTCACTGGTGTTAACCCCACTAGAATCACTCAGAACACTTACTGTATCTTAAAACCAAGACTGACACTTGCAAATTTACTGTGTAGGCTAGACACACTACACACACCGCAAAGGCACGCACAAAATACACAGACACACACACTGGATGCCCAACCTAGAACGGCCTCTCACCAAACCACAGGCTACAATTAAAGCAGTGTGGGACAGCAGGAAGTCTAGACGGACCTCTAGACCTCTGGCTTGAAACGAGCCCAGGGAGGGAGAGAGAGGGCGGCCATTAAAGGAACACTATCCGTAAATGAACTCTGCTGCATTCTTAGAGAGAGGATCTGGGGTAGGGACTTGAGAGGGAGCTGTAATGGCAGGAGTACTGCAGAGAGAGTCAGGAGAGGAGAGTTGTTTGTGAGAGAAAATTGGCAGGGGCAGTCTAATCATTTATCCTGTAGCACTGACTGAAGCATCCATCTATCTACTGCTCTCTCCATCTGCTTGGCAGAGACTGCTGAAAACATAAAAACAGAAGTATCGACCTAAATCTCCAAGCCCAAAAGAGAAAAGTTAGGATAAGTCGTTTTTTTCTTCAAAATTGCTTTTTTCGATCCATTTATCAAACGCTTAACATTGTGCCATTATATGAAAGAGATTCACAGGGGAGTTGGGTTTCAATAAATATTGGGTTCTGTACTATAGACCTTCAACTATTTAACAAAGGAGCTTTTTGAGGATCACGCATAGCCTTCAACATCTAATTGAAACACAGGCCTAGAGCATGCAAAGAAATTTATCCAGCACAGCCAACTCCGCTTGATTTGGCCTGCATGCATGTCCTACAAATGCCATGTAGCCTCTAAATTGGTGTGATCATTATCACACATCCAGGGCGGTGTGAGGAATGAGGATGAACCCTGCATGGCTCGCTGAGTCCCACTTCATCCTAAAATGTCTTGACATTCCCTCATACGGGCCCTGGTCAAAAGTAGTGGACTATGGAGAAATATGGTACCATTTGGGATGCAACCAGTCCATTGGAACAGGCAGGCCCCCAGGAGACCGATACGAATGAGGTGGCAGGTACTCCAAGTCGCTCTAAGTATCGCTGCCTAGAGTGCTTGCCTAATTCATTCGTGAATGGCCTGGCCTCTCCACATACCATCATTTACTGTAATCACCAGCCAGCTTCTCCTTCCTTCCTCCAAACTCCTTCCTTCCACTCTGCATTCCTTGCTTTGGTTCTTTCACTCCCCCACAACCACCTTACTTACCCAATCTCTAGGGGTTATTAGACAAATCAGTCAAATACTCCTTATTCTCTCCCACGGCTTGTCCTCTATCTGTATTTCTGGCCAATCAATTCTCTATCAGCAGTGACAGGAGCTTAAACCTGTCTGGCCAATCAATAGATGGAAAGGTACCGCTAATGTTTTGACAACCCTGGTGTCAGCGCTGATCAAAACGAGTTACACTTCAAAGCAAGCAGCTGAAAAGCACCAAAAGATCAGAAAAAGGTGACTAGCATCAAAATATCTCTTTACGGAGCTGCTTTCTAGCTTCAAAGTAGCCCATCTTTCCTACTGTTTACAAAAAGGTAGCTGGTATTGGAGATTCACATATGTAACAGTCAAGACAGTGGGCTTGGCAGACAGAGTGAGTTGCTCCATATAACCGAATGGCATAGAACTGAAGCCCCCACTGTGCCATCCAATCATCATAGAAACCATAGAATAAGAACACCCTATTTATATCTCAATGGTGGAATGAAACGAAACCCAAGGTAGAACTAGACTTTTACAATCTAGAGACCTGCAGACGGAGAGAAAACGTCTACTGGACACACTGTACATGAGGATTACAGGGGAGGCTACAGCAGAATAGAGCCAAGACAATACATAAAGAACAGGAGGACAAAGAAACAACGGTTCTCTAGGAGGTGTTCTCATAGGAAACAGAGCATTGGAAAAGCTCATCAGTATGGTCGTTGTAATACTGTGATCAGCATAAGAAACCGGAGAGAGATCAGAGCTAAAGGGAATGAGAGGAGTGGATGATTGCCTGTTCATTTCCCCTCAGGCACCTGCAGCCTTGATGGTCTTACAATCGCTCTCCTGCTCCCCTTATATTCTGGAGGCATACCTGAGGCTGTGGGTGGCGTGACATGGCTTGGGAGCAGGATGACTGACAGACAGACGGCCATAAGGCCTAACAGTATCAGACAGCACCACTGGCAACGCCGGCACCCACTACCCTGCCCCCAAGCCAGAGAGAGCAAGGCCTGCCAATAGGCAGGAACATAATCTTCCAAAATCTATAGAGAAGGATGATTGACAGCTTCACTGGGACAGGATAATCACTACAACTCAGTGACAGCATCACTAAAAATGATTTAACTCCAAAACACACAATGAACAAAACCCAATACCAGCAGGATTCCTCAAAAAATGACAACCCAATTCACCCACTGCCTGCATTTATCACTAAAAAATAATTCCATACAAAACAAGGACACATTTTTTCCCCACAAAATTGGATCCATAGAATGGTCCTTTGGAGGAAGAATTGTTGACATAGCTAAAATCATAATAGAGAAATAATTCATCAAAGTTGGCATATTTATGGCATTTTGGCCTTACCCAGGCCTCCTGTAAGACTCCATAATGCTTCATCTGTAGGTGCTAAAAAGCTCATATGTGCCATATTACTGTATGCTCCGTTTGAGATCAGTAAAACAAAATATTTTACATTAAATTTATGAATATAGAAATATAGAAACATGAAAAACAAAATATGCCAAATCAAAATTGTTTTTATATTATACCTCCACAGTCATATCAAAGTTCCAGGTTGGAATATCTGCACATGTTTTTGTTACATCCCATTTCATACAGAAAAAAATGTGTGTGTATATGTGTGCAGAAATTGCTCTGCCATTTCCTTGTTGCTAAAATTAGAACAGTTCGCTTAATTTCAGTTTGTGACCAAACAAGCAAGTATAGTGTAAAGAATAATTGTAAAACGCTGTGAAATATATTTTCCATAAGCGGAAAATTGAACTTCCAGTTGTTTTAAGCTGGTGTACAAAACAGAAAGTAGAAGATGCAAAAACAAAAATTCAGCAATGGAAGTGTAGAAATAAATATTGCACATAGAACAGATCTACAACTTCTTAGAGTTGCTTTCAATGAGAATGACAGATCTATAATTCACATTTCTAAGCAAATTTGGTCAGGTTACCCTAAAAGTTATATATTGCAGCTTTAAAAAGGAAGCCTGGGTAAGGCCAAAAATAGAAATATGCCAAATGTAAATATGCAAACTTTGATAACTATTTCCATCCTATGGATACAATTTTGTGAAAATCCTCAAAAACATAGTATTTTTTTGTTGTCCTGGTTTCATATGGAATCACTAAAAGGCTTTAAGAGAGAAAAGAAAATTGATTGCGAGCAGCAGCAGGTTGGAGCACAGAGAGACAGATGGAAATGCCTGGGTGTAAGCACACAGCCAGAGGAAATTATGGAGTGGGGAGCGGTAAGAGAGCGGAAGTGAAAGGAAAGGTATGCGAGACGTCTCCACCAGCTGAGGGGTGAGGTAGGGCCTGTAGAGCCAAGGTCCCTGTTGCTGCAGCAGCTCTACCTCTAGTGACTCCCCATCCCGCATGAGGGAGCGTAATCATCGACTGACACTAATTAGCATAACGCAACGGACATAAATGTTCCTAGAAAATATTCCTATTCATGAAAATCACAAGTGAAATATATTGAGACACAGCTTAGCCTTTTGTTAATCACCCTGTCATCTCAGATGTTCAAAATACGCTTTACAGCCAAAGCTAGACAAGCATTTGTGTAAGTTTATCGATAGCCTAGCATAGCATTCACTGCTCAATAGGGACGCATTGGAACGCAAGCGCTTTCAAAACATGAAGCACTTCCGGATTGGATTTTTCTCAGGCTTTCGCCTGCAATATCAGTTCTGTTATACTCACAGACAATATTTTTACAGTTTTGGAAACTTTAGAGTGTTTTCTATCCAACGCTGTCAATTATATGCATATTCTAGCATCTTGTCCTGACAAAATATCCTGTTTACTACGGGAACGTTATTTTTCCAAAAATGAAAATACTGCCCCCTAGTCACAAAAGGTTTTAATAGTCATTGGCCTTGTTGGAAAATGATTCTCTAAGGTCCAAGAGAACACTTCAGGGGCCCTAAACAGTGGACAACAGACACACTAAGGACACTAGCCAGCTACCACCAGATACTCTACCTTGCAACTTAGAGACTGCTGTCCTATGTACAGTACAGTGAAAAAGTATTTGCCCCCTTTCTGATTTTCTCTATTTTTGCATATTTTTGATACTGAATCAGATCTTCAACCAAAAGCTAATATTAGAAAAAGGGAACTTGAGTTTACAAATAACCCATTTTATTTATTAAATTAACAGAAGTTGAGCAACACCCTGTGTGAAAAAGCAATTACCCCCTTACACTCAATAACTGGTTGTGCCACATTTTTTTTATTTATGAACTAGGCAAGCCAGTTAAGAACTAATTCTTATTTACAATGATGGCCTACTACGGCCAAACCCTAACGATGCTGGGCCAATTACGTACCGCCCTATGGGATTCCCAAACACGGCCAGTTGTGATACAGCCTGGATTCAAACCAGGGTCTGTAGTGAAGCCTCTAGCACTCAGATGCAGTGACTTAGACCGCTGCGCCACTTGGGAGCTGCAATGACTATGGAGGAATTTTGGCCCACTCTTGCATGCAGAACTGCTTTAACTCAGCGACATTTGTGGGTTTTCAAGCATGAAATGCCACAACATCTCAATTGGAATTAGGTCAGGACTTTGACTAGGCCATTCCAAAACGTAAAATGTGTTGCTTTTAAGGCAATTTCATGTAGACTTGATTGTGTGTTTTGGATTATTGTCTTGCTGCATGACCCAGCTGCGCTTCAGCTTCAGCTCACAGACGGACGGCCTGACATTCTCCTGTAGAATTCTCTGATGCAGAGCAGAATTCATGGTTCCTTTAATTAAGGCAAGTCATCCAGGTCCTGAGGCAGCAGAGCATCCCCACACCATCACACTAACACCATCATGCTTGACTATTGGCATGAGGGGACCCATGTCATCCAAAAAGTTGACTCAAGTTTACCTAAAAGCACCTGGAAGAACATCAAGACTCTTGAAAGAATGTTCTATGGACAGATTATTCAAAAGTATCATTTATGGTGACATGGGTCACGGCACTATACACAGTCATTGAACACTCATCTCTTTAATAAACTTTTAACACTTTATATGTATATACTATATTCTAGTCATGGCTCATCCTATACAGCTTAGTGTTTTCCACAAGTACATAGAGTAGCCCCCCAAAAAAGTAGACAGCCAGGCATCCCCTGTTAAACCTTTAACATGTCTTCTCTTGAAACCAACGTCTTATTTACAGCTTTTGCCACCATGGTTTGTTATTCAGATTATGCATTTTATTAAAACAGATAAATGAAGTAAATAGCCCACATTATCTTTATTTTTTTATGTTTATTTTTTTTCCAGTTAAGTAACAAAACATGTATATAATTTCATAATAATAGAAAAACAACAAAATTGGATGTTCTAAGTCCTCAACAATGTTTACACAATCAGATGACCACTGAGGTCTGGAAAAATATAAGATTAAAATGCACACCTAGCAAGAGGCTGTTTAGCTGTGTTTTTGTAGTGCACGTGTTGGCAGAGTCTGCAAATCAAATACCCACTGGATTCATGAAAATAATCATGATATCATTCTGCCAGGTAAGGCTACTTACCTACTTTGAAGTTAAAAAGGCCCACCTTCAGAGGAAGTTGCCGCACAAATTTCAAGCAATTCCTGTCAGAGCAGAAATTCTCATTTAGGTTCCACCTCGAAGACTGATGCAGGCTGTTAATACATATATATTTTTTAATTAAACATACCTTCCGGCAACCCGCCTCACCCAATGTGAAACGGATCTGATATTTTTAAACCTCATAGCCAGAACCTCCATCAGAAGCTAACCTGCTACTAGCAATTTAGTAATTGTTTGCCACTGCTAGCGGCCTTTACCTTTTGCACAGACACCAGCCGCTTTTAGCCTGGATAATACTTGACAGCCTGCCAGTATCGGACTGTTTTCTCCACTACAACACCGGAGTCCTGCCGTAAGCCCTGGACCATTACCCCTGATCTTCACAGCTAGCTAGCTGCCACCGAGAGGCCCAGCCCTGAAGCTAGCTTTGAGCCAGGTCCACCTGCCGGCATGCTCAGTGATCACTCAGCTACACAGCTGAGCTCTTCACTAGCACGACTAGAATCCACTACTCCACTGGATTCTTGCCGTAAGCTCTGGACCTTTGCATCGAATCATCGCTGCTACCGGGTGGCTATAGTGGCTAACGCTCATGTCCCGAAGCTAGCACCAGTTAACCGCGAGCCAGGCACATCTCCCGGCTGGCAAACTAAATTACTCTGGCTACAATACCTAGTTTGCCAACTGGCCTGGACCCTTTGTCAACACGGAGCCCCACCGTTCCATCACGACTGGTCTGCCGACGTAATTACATTCGTTGTGCCCTCAACCGGCCTTTGCCGGACATCGGAGCAGACATCACGGTAATACATTTAGTTTATTTTTGTTTTCTGTCGGCCCCAGCCTCAAACTCAGGCCCTGTGTGTAGTTAACTGACCCTCTCTGCCAATTTATCGCCATTTTACCTGTTGCTGTTGTCTTAGCTGATTAGCTGTTGTTGTCGTACCCATTGTCTTAGCTAGCTCTCCCAATCAACACCTGTGATTGCTTTATGCCTCTCTCTAATGTCAATATGCGTTGTATACTGTTGTTTAGGATAGTTATCATTGTTTTAGTGTGCTGCGGAGCCCCTAGTTTCACTCAACATGCCTCAGATACCTCTTTTGTCCCATCTCCCACACGTGGTGACCTCACCCAGCATAACTAGTGCATCCAGAGATGCAACCTCTCTTATCGTCACTCAATGCCTAGGTTTACCTCCACTGTACCTGCACCCTACCATACCCGTCTGTACATTATGTCCTGAATCTATCCTACCACGCCCAGAAATCTGCTACTTTTATTCTCTGTCCCCAACGCATTAGACGACCAGTTTTGATAGCCTTTATCCATACCCTCATCCTACTCTTCCCTCTGTTCCTCGGGTGATGTGGAGGTTAACCCAGGCCCTGCGTGTCCCCAGGTGCTCTCTTTTATTGACTTCAGTAACCGTAAAAGCCTTGGGTTCATGCATGTTAACATCAGAAGCCTCCTCCCTAAGTTTGTTTTACTCACTTCTTTAGCAGTCCACCAACCCTGATGTCCTTGCCGTGTCTGGCTTAGGAAGGCCACCAAAAATTCTGAGATTTCCATCCCCAACTACAACATTTTCCGTCAAGATAGAACTGCCAAAAGGGGGAGGAGTTGCAAGCTACTGCAGAGATTGACAGAACTTTGCAGGCTTACTTTCCAGGACTATGCCCAAACAGTTCGAGCTTCTACTTTTAAAAATGAATCTTTCCAGAAATAAGTCTCCCTGTTGTCACCCGTTATAGGCCCACCTCAGCTCCCAGCTGTGCCCTGTACACCATATGTGAATTGATTGCCCCCCATCAATCTTCAGAGTTTGTTCTGTTAGGTGACCTAAACTGGACATGTTTAACACTCCGGCAGTCCTACAATCTAAGCTAGATGTCCTCAATCTCACTGAAATGATCATGGAACCCACCAGGTACAACCCTAAATCCATAAACATGGGCACTCTTAGATATTATCCTGACCAACTTGCCCTCCAAATACACCTCTGCAGTTTTCAAATCAGGATCTCAGCGATCACTACCTCATTGCCTGCATTCGCTATGGATCCGCAGTCAAACGGACACCCCTCATCACTGTCAAACACTCCTTAAAACACTTCTGCGAGCAGTCCTTTCTAAATCGACATGGCCCGGGTATCCTGGAAGGATATTGACCTTATCCCATTGGTAGAGGATGCCTGGTCGGTCTTTAAAAGTAATTTCCTCACCATCTTAAATGAGCATGCCCCTTTCAAAAAAATATAGAACTAAGAACAGATATAGCCCTTGGTTCACTTCAGACCTGACTGCCCTCGACCAGCACAAAATCATCCTGTGGCTGACTGCACAAGCATCGAATAGTCCCTGCGATATGCAACTTTTCAGGGAAGTCAGGAACCAATACACGCAGTCAGTCAGGAAAACAAAGGCTAGCTTTTCAAACAGAAATTTGCATCCTGTAGCTCGAACTCCAAAAAGGTCCGCCCACTGCAGCTGGAAGGCTAGGAAACCGATAAATCCACGATAATCGCAAATTTCAATAAGCATAAGCAATAAGCTGCAAAATCTGGACCCGTACAAATCAGCTGGGCTAGACAATCTGGACCCTCTCTTTAAAAAATTATCCGCCGCCATTGTTGCAACCCCTATTACCAGTCTGTTCAACCTATTTTGTATCATCCGAGATCCCTAAAGATTGGAAAGCTGCCGCGGTCATCCCCCTCTTCAAAGGGGGCGACACTCTAGACCCAAACTGTTATAGTCCTATATCCATCCTGCCCTGCCTTTCCAAAGAATTCAAAAGCCAAGTTAATAAACAGATCACTGACCATTTTGAATCCCACCGTTCTTCTTTCGGCGTTACTCTGGACCCTGATCTCTCTTTTGAAGAACATATCAAGACCATTTCGAGGACAGCTTTTTTCCATCTACGTAACATTGCAAAAATCAGAAACTTTCTGTCCAAAAATGATGCAGAAAAATTAATCCATGCTTTTGTCACTTCTAGGTTAGACTACTGCAATGCTCTATTTTCCGGCTACCCGGATAAAGCACTAAATAAACTTCAGTTAGTGCTAAATACGGCTGCTAGAATCCTGACTAGAACCAAAAAATTTGATCATATTACTCCAGTGCTAGCCTCTCTACACTGGCTTCCTGTCAAAGCAAGGGCTGATTTCAAGGTTTTACTGCTAACCTACAAAGCATTACATGGGCTTGCTCCTACCTACCTCTCTGATTTGGTCCTGCCGTACATACCTACACGTACGCTACGGTCACAAGACGCAGGCCTCCTAATTGTCCCTAGAATTTCTAAGCAAACAGCTGGAGGCAGGGCTTTCTCCTATAGAGCTCCATTTTTATGGAACGGTCTGCCTACCCATGTCAGAGACGCAAACTCGGTCTCAACCTTTAAGTCTTTACTGAAGACTCATCTCTTCAGTGGGTCATATGATTGAGTGTAGTCTGGCCCAGGAGTGGGAAGGTGAACGGAAAGGCTCTGGAGCAACGAACCGCCCTTGCTGTCTCTGCCTGGCCGGTTCCCCTTTTTCCACTGGGATTCTCTGCCTCTAACCCTGTTACGGGGCTGAGTCACTGGCTTGCTGGGGCTCTCTCGTGCCGTCCCTGGGGGTGCGTCACCTGGGTGGGTTGATTCACTGTTGTGGTCGGCCTGTCTGGGTCCCCCCCCTTGGGTTGTACCGTGTCGGAGATCTTTGTGGGCTATACTCGGCCTTGTCTCAGGATGGTAAGTTGGTGGTTGAAGATTTCCCTCTAGTGGTGTGGGGGCTGTGCTTTGGCAAAGTGGGTGGGGTTATATCCTTCCTGTTTGGCCCTGTCCGGGGTGTCCTCGGATGGGGCCACAGTGTCTCCTGACCCCTCCTGTCTCAGCCTCCAGTATTTATGCTGCAGTAGTTTATGTGTCGGGGGCTAGGGTCAGTTTGTTTATCTGGAGTACTTCTCCTGTCCTATTCGGTGTCCTGTGTAAATCTAAGTGTGCGTTCTCTAATTCTCTCCTTCTCTCTTTCTTTCTCTCTCTCGGAGGACCTGAGCCCTAGGACCATGCCCCAGGACTACCTGACATGATGACTCCTTGCTGTCCCCAGTCCACCTGGCCATGCTGCTGCTCCAGTTTCAACTGGCCTGGGCCCTAGGACCATGTCCCAGGACTACCTGACATGAGGACTCCTTGCTGTCCCCAGTCCACCTGGCCATGCTCCTGCTCCAGTTTCAACTGTTCTGCCTTACTATTATTCAACCATGCTGGTCATTTATGAACATTTGAACATCTTGGCCACGTTCTGTTATAATCTCCACCCGGCACAGCCAGAAGAGGACTGGCCACCCCACATATGCTCTCTCTAATTCTCTCTTTCTTTCTCTCTCTCGGAGGACCTGAGCCCTAGGACCGTGCCCCAGGACTACCTGACATGATGGCTCCTTGCTGTCCCCAGTCCACCTGACTGTGCTGCTGCTCCAGTTTCAACTGTTCTGCCTTATTATTATTTGACCATGCTGGTCATTTAGGAACATTTGAACATCTTGGTCATGTTCTGTTATAATCTCTACCCGGCACAGCCAGAAGAGGACTGGCCACCCCACATAGCCCGGTTCCTCTCTAGGTTTCTTCCTAGGTTTTGGCCTTTCTAGGGAGTTTTTCCTAGCCACCGTGCTTTTACACCTGCATTGTTTGCTGTTTGGGGTTTTAGGCTGGGTTTCTGTACAGCACTTTGAGATATCAGCTGATGTACGAAGGGCTATATAAATAAATTTGATTTGATTTGATTTGATTTGATCACGGGTATACCTCAGCCACGCTCAAGATACTAAACGATATCACTAAACAATAAAAGACAGTACTGTTCAGCCGTCTCCATCGACCTGGCCAAGGCTTTCGACTCTGTCAATCACTGTGTTCTTAACGGCAGACTGAACAGCCTTGGTTTCTCAAATGACTGCCTCGCCTGGTTTACCAAATACTTCTCAGACAGAGTTCAGTGTGTCAAATCGGAGGGCCTGTTGTCCGGACCTCTGGCAGACTCTATGGGGTGCCACGGGGTTCAATTCTCGGGCCGACTCTTTTCTCTGTATATATCAATGATGTAGCTTCTTTGGACACTGTTAACTAACCTCCAGACAAGCTTCAATGCCATACAACTCTCCTTCCGTGGCCTCCAACATCTCTTAAATGCTAGTAAAACTAAATGCATGCTCTTCAACTGTTCCCTATCCGCAACCGCCCGCCCGAGAGTAGTTCACTACTCTGGATGGTTCTGACTAATAATATGTGGACAACTACAAATACCTAGGTATCAGGCTTGACTGTAAACTCTCCTTCCAGACTCATATTAAGCATCTCCAATCCAAAATAAAATCTAGAATCAGCTTCCTAATTCACAACAAAGCCTCCTTCACTCACGCCGCCAAACATACCCTCGTAAAACTGACTATCCTACCGATCCTCGACTTCAGCGATGTCATTTACAAAAGTCTCCAACACATTACTCAGCAAACTGGATGAGGTCTATCACAGTGCCATCCGTGTCACCAAAGCCCCATGTACCACCCACCACTGCGACCTGTATGGTCTAGTCGGCTGGCCCTTGCTACATATTCATCGCCAGACCCACTGGCTCTAGGTCATCTATAAGTCTATGCTAGGTAAAGCTCCGCCTTATCTCAGTTCACTGGTCACGATAACAACACCCACCCGTAGCACGCACTCCACTAGGTATATCTCACTGGTCATCCCCAAAGCCAATACCTCCTATACCTCCAATACCTCCTCCTTTCCTTCCAGTTCTCTGCTGCCAATGACTGGAACAAATTGCAAAAATCGCTGAAGCTGGAGACTTATATCCCTCACTAACTTTAAACATCAGCTATCTGAGCAGCTAATCGATCACTGCAGCTGTACATAGCCCAACCAATCTACCTACCCTCATCCCCATATTGTTTTTATTTACTTTTATGCTCTTTTGCACACCAGTATTTCAACTTGCACAGAATCATCTGCACATCTATCACTCCAGTGTTCATTTCCTAAATTGTAATTACTTTGCCTATTTATGGCCTATTTATTGCCTTAGCTCCTCACGCCATTTGCACACCCTGTATATAGACTTTCTTTTGTGTTATTGACTGTACGCTTGTTTATTCCATGTGCAACTGTGTTGTTGTTTGTGTCGCACTGCTTTGCCTTATCTTGGCCAGGTTGCAGTTGTAAATGAGAACTTGTTCTCTACTGGACTACCTGGTTAAATAAAGGTGGGGAAAAAATAAAGGTGGGAATGTTGTGGTGAATTCCATGTGTGGCAGAGAACTGGGGCACTGACTGACAGCTGTCAGTGTAACTAGCTAGCTTGCTAACCTTAGCCAGGTAATGAAAGTTATGGGAGCACCACTTCAGTTTTTAAAAAACTTGTTAGGGCTAGGGTCCTCTTTACTCAATTTCCGCCTGACTGACGTACTCAAAGTAAACTGCTTTTGCTCAGGACCTGTAGCCAGGATATGCATATAATTGGTATCATTGGAAAGAAGACAAAATAATGTAGGAGACTATAACACAATAGATATGGTAGGAGAAAATCCAAAGAAAAGCCCATGCTCTTACAATGGAAAGTATAGGGGCATTCTGAAATCTAGCTCTCAGGATGCAATTCCTATGGCTTCCACTGGGTGTCAGTACTCAATGTTCAAGGTTTCAGGCTTAAAACAAGGAAGAATATTGAATTTTAGTACAGGGACACAGACTTGGAAATTTGTGTATGTTCACACGAGGTAGAGGACACACCTGCTAATATCATTTTCCTATTGAACATACTTCTTTCCGTATAAAATATTATAGTTGAATGACATTTTATAGTACCTGAGGATTTAATAGAAACGTATTTTGACTTGATTGATAAGATTTTCAGAATCCTATCTTGGCATGTTGAACGAGTGGATTACTCAAATTGATTGCCACACCTAAACAGACTTTTTGGGATGTAAAAATGATTTTATCTAACAAAACGACACTACATGTTATAGCTGGGACCCTTTGGATAACAAATCGGAGGAAGATTTGGAAAAAGTAAGTGAATATCTAATTGCTATTTGTGAATTTATGAAACCCGTGCCCGGTGGAAAAATATTTTGATGTGAGGTACCGTCTTCAAACAATTACATGGCATGCTTTCGCTGTAAATCCTACTGTAAATCGGAGAGTGCAGTTAGATTAACAAACATTTAATATTTTAACCTATATAAGAAGTATGTTCCTAAATGTTTAATATCCATCATTTTCATGATTATTTCTTTGAATTGCACGCCCTCCAGTTTCACCGGAGGTTGCCTAGCCTGAAGAAGCTTTTAGTGTGCAAACCTGTCAGAGGCAAAGGATGGCAACTTTGAAGAATCTCAAATATAAAATATTTTAATTTGTTTAAGCTAACGAAATCAGAAAAGCAATCAAATTAATCGTTTACCTTTGATCTTCGGATGTTTTCACTCAAAAGACTCCCAGTTACACAACAAATGTTCCTTTTGTTCCATAAAGATAATTTTTATACCCAAAATATCTCCGTTTGTTTGTCGCATTATGTTCAGAAATCCACAGCAAAGAGCGTTCACCAGAACGCAGACGTATATTCCAAATAACATCCATAATGTCCACAGAAACATGTCAAACGTTTTTTATAATCAATCCCCAGGTTGTTTTTAAAATATATATTCGATACTATATCAACCGGGTGTGTAGCTTTTTCAATAGGCCCGGGAGGAATAATGGCCGCTTTACTCTGTAGCGCAAAACTCACTCTGAGAGCCCCCACCTATCCACTTACGCAATGTGATCTTTCACGCTAATTTTTCAACATAAAAGCCTGAAACTATGTCTAAAAACTGACACCTTAGGGAAGCCATAGAAAAATGAATCTGGTTGATATCCCTTTAAATGGAGGATAGGCATGCATAGGAACAGATAGGTTTCAAAATAAGAGGCACTTCCTGATTGGATTTTCCTCAGGCTTTCGCCTGCAATATCAGTCCTGTTATACTCACAGACAATATTTTTACAGTGTTGGAAACTTTAGAGTGTTTTCTATCCTAAGCTGTCAATTATAGCATATTCTCGTTTCTGGGGCTGAGAAATAGGCAGTTTCCAATGGGTACTGCCACCTACACGCAAAAGGTTAATATTTCCTTATTTTTACTATTTTCTACATTGTAGAATAATAGTGAAGACAAACTATGAAGTAACACATGGAATCATATAGTAACCAAAAAAGTGTTAATGCATTATCAAAATAGGGCAGCAAAATGTCATTGCATTATCAAAATTGCGGCCGCAAATCTGCCATAGAAATAAAAATTATATAAGCTCCGGTAAAATGGATAGTATAACCACTAAACGGTTTGGAGCATGTATTGAAATAATGGGCGAGTTTGTTTTGCATGGACCGGTGCCCCGGATGGGTGGAGATTTTTCTTTAAGATCAATGGAATGAGCCAACTCTGCACACCCGGCCATGCAAAAGGAATTTGCCTAAAACATTATTGGTCAAAACCATTCATCTTGGGGTGACAGGGGGAAAGGCATTCTAAAATGCAGTCAGATCACGCAATTTTACCATTTATAAAAATAAAAATATGCAGACTAACTAAAAACAAAAGTGAAATTTGATGGATCAGGAATTATGATAATTTGCATGTAAAAAAGGAGGTGCCAAAACATTTTGCACACCATATTTTAATTGGCTCCATGGCAAGGTGGCCAAGTGTAGGGTCATCACAAGTTAACACAGACAATGTAATACATTTCTACATTTACTCTTAAAAATTAGATTTTAAACCTAACTCAACCGCACTGCTAACCGTAGCATAACCTTTTTCTTTTCATAACATTTGTATGTTATAGCGAATTTTGACTTTGTGGTTGTTTTAGCTAGTTGAAATTAAGGCTACAGATGACTTGCGAATAGGAAGAACTTTGCAGCAGGTGTTTCTGATTAATATATAAAACCCAACCCTGAAACATGGGCTGAAAATAATTTGCACATCTCATAGAAAAAGACAGGCAAGACTCCCGGAAACATCCGAAGTCACACATTTGGATTTGGCACTTCAAGCCTGAATATATCACACTTTTACTAAAACTATGACTTACAGAATTGCATCGTTTTGCAACATTATGGGTAAGCTCTGGCCATCGTCATTCAGCTCGAAAATGTTTATTTCTACTGATGTGGACGTTGAAAATGTAATTGAAAACGTTTTTGGGAAAGCCTTTCCATTTACCCGAAGGTAGAGCATCGCAATAGCATGACACTGCTACCACTATGCTTTACGGTAGAGATGGTGTTAGGACAGGTGAGAGCTGTGCCTGCTTCTCCAAACATAGCCCTTTGCATTTAGGCCAGAGTTCAATTGGTCTTAGACCACAGAATCTTTTGCCTTATGCTCAGAGGCTTTCATGTGCCTTTTTGCAAACTCCAGTCTTGCTATCATGTGCCATTTTTCCAGGAGGTGCTTCCGTCTGGCCACTCTCCCATAAAGCCCAGATTGGTGAAGTGCTGTAGAGACTGTTGTCCTTCTGGCAGGTTCTCCCATCTCAGCCAAGGAACTCTGTCAGTGGTTATTGGGTGCTTGGACACCTCCCTGACTAAGGTGCTTCTTGCTCAGTTTGGTCGGACAGCAAACTCTAGGCAGTCTGGGTAGTTTCCATTTCCCAATGGAGACCACTTTGCCCTTGGAAACTTTCAACACTAGAAATTGTTTTATACCCTTACCAAATATACGCCTCGTCCTGATTTTATCTCTGAAATCGACGGAGAGTTCCTTGGACTTCGGGGTATAGTTTCTCCTTCAACATGTACTGTCAACTGTGGAACCTTATCTAGACAGGTGTTTATTTTAGGACTGTCCCTGAAAAAGAAATATATTGCTCAACCGAAAGTCGCCTGCTCTTTCGACCAATCGTTTGGTAGAAAAAAATGGTATGTGTATTTTTCCATATATTGACACACTTTGTGTTTTAACAAAATCAACTATATGCATTGAGCTTATCTGATGCTTTAGGCTTACTGTTTAATGAAATAAGATGAAAGCCAGAGATCTAGATAACCAGAAGAGAAAAAAAAACTTAACCTGACCAAAACAAACAAACATTCTCTTCCCTCTCCTGCTGGATTTCACAGATTCTGTCACTACTCTCCTGAAGTTGCCGGTAATAGGCTACAAGAGGAGTCGGCAAGCTTTCTCATGTGGAATGCCAATTTATGTTACCATTTCTACCGATCTGCGTGCCAGATATGGTTTTAATATGCACATTTATAAAAGTCTTCATATCTCAAAATCATTGTCATGTGGTTAATCAAAATTCTATCCAAATCTAAATTAAAATGATAAACCTAAAAAGTAACTTCTATTGCCAAATGTGTAAAATTAGCCTACATAAAGCCAACCAATAAAAACAGCAGCCTGCAGGTATCCTATAAATCACATTGGTTTTGCATGGCCTGAACTTGAAACATTTTATCAACTATTAACTTGAGTCCCTGAAGCTTGCGAGAATTTGCAACATTGTATAAAATATTGCTGAACTTGCAAAATTGTATAAAATATTCTGGGCCCGCAGTTTCCCACACCAGTGAGCTTTGGATTTGTGCAAGGGATAAGAAGCAGTGCTTGACTTGGACAGGAGCTCACCGGAGCAGAGTACCAACACCTCAAATATTCTACTGTTTGAGCTCCAGTTCCTCTTATATAATATTAGCTTAAAAGTATTGTGGAGCTCCTACACCTAAATAGAAACATTACCAGCACCCAAAATGAGTACCAGAACCTATTTCTCTCCAAGTTAAGCAATAATAAGAAATAGTCAGGTAGGCTTATTTTATTACATTTCCACTGGATCAGAGCATGACATTTTTCCCTTTCACACTGAGTGGTTATTGAAAGGGGGAGAGCTGGAAAGATTTTACAACAACATTGAGGAATTATTGTCAATCTCAATGGATGTAAAAACAGACTTGGTTTGTTTGCCGTTTGAGGTGAAGAAAACATTACTTTGAGAAGCTCCACAGCTCATTAGTGGTGGTGTGTTAAGTCAATCAAAAATACTATCAGATCCCCAAATTGGCACACGTATATGCCCACAATGGCACGCATGCCAGGTAGCCTATAGGCCTACTTCTAAGCGTTATCAGGTGAGCGTCCTTACTCAACATTGACAGGAGCGCTCCAAACAAAAGAAAATGACTCAAATTGACAAAACTCGTAAAATGGAATGAAATAAACCAAAATTGTGTTGTATAGGTTGTGTCGCTCTGCAAACAATGTGTCTACTCTGATAATGAGAACGGTTAAAGGAATAATAATATATATTGAATGCATTAACAGAAATTACCATAACCAAACTCCATTACCTTTGATTCACAGAAGTAACAATCAAGAATACCCATCCACACTGATGATTCTGGCATCTCATGGACAATGGACTTTGAGGTAATTGTGACACGAGAGAGAGAGAGGTTTAATCTTAATCTGAGGCTGTTGTTGTGTTGGTCACACTGATCAGCTGCTTCTCCCTCCTTGTGTGTCTGACTCCACTGAGCTGACAGCTCTACATTCATTTCCATAGTCAGGTCACAGCCCTGCTGCTCTGCTCCATCACCCTGATTGAAGCTCTTTTGAGAGCGTGTGTGTGTGTGTGGCAAGGCCTGATTTCAGCAGATGTCTGGTCGTGGCCTGTTCCTTGCCCATTCATGACTTTAGGGACCTCAGAGTAATTCAGTAGGTGTGAGCCTATTCGGACTAGCTGATGACAGTACACTGAGATTACCTAATTTAACACAAATCTAAATCGATTTTAGAGCTGGAACACAAAGTCAAGTGTATAGCTTTTGACTTGATGTACTTCAATGGAATCTGTTGGGCTTCTGCAGAATGTGTTTTCTGCTGAAGCATTATTCAATATGCCTGCTCTGCCTGTAGAGGAAGTGACAGACAGCAAAGTCTGGAGAAAATCAAATAAAAAGTCAGCCTGGTACAGCCACTGGTCTTCTCCAAATCCACCCTGTGAGTCACACTGAACTGGAAGACAGCCACACGTGTGGAGAAGCCACTCCAAAACAAGCGTTCAAAAACACATGTTCCTCCATACGCCCTCTAGACAGTGTTTTCGGGAAAAAACAATGTTTTATAAGTAATATTGAGTGTTTGTCAATATGCATACTACGGTCATGACTGTCCTGATCAGGTCAGGTTACAGGAGACCACAACCCTACAGATTATCTCTCATCCCCAACAGAGGAGGAGAGATCGAGGGGTCTGAAGATGTGGGGGTTTCATGACCCCTCACGCCCCTGGTAAATCTCAGGCCACAGACAAATTCCTTTGTCGTGGAGAACCAGCCTCAGAACATTACACATGAAATAAAGGGACTTTGGAACAATGGTTTCCGTCAGCCACAATGGTGGTCATGACGATAAATGGAATATGAAAATGTAAGTAATTTTTTTTTTGTTATGAAAAGGTTAATAGATGACGTTATTACGAAAACATTGTAACGTCAAGAGTTTTCCTAGTATATGTTTGATGTTTATACATTGTACGTTGTATGGAAAATATCCAAATCAAAGAGAATGTTTTGGGGAAGATGAAATGTGAAGTTAGTTGTCTAAAATTGGATTTGAGTAAAATCTAGACCTTGCCCTCTTAACTTGGTACGCCCAGAGAATTGCCCTAAAGGCGATTATGCCTACTTCTGACCCAAGGATATAAAACCTGTGAGTAAAGAATTTCCAGAGAAGACTACGTAACCCAAGCTGCAGCCAAGGTCTAAAAAGTAAACGAACCCAAAACGCAATGCAAGTTTGAAGACAAATAAATATTTTTCTACCCAAGCTATGGATGAGTAGCTGTGTCTAAGCGCGTGAATTCAAGTCGAACCACCTAGCCTCCATCTCCCATCGAATCGTGGTATCTACACTGTTTCATTCCAACGCTGTGACCTCTGAGCTGCAGAGCTGTCTGTCCTCAGAAGACCCCTTCCATAGCAAGGGTGAGGGAACAGACTCCTAAGCCAAAAGGACACTGACATCGTGAGGATGACCAGAAAGGCGCGCCGGAGAAGTGCATCATCGAGCAGCTGAACGGTCCCTTGAACGGTCCACGCAGAGAATCCTCGGAGACCGCCCCCACGTAATTACATCATTTATTCTGACCCATAAGAGCGGCAGTTTGGGGCAAGGCTAGGGTTAGAATAGTATAGCTGACAAATCACCCAAATGTATATTTCTATCGTGTACTTTCTTTTTTCTCTCTCTCTTTGAAATCCCCATTTTGGGTAACACGCGCCAAAGTGTGTTGGCCCGTTATACTAAGTTCTAATCAATAGTCTAAAATGTGTTTTGTCTATGTGTATCTTTTATCATCATTTTAGTAAAATAAATATTCAATTAAGATTGGTGTGGTACGAACTCATTGGTGAGACCCGGGTCTGTGCAGATTCACGGACTTTACAACGTTCAGACCGAGATGGTAGAGGTAACTGGTTAATTAGCGGCTGTTGTAAAATCGACATTCTTTGAGTTAATTTGGGAAATAGAAACTCAATAAAACTAGTTGTTTTCCCATGGTGCCCCAGGTTAATTAGTTAATAATTGCTTGATTCAGTTAATCACGCAATTAGAAACATTAATCATTCGATGAGCAACAGTCGTCACTTTAACTAATACAAAGTCACGACACTACCATGCTCCGAGTGCATTCATCGAGGATGTTCTCGAGTATGTTCTTGTGAGGACGAGAGGGTGGAGAAAGCATAAAACATTACATTTGAGAACAGTGGAGGCTGCTGAGGGGACCATGCCTCGTAGTAATGGCTGAAATGGAGTTAATGAAATGGTATCAACCACATCTTTGATACCTATCCATTGATGCCATTCCAACCATTACTATGAGCCGTCCTCCTCTCAGCAGCATCCACTGTTTGAGCAGCACCTACTATATTACCTCACGCTGCACCTCCCATTTACTGAACCTTCTTATAGCCAAGACAATGCCAACAATGGAGATTATCAGCTAGCTATATGTGAATCATAATCTAGCTAGCTAAAATGACCTAAAGCTAAGGTTATGCAAGGTAGATGTACATTTTTTGTAGGTAGCTAGCTAACCAGCTAGTTAGCCCTGTTGACTTACTACGGATTTTACCCATTCACTGAACCTTCTTCCAGCCAGGAAAATGTCAATAAAGACTAAACATGATATACAGTACAAAAAGCAAAAATTTTACTTCATAACTATCAGTTAGCTACAATATGACAATTAAAATATAGCTAACCAGAGTTCAACAGGCAAAAATGACCTAAAACTAATGTTATGCAAGTTAGGCATGTCAAATCTTTGTGGGTAGCTAGTTAAGAATTATTAATGGTCATCTGGCTAGCTAACAGTAGGAGCTAGCCAGTTAGCCCTATAGCCTTACTATGATTTGGACTTCTACTCTGACCCTGCTGTACTCCAATTTGCGTGCTCGGAATACGGTAGTATGCATTTCGAGAAACACCCAATGTTTTGCCCTTAGCTTAGTGACTAATTGTGTTGTCAGTCTCTAAAGAGCAGTATTTGCTCCTCTGTAATTATTTTATATGAATCGATAGTTCATATAAAATTGCTTTGTTCAAGGGTAAAAGTATATTTGAATACTGTGGAAACCTACAATGCCAACAATGTACTTCTGAGATCACGTTTGTGTTTTCACTTTCCCCTGTCCTGGCAAACCATATTGTCCTTATAGCACACCAACCAACACAACCAATTTCAGAGGAAACATTTCTCGAGTTGGTCCAAATACAATAAAAACCCTAACCTGCTTAGTTGAATTCATTTTTTTTGCGAGCGGAGAAATGCTGAGCTGTAAGGTACTTGTACACTTGTTTGGAAATGTGAAAATAAATAACATTTGTCAGTTTAACTTGTTATAGTTGTTGGCAGTGCACAGATGGACGGTCTCGATTCACAGGCACCACATGAATAAATCTGGAATAACATGATTAAATAGTTATACAGCTGAAAAACTATGGCTACATTCCACTCTCAAATGACACCATATTTCCTATAAGGAATAGGGTGCAATTTGGGATCTGCCTGCACACTCAGGTGAGCATTTCAACTGAGAACAAGAACAGGTCTTTGTAAATCAAAACACTATTTCTGAGCTCAACGTAGATCTACACACAGAGAATTACCCTGAATATGGTCCTGCCAGCTAGTCTTTTTCCTCAAGAGACAAAAGCTACTGAACAGAGAGAAACTAGATGAAATGTAACTCCAGGCTGGGAGCCGTGTCAAACTATCCTATCCTCTCTATTGGAATATTTAGAGACAGGGAAAGTAAATGTAAGGTTTTATCCAGAACAGGGATAGAGTATTAAAATGTCATGATGTGGAAAGCGAACGTTGGGTTGGGAACACAGGAGTTCTTCTCAGCCCACCGTTCTCTCCCGTGCTTTCTCATTTGCATAACAATAAACATTCCTGGCAGCTCGGTTCCTCGTGACCTGCGCCATGTTTGAAAACACAATTCTTGAAAACAAAGAGCAAGTGTGAAAATCTAACTAAGAGAATCACAATTCTGTGTCTAAAGCCATATCTGGCAGTGACTGGATCACTTAGCGATGGATATGTGAATGTTCAAGCGGGCTGACTGTAGTTGAAAGTCGGTGAATATAGTCAGGGGAAGGGCATCTGCGACAGCCAAAAGTGAGACACTGTAGTGGTTTTCTAACAGCAAGTTTCAGATCAACATATACTACATGATCAAAAGTATGTGAACACCTGCTCGTTTAACATCTCATTCCAAAATCATGGGCATTAATATAGAGTCGGTCCCCCCTTTGCAGCCATAACAGCCTCCACTCTTCTGGGAAGGTTTTCCAATAGAAGTTGGAACATTGCAGTGGGGACTTCCTTCCATTCAGCCACAAGAAAATCAGTAAGGTTGGGCACTCATGTTGGGCGATTAGGCCTGGCTTGCTGTCGGTGTTCCAATTCATCCCAAAAGGTGTTCAAGTTCTTACACACTGATCTCGACAAACTATTTCTGTCTGGACCTCGCTTTGTGCACGGGGACATTGTCATGCTGAAACAGGAAAAGACCTTCCCCAAACTGTTGCCACAAAGTTGGAAACACAGAATTTTCTAGAATGTCACTGCATGCTATAGCGTTAAGATTTCCCACCAAACTTTACAGTTGGCATTATGCATTGGGGCGGGTAGCGTTCTCCTGGCATCCGCCAAACTCAGATTCGTCCTTCAAGATGGTGAAGCGTGATTCATCACATTTCCACTGGTCCAGAGTCCAATAGCGGTGAACATTACACTACTCCAGCCGACTCTTGGCATTGTGCATGGTGATCTTAGGCTTGTGTGCGAGTGCTTGGCGGTCCTGTTCTGTGAGCTTGTGTGGCCTACCACTTCGCTGCGGAGCTGTTATTGCTCCTAGACATTTCCACTTCACAATAACAACACTTACAGTTGACCGGGGCAGATTAGCAGGGCAGAAATATGACAAACTGAAAAGTAGCATCCTAATGGAATTGCCACGTTAAAAGTGTCTGAGTTCTTCAGTAAGGCCATTCTACTGTCAATGTTTGTCTACGAAGATTGCATGGCCGTGTGCTCGATTTTATACACCTGTCAGCAACGGTGTGGCTGAAATAGCCGAATCCACTAATTTCAAGGGGTGTCCACATATACACACACACACACACACACACACTGTAGTGTATCTAGCAACAATGACAAGAAGCTGCCACATGGGGAATGTAGGTGGCTCGTTTCAGCTAGTTTCATCTTGTTCTTGATACCATGTCTTGTTTTGACTGATGTCACGTCTATGGTAATATGGCTCACATTCGCTGACTAGCGAACCAAAAACTAACAATGTATTTGAGAGACAAGTGCTCATTGTGCAAATGTATTTACGTTTTCAATAAACATTAGATTAAATATTGTCAACACTAAGCCAACCTCGACAGTTTTGCCCCATAGTTGAGCATGCATCTGTTTAGTTGCGAAACAACAAGCACTACAGAGTAATCAAAACCTAGTCATGAACACACCCAACAGAAACCAAGTCTACAAGTGGTTCTGCCAACAGTTAGACCCAACAATATAATTCTGTCAGATAGTGGGATAAGCTTTTTATGTGGTCTGTCTGCATATGCCTAGTGTCTGTGCAGGATCCGAAGGCCTTACACAGTCATATAGAATATCCATCTAGCCTATGGCTCTTGCTTAACCCATTGCCTGTCACCAAGGACATTGAACACTTACATAATGAATGTAGAGGTTAGCAGCACTCACAAATATAGTGCAGTGGCTATTTCTTAGGCTATTTCATAACAGCAGTGTCAAGGATAGAACAGCCCAGACAATTCACAAAACAACGTTGGCTGAAATATTCTAGCTTTGTGGACAGCTAACAAAGCCTTTGTGACCAAAATATGTGTCCTTGAGGCTGATGTTACGAAATAAAATGTAAGATATTCTATAAATTTGTGCTGGCCCGACCATCTTTATTCATTATGTGGAGCATAAGCATTCACTAACAAAGCCTTTGTTGATGAGAAATATTGGTTGACAAAGTAGCTAAACGATGGTTGTGTCAATTGATGTGAAATCTGTGTCGTTTCATCTGAAAAAAAACACAAGAAAAGATTGACATCCACCATCTCATAGTTTATTTTGTAGACATTTACTGCATTGATTACTAGGAAAATAAGCATTGCGCTGCACCTGCCACAAAACCCGCTAAATTGTGTACACGACCAATAAAATTGTATTAGATCTCAGATTGTACTGAAATCATTTCTGCAAGAAACATAAGATTAGCATTTTTGCAACATTATTTTGTTGAAATATAATTTCTCTCTGGTAAATTAAGCTAAATGATTGCACCCAAACGGGCCATTTTAATTTAAAGGATTCATATAATATTCAATAAATATTAAAGTACATAATATCTGATTTGGATCAACAAAAATGTCTAACAATAGATATGTTTCCATCCAGTTGACGACAGATTGATGTGAATATTCTAAAATCCGTATAAAGAAAATTTTACTGACACAAAAAGATCTCACCATGTAGAATCTGTCTGCATTACCGAAAATTCCTGTTTCCATCACAGCTGTTGTTTTTTTAATACAGTATAATGTGGATGGAAACGTGGTTAATCAAATCAAACTTTGTCACATGCGCCAATACAACAAGTTTGGACTTAACCGTGAAATGCTTACTTACAAGCCCTTTACCAATAGTGCAGTTCAAGAAGAGTTAATCAAATATTTACCAAATAAAGCAAAATAATATAAAACACAATAACAAGGCTATACACAGGGGGTACCGGTACAGAGTCAGTGTGCGGGGGTACAGGTTAGAGGTAAGTTGTAAATGTAGGTAGGGGTGAAGTGACTATGTATAGACAATAAAACAGCGAGTAGCAGCAATGTACAAAACAAATGGTGGGGGGGGTTATTAGTTGTTCAGCAGACTTATGGCTTGGTGGTAGAAGCTGTTAAGGAGCCTTTTGGACCTAGACTTGTCGCTCCGGTACCGCTTGCCGTGCGGGTGACTGGACTTTTATGGGCTTTCCTCTGACATCGCCTATTATATAGGTCCTGGATTTCTGGAAGCTTGGCCCCAGTTATGTACTGGGCCGTATGTAGTACCCTCTGTAGTGCATTACGGTAAGATGCAGAGCAGTTGCCATACCAGGTAGTGATGCAACCGGTCAGGATGTTCTTGATGGTGCGGCAAGAAAACTTTGAGGATTTGGGGACCCATGGCAAATCTTGTGTCTCCTGAGGGGGAAAAAGTTTTGTTGTGCCCTCTTCACGACTGTCTTGATGTGTTTGGACCATGATAGATCATTGGTGATGTGGACTCCAAGGAACTTGAAACTCTCAACCAGCTCACTACAGCCCCGTTGAGGTTAATGGGGGCCTGTTCGGACCGCCTTTTCCTGTAGTCCACGATCAGTTTTTTTGTCTTGCTCACATTGAGGGAGAGGTTGTTGTCCTGGCACCACACTGCCAGTTCTCTGACCTCCTCCTTATAGGCGGTCTCATCGTTGTTGGTGATCAGGCCTACCACCGTTGTGTCGTCAGCAAACTTAAGGAAGTGTTTGAGTCGTATTTGGTCGTGGGTGAACAGGGAGTACAGAAGGTAACTAAGAACATACCCCTGAGGGGGCCCCGTGTTGAGTAATGAGTAAGACATGAGGATCCAAAGAAATGGTCAAAAGCCACCCACCCCAATCCCAACAAGTATGCAGAATCAGTTCTGTTTGCTTGCTAATATACAGTGCCTTGCGAAAGTATTCGCCCCCCCTTGAACTTTGCGACCTTTTGCCACATTTCAGGCTTCAAACATAAAGATATAAAACTGTATTTTTTTGTGAAGAATCAACAACAAGTGGGACACAATCATGAAGTGGAACGACATTTATTGGATATTTCAAACTTTAACAAATCACAAACTAAAAAATTGGGCGTGCAAAATTATTCAGCCCCCTTAAGTTAATACTTTGTAGCGCCACCTTTTGCTGCGATTACAGCTGTAAGTCACTTGGGGTATGTCTGTATCAGTTTTGCACATCGAGAGACTGAAATTGTTTCCCATTCCTCCTTGCAAAACAGCTTGAGCTCAGTGAGGTTGGATGGAGAGCATTTGTGAACAGCAGTTTTCAGTTCTTTCCACAGATTCTCGATTGGATTCAGGTCTGGACTTTGACTTGGCCATTCTAACACCTGGATATGTTTATTTTTGAACCATTCCATTGTAGATTTTGCTTTATGTTTTGGATCATTGTCTTGTTGGAAGACAAATCTCCGTCCCAGTCTCAGGTCTTTTGCAGACTCCATCAGGTTTTCTTCCAGAATGGTCCTGTATTTGGCTCCATCCATCTTCCCATCAATTTTAACCATCTTCCCTGTCCCTGCTGAAGAAAAGCAGGCCCAAACCATGATGCTGCCACCACCATGTTTGACAGTGGGGATGGTGTGTTCAGGGTGATGAGCTGTGTTGCTTTTACACCAAACATAACGTTTTGCATGGTTGCCAAAAAGTTCAATTTTGGTTTCATCTGACCAGAGCACCTTCTTCCACATGTTTGGTGTGTCTCCCAGGTGGCTTGTGGCAAACTTTAAACAACACTTTTTATGGATATCTTTAAGAAATGGCTTTCTTCTTGCCACTCTTCCATAAAGGCCAGATTTGTGCAATATACGACTGATTGTTGTCCTATGGACAGAGTCTCCCACCTCAGCTGTAGATCTCTGCAGTTCATCCAGAGTGATCATGGGCCTCTTGGCTGCATCTCCGATCAGTCTTCTCCTTGTATGAGCTGAAAGTTTAGAGGGACGGCCAGGTCTTGTTAGATTTACAGTGGTCTGATACCCCTTCCATTTCAATATTATCGCTTGCACAGTGCTCCTTGGGATGTTTAAAGCGTGGGAAATCTTTTTGTATCCAAATCCGGCTTTAAACTTCTTCACAACAGTATCTCGGACCTGCCTGGTGTGTTCCTTGTTCTTCATGATGCTCTCTGCGCTTTTAACGGACCTCTGAGACTATCACAGTGCAGGTGCATTTATACGGAGACTTGATTACACACAGGTGGATTGTATTTATCATCATTAGTCATTTAGGTCAACATTGGATCATTCAGAGATCCTCACTGAACTTCTGGAGAGAGTTTGCTGCACTGAAAGTAAAGGGGCTGAATAATTTTGCACGCCCAATTTTTCCGTTTTTGATTTGTTAAAAAAGTTTGAAATATCCAATAAATGTCGTTCCACTTCATGATTGTGTCCCACTTGTTGTTGATTCTTCACAAAAAAAATACAGTTTAATATCTTTTTGTTTGAAGCCTGAAATGTGGCAAAAGGTCGCAAAGTTCAAGGGGGACGAATACTTTCGCAAGGCACTGTAAGTACCATTGACCTTTGGGCTGTTCTCACCCCCCCCACAATAAAAAAAAAATTAAGCTTGGTCAACCAAGAGAGGTCCATTTTTTTCAATCAATTGATTGGTAAAAAATGGAAACCGTGGATTTGTCAATATATAGACACACCCTGTGTTTGAATAAAATGTAGGATACTGAAGAGGGAGTCAGAGATGTATTTTTATTTAATTAGGCAAGCCAGTTTACTTCTTTGGGGTATCCCCCTTCTCAATTTCCGCCTAAAGACATACCCTAATCTAACTTCCTGTAGCTCAGGCACAGAGGCAAGGATATGCATATTCTTGGTATCATTTGAAAGGAAACACTCTGAATTTTGTGGAAATGTGAATTGAATGTAGGAGAATATAACACAATAGATCTGGTAGAAAAAAATACAAGGAAATAAACATGTTTTCTGTTTTTTATTGTTTCTGCATCATCTTTCAAATGACCAAGAACAGCCAAACATACAGATAGGATGCTGTGGATGATTTGAATGAAGGACATAAGATGGCAACAATAGCTGAGCAAAGTTTTAGACAGATAACTTCTAAAATGAGCAAGCTACATGACATTGAGCATGAAGTCACCCAGGTGTCCCACACAAATGTACCCAAGTGGCCGAATTGGTACAGTGATACATTTCGAAGGAAGGAACTATATACAAAATACATAAATGCTATTCTAACACCCCCCCAAAAAAAATATATATATATGAAAAAAAATATCAAATAAATAAATAATAATAAACAAACAAATAACAAGGGTAACTATTTACACATTTTCTATTTACAATATTGTGAAGACCCTTAGTCCTCTACACAATATTGTGCTGCTGGTGCCATGGCCCATAGCAGTCTCTTTCTGCTGTAAAGCAGAGGCTTACTGAACAGGTGGTGCAGGTGATGGGGCATTTCCTGTGACAAAGGGCACAACGACGTCTCCCTACTGTGCCCTTTTTGCCCTGAGGCACATTCATGCCTGCAGAGATTAATCTGGGCAGGTGAACACCACTGGTTGGAGCAGAAGGTGCTGCAGTGGACTTGCTGTAGCTAGCAAGCTCCTGGATGAGCAGCTCCCTGAAGGCTAGCTGTGAGATGGGGGGCTGTCCACAGTTCTTGGCCATTTCCTTCTGGATGAGGAAGGAATTCACCATAAAATGTCAATGAAATGATAAAATGTTTTGTCCCATTTCATGGTCTTGTGCTGATACAATGTTCTTCACATCTGACAGGTCCACACCTCCCATGCTCTTGTTGTAGTCCTTCACAGCAGCTGGAATGGGGAGATGTTTTTGTGGTCTATGCCCCGGCACCGTCCTTCACACGCCTGATGACGTGATCTCCACCGTGTCTACTGTGTCTATATATTGACAAATCCACAGTTTCCATTTTTTACCAGACAATTGGTCGAAAAAAAATAGACCACTCTTGGTCGACCAAGAGGGGGGAAACAGCCCAATATTCAATGGTACATATAGTAGCACGCACACAGAACTGATTCTGTAGACTTGTGGATACTGGAGCACATGACCACCTCTATAGTATCCATCCACTTCACAAACAGCAGGCCATCTTCACGGATCCATCGTATGGTTCCCCGCTCAGCCCGCTTAGGCATGTCGTTCACCTTGGTCTTTGGAAATCCCACCCTGTTGGTACGAATGGTGCCACAAGCCCACACCTCCCACTTCCTCAGCTCTGTAAACAGGGTAGGGCTTGTGTAGAAGTTGTCCACAAACAGTGTGTAGCCCTTCCTCAGCTCTGTAAACAGGGTAGGGCTTGTGTAGAAGTTGTCCACAAACAGTTTGTAGCCCTTCCTCAGCTCTGTAAACAGGGTAGGGCTTGTGTAGAAGTTGTCCACAAACAGTTTGTAGCCCTTCCTCAGCTCTGTAAACAGGGTAGGGCTTGTGTAGAAGTTGTCCACAAACAGTGTGTAGCCCTTCCTCAGCTCTGTAAACAGGGTAGGGCTTGTGTAGAAGTTGTCCAAAAACAGTTTGTAGCCCTTCCTCAGCTCTGTAAACAGGGTAGGGCTTGTGTAGAAGTTACCCACAAGCAGTTTGTAGCCCTTCCTCAGCTCTGTAAACAGGGTAGGGCTTGTGTAGAAGTTGTCCACAAACAGTTTGTAGCCCTTCCTCAGCTCTGTAAACAGGGTAGGGCTTGTGTAGAAGTTGTCCACAAACAGTGTGTAGCCCTTCCTCAGCTCTGTAAACAGGGTAGGGCTTGTGTAGAAGTTGTCCACAAACAGTGTGTAGCCCTTCCTCAGCTCTGTAAACAGGGTAGGGCTTGTGTAGAAGTTGTCCACAAACAGTTTATAGTCCTTCCCCAGCAGTTGAAAATCCAATAACTCCATAACGGAATCATAACTCAACAACCGGCAGCAAAACTGTTTTTCCCCTCATAAACAAAAGAATTGCAAGTGTAGGCACACACAGAATCAGACAAAACAAACAGCTTGTAACCCCATTTGGTTGGTTTGTTTCTCATGTATTGTTTGAGGCTGATTCTGGCCTGAGGCTACCATCCTCTCGTCGATGGACAGGTTCTGGGCTGGCTGAAAATACTGTAAGTCTTGCAGGCATCAACGATGCTGGGGTAGAGAGGTTGTATTTTACAAAGCATATCAAACCTTGGTGTGCCTCTCTTCTTGTCATTCTCCCCATCAATTTCTGGGTCACTGATGTGAAGCGCCCGTGAGATATTCAGAACCCTTTTACAAGACATGACAGTCATGGGGAAAGGCAGTTGATAGAGAGCTGACGTTTTCCAGTAGTCCCTTAGAGTTTTCAACTTCACCAGCCCCATGTAAATGACCATTGAAAAGTAGCAGAAAAGGTCTGACATAGAAATGGTCTTCCATGCCTCTTTCTTTCCTGCCTGCTTCTTAGCCTCATACTTATTGGTGTTCACCACCAGAAAATCAACAACTGATGTGTTGAAAAACAATTGAAAAAGTTGAAGGGGGCTGTACTTTGTGGCATTCATGTCTAGTTGAGGTCCTGGCTGCCTTTTGGGTCTAAAAACTGGTGGATTTGTTTCCACATCATCTTCTAACACAGAGTGCCAACAACCCTCTGGCCCTCTGTCTGCAGGTTTCTCTCTTCCCCACCTCCTCTTCTCCACACCTCTAGATGGACAGGTAGGTGTGGAGCCATAGACAGTGGGGGTCCGGCTGGATGAACCAGCTTCAGAGGGAGATAGACACCTAGACATTGGTGGCTCATAATCAGATTCACTGCCACTGTGAAAGATTACAAAAATCAGTAACAATACTTTCACGTATGAGCCCTATATCAACAAGTAAAATAAACAGATCGAGAGATATATATCTCTGAGTACAGGGAACATAATCACTATGGTGAAGTGCTGTTCCATTCCATGTTTATGTAAAATACATTTAAAAAAATATATCACACACACACAGTATTGGCAATTTCATTACAGATTATATTTTTATATATTGCAAATAAAATAAAACTAAACAAATCTCAAATGAATAATATTTCATATTCATTTCAAACAATGACATTAGCATTAGAACTTACCAATCCAGCAAGGCATCCTCGCCGTGCAGAAACATGTCTTCCGCCTGGGAGTCGAAACTAGCGAAACTAGCTTCGCTGAAAGATTCCTCTTTCTGAAGAAACTCGGTCTCGCTGTCTCGATCAATTTCCTCTATAATTTGGGTTAAATCTGTATACCTAGACTTTGCTTTAGCTTTTCCTGATTTATTCACCATAATTTAAATATATAAACTTGTTGAAAATGCTATTGAATATGTACTGCTATGCATAACACTCGTGGCTCCGTCAAGTAGGATTTGCAATGGCGAATGAACCTCTTTTAAGCCAGAGTTTACATCAAAGGCTGGTCTTCGAACGTATAACCATTACATATTGCCGTTTACCTTAGCTCATTGGCGATCTTCCAAGCTAGATTTCAAAATGATCAGTGGTCATTGGGCCAAAATACAGTCAATCAACAATAGACTGGTCCTACCATTGGTGCGCAATGAGGTCATTGATTGGTGTCTTCAAATCGGTTTGTTTTGGTCAATACATCCTGGGAAAAGAACCATCATGTATGGTTGTGTTAGTAACAACCAGAGGACTGGATAAACGTTTGTTTAGTGTGTGTAATTACCACGAACGCTTCGTCCAAAGTTGAATGAGATGGAAATCAAGACGCAACCGGTTTACAAATGTTTCATGTTAGGCTATAAAAAATGATTTTATCAAACAAAAAACATTCACTGTGTAGTTAGGACACTTGGCATTGCCACCAGAGGAAGATCTTCAATGGTAAGCGATGTATTTTATTGTTATTTCTGACTTTCGTGATGCTAATGCTTGGTTGGAAAATGCTGGTAATACTTGTGTGTGTGTGTGTGGGGAGCCGTCCTCAGAAAATCGCATGTTTGCTTCTGCAGTAAATCTTTTTGAAATCTGACACAGCGGCTGGATTAATAAAACGTTCATCTTTTAAATTATGTAAGATACATGTATTTACAAGAATGTTTAATACAATGAATGGTGTATTTAAAATGTTAGCTCTCTGCAATTTCACCGGATGTGGGGCCCTAAGAAGTCAGAAAAATGCTCACCCAGAGGCAGCGCTTCTAAAAGCCGAGGACTTTAACGCAGGGAAACTTAAATCTGTTTTACCTCATTTCTGCCAGCAGAGGGGGGGGGGGGGGGGGGACTGGACCACCTTTACTCCACACACAGATTTGCCTCCATTTGGCAAAACTGACCATAACAAATCTGATTCCTGCTTATGGGACGGCAGGTAGCCTAGTGGTTAGAGCTTTGGACTAGTAACCGATAGGTTGTAAGATCAAATCCCCGAGCTGACAAGGTAAATATCTGTCGTTCTGCCCCTGAACAAGGCAGTTAACCCATTGTTCCTAGGCCATCATTGAAAATAAGAATTTGTTCTTAACTGACTTGCATAGTTAAATAAAGGTAAATTACAAGCAAAAACTAAAGCAGGAAGTACCAGTGATTCGCTCAATAAGGAAGTGGTCAGAGGACACAGATGCTAAGCTAAAGGACTGTTTTGCTAGCACAGACTGGAATATGTTCTGGGGTTGTTCCAATTCATAAATAAGTGCATCGATGACATCGTCCCCACAGTGACCGTATGTACATACCTCAACCAGAAACCATGAATTACAGGCAACATCCGCACTCAGCTAAAAGGTAGAGCTTCCGGTTTCAATGACACTTATAAGAAATCCTGCTATTCCCTCCAACGAACCATCAAACAGTCAAAGCGTCAATACAGGCCTAAGATTGAATCGTACTACACCGGCTCAGATGTGGCATGGCTGTCGGGTCGGTATTTGCATACCGTCCGATAGATCCACAGATGATGCAATCTCTATTGCACTCCACACTGCCCTTTCCCACCTGGACAAAAGAAACACCTACATGAGAATGCTATTTATTGACTACAGCTCAGCATTCAACACCATAGTGCCCTCAAAGCTTATCACTAAACTAAGGATCCTGAGACTAAACACCTCCCTCTGCAACTGGATCCTGGACCTGGACTTCGACGGGCCGCCCCCGGGTGGTATGGGTAGGTAACACATATGCCACGCTGATCCTCAACACAGGAGCCCCTCAGGGGTGCGTGTGTGTCCCCTCCTCTACTCCCTGTTCACCCATGACTGCATGGCCAAGTACAACTCCAACACAATCATTAAGTTTGCTGACAGCACAACAGTGGTAGGCCTGATCCCTTACAATGATGAGACTGACCTCCTCCCTATAGGCTGAAACCTGGCAGTGTGGTGCCAGGATAACAACCTCTCCCTCAACGTGATCAAAACAAAAGAGATGATTGTGGACTACAAAAAAAGGAGGGCCGAGCACACCCCCATTCTCATTGACAGGGCTGTAGTGGAGTAGGTTGAAAGCTTCAAGTTCCTTGGTGTCCACATCACCAACAAACTATCATGGTCCAAACACACCAAGGCAGTTGTGAAGAGGGCATGATAACACCTATTCCCCCTCCAAAGACTGAAAAGATTTGGCACGGGTCCTCACATGCTCAGAAGGTTCTACAGCTGCACCATCGAGAGCATGGTTGCATCACCGCCTGGTATGGCAACTGCTTGGCCTCTGACCGAAAGGCACTAGAGCGGGTAGTGTGTACAGCCCAGTACACCAAGCTTCCTGCCATCCAGGACCTCTATACCAGTCGGTGTCATAGGAAGGCCCAAGAAATTGCCAAGGACTCCAGCCACCCTAGTCATAGATTGTTCTCTCTACTACTGCACGGCAAGCGGTACCGGAGCGTCTAGTTTAGGTCAAAGAGGCTTCTTAACAGATTTAACCCCCAAGCCATAAGACACTTGACCAGTTATTCAAATGACTACCCTGACTATTTGCATTGTCCCCACACCCCATTTTTACACTGCTGCTACCCTGTTTATTATCCATGCATAGTCACTTTACCTCTACCTACATGTACATATTACCTCGCCTAACCGGTACCCCCACACATTGACTCTGTACAGGTACCCCCTGTATTTTAGCCTCTCTAATATTAATTTATTGTTGCTCCTTAATTATTTGTTATATTTCTATTTTTCTTAACTGCATTGTTGGTTAAGAGCTTGTAAGCATTTCACTGTAAGGTCCACACCTGCTGTATTTGGCACATGTGACATCAAATGTATTTATTCTAAAGTGGATTAAATATTAGGTCTGGTCTGGGCCAATTGAGGAATGTCTCTGAATTAGCATATGGATCCTATAATTTAAAAATGGCCAATTTGTGTGGAATCAATTACCTTAATTTATCAGAGATTAAATTATATTTCAACCAAATTTAGCAGGAATGCTAATCTTGTCTCTTTCTAACTACAGATACAATCTGGGAAAGACCCATCTTCAATTGGTTCACAGAACTCCATCCCTCTGTGCACATTGTGGAATGGCTCTGAGGAGGGTTTATTCCCTAGGGTAGACTATAGGTTTGTAAATCACATTATGGAAATTACACACAGACCTATTCACATCTCAGCACAGTACACTGATAGGCATGGACCAGATGAGATCTAACCATGCAAAACAACATTACTCATTTATGAACCTATGACATATTACAGCAGAAAACGAGATCATGTTTCTGATCATGTCCCTGCTTTTCTCTCCTCTAGTCATCCATTACAAGACACCCTACACAGGGATGCTTGTGCTGGAGCATTTGTGCTCTCTGTACATTGAAGGTATGTGTGGATCAGCCGTTCTCAGCTCTGCCCATCAGTGGACAAATGGAGCCCATCACCATTCCTCATACAGATGGGATGCTTTGTTTCCACGAGCCTACTCCGTAAATTGGATCGCGATTAAGATTAAATACGTTATGGCTTCGTTAACTATAACCTTCTCTAGACTACATC
This sequence comes from Oncorhynchus gorbuscha, assembly GCF_021184085.1. NCBI lineage: Eukaryota > Metazoa > Chordata > Actinopteri > Salmoniformes > Salmonidae > Oncorhynchus > Oncorhynchus gorbuscha. The sequence continues at coordinate 24,027,649 of NC_060194.1, forward strand.
TCCTATCCATCCGTTATAACAAATACAAATTAACTCCCTGCACAATTCTAGAATTGGAAATCGAGATAATGACTATACTGTGACAAGGTAATTTTGCTATAGCAAAGCTTCAATGGAGAAGCTGAAAAATATATAAATTGATGCCTCGGGCAACTACTCGTGGGTTACAATGTCAACGTAGACTACATGCGCCTCCAGTATCCATGGATGCATCAGCAGGCAGGTAGAGTATGTTTGGTAGGCTCAGTCATCATTCCTTGTTAGTCAATTATCAGAAACCCCACGTATTGAATCGATACGTCTCCAATATTCTGTAACAAATGCTTTGAATCTGGTAAACGGGTCATTCGTTAGTCAGTTATTTGTAACAGTGTATCTAACGTTAAATAGCCTGAAGGGGCTTAGCCTAGGCTACATATTGATATTCCTACGTGAGTCCTTATCAATAATCGACTATTTAGACATTTTAGATGATAATGTGCTCTTTGGACTAATGTCTTCAGATAACTTACTTTTTTGTATTCGACAAGTGCTATGACGAGCTTTTTAGATCTCTAGAGACACTACACATCCTCAGCAACGAAGCGGGTGCATTGTATGATCCAATGTCGCCACCCTATCACGCTTCCATGATAACTATCTGGACATTGTATCACATTGTATCAAGTATAAAACTGTCACGTTTTCAACAGATCATATGTGCCGATCCTATTCCTTCGGTTCGCTTTGCTCGTCCTATGACTCAAACAACTATGTTGACAAAAAAAAAATACACAGGACACATCGACTTCACCAAGTACAGAAAGAGCAATTGTCGAGTCTCTTTTGCTAGACAACATATCAGCCACTTCAATACAACGGGATATAAATGTCTGGCCATAGCACCTCCGAGTCCTAAATTATAGCCAAGTGAGGCAATTTTCGTACAAGTGACTTTTTATTCGTTCTCTCACCCGCCTGGTCATTTGCTTGACAATAAACATTCCTGGCAGCTCGGTTCCCCATGACCTGCGCCATGTTTGAAAACACAATTTTTTTAAACAAAAACCAAGTGTGAAAATCTAACTTGAATCATAATTATTTGTCTAATGTGTCTGCATCACTTACCGATTGATATGTGAATTCCTGCTCCAAGAAACATGACCAAAAATATGAAATAACAGCGTATTGTATCCATTGTCATAACAAATTACTCTGGGCAATTTCTCACCAACTTCTGTATTCTTTGCTTGGAGGAAAAAAATGGTCTGATTGCCAACAACGCGAAAATACCCCGCCCACATGGAACTCCCCCAACCGCCCTTAACCCCTCTCTCATACCCAACCCCTTCTCACACTGGGCGTGTTCAAGCATGCAGACGGTAGTCGAAAATCAGTGAATGAAGTCAGGGGAGGTGCATCTGCGACAGCCGAAAGTCGGACACTGTAGTGGTTTCCCAACAGCAAGGCTCAGATTAACATGGCAGTGTCAACATACGCTACATGACCAAAAGTATGTGGACACCTGCTCATCTAACACATCATTCCAAAATCATGGGCATTAATATAGAGTTGGTCCCCCCTTTGCTGCTATAATATCCTACACTATTCTGGGAAGGCTAGAATGTTCCACTGAAACAGTGTTGTGGGGATTTGCCTCCAATTCAGCCACAAGAGCATTAGTGAAGTTGGGCACTGATGTTGGGCGATTAGGCCTGGCTCAAAGTCGGTGTTCCAATTCATCCCAAAGGTGTTCGATGGAGTTGAGGTCAGGGCTCTATGCAGGCAGTCAAGTTCTTCCACACCGACCTCGACTAAACCATTTCTGTATGGATCTCGCCTTGTGTACAGGCACCACTTCTAAATAAATAATCTGGAAATAACATGATAAAATATTTATCCAGCTGACAAAATATGGCTGCATCCCATTCCTAAATGAAACCCTATATCCTATATAGTTCAAGTCCTTTGACCAGGGCCCATAGGGCTCAGGCAGTACATCTGCCTGCACTCCCAGGTGAGCAATTCAGCTGAGAACAAGAATAAGGTATTTGTCAATCAAAACACTATTACTGAGCTCAATGTAGACAGAGAATAAAACCTGAATACAGAATGTCCTGACAGCTTGCCTTCTTCCTCAAGAGACAAAAGCTATTGAACAGAGGGAAACTAGAGTACAGAACATGACGAAAAGTAACACCAAGCAGGGAGCAGTTAAATTATTCTGTCCTTCACTCTATTTTAATATTTAGAGACAAGGAAAGTTATTCTCAGCCCACCATTGAAGTGAAGGGGGAGGGGGAGAAGGCCAGATACATTACATGACCAAAGGTATGTGGACACCAGCTTGTCGTGTTCAATGGGGTTCAGGTCAGGGCTCTTTGCAGGCCAATCAAGTTATTCCTCACCGATCTTGACAAACCATTTATTTTTGGAGCTCGCATTGTGTGCGGGGCATTGGAATGCTGAAACAGTTAAGGGCCTTCCCCAAACTGTTGCCACAAAGTTGGAAGCACAGAATCGTCTAGAATGGCATTGTATGCTGTAGTGTTAAGGGTTTTAGCCCAAACCATGAAAAACAGCCCCAGACAATTATTCCTCCTCCACCAAACTTTACAGCTGGCACTATGCCTTGGGACAGGTAACGTATCCTGGCATCCGCCAAACCCAGATTTGTCCATTGGACTGCCAGATAGTGAAGCGTGATTTATGTCTCCAGAGAACACATTTCCACTGCTCCAGAGTCCAATGGCGGCGAGCTTTACTCCCCTCCAGCCAACACTTGGCATTGCGCACAGCTCTAAAGAAATTTGACAACCTGACTTGTTGGAAGTCATTGAGAAAGTCACTACTGCCAATGTTTGTCTATGGTGTGTGCTCGATTTTATACACCTGTAAGCAACGAGTATGGCTGAAATAGCTGAATCCGCTAGTTCAAAGGGGTGTCCAAATACTTTTGTATATAGTGTATTGTTTGTAAAAGTTTCTGTATAAACATCTAAATACACTTTCCTATACCCCATATCACAAACTGAAAACATAATATGTTCAAAAAATTTGTTTTTTTAACCCCCTTTTTCATGGTATCCAATTGTTAGCAATTACTATCTTGTCGCTACAACATGGCCTCCGAAACACAGCCCAACCAAGCTGCACTGACTGCGCTAGGCCAATTGTGCGTCGCCCCACGGACCTACTGGTCGCGGCCGGCTGCGACAGAGCCTGGAGAACCCAGAGTCTCTGGTGGCACAGCTGGCGCTGCGATGCAGTGCCCTAGACCCCTGCGCCACCCCGGAGGCCCAATATGTGCACAATTAATTGGTTAGAAAGAGGTCTCAAATATAATTTTCAATTCTATCCCGATCATGTTTCAATCCCATCTATGTTCATGTTCGAGTGGGTCAAACAAAAACACCCTAATGATTGGTTGACAAATATTGCCTCCAACAATGCAAGTGAGGCTGCATTCATGGTGCAGTTAGTGAGAATAGAGAGGAAGAGGTGAAGCGAGAGGGATAACTGGGCCCAAAATCTGTCTTCTCCAGCAGGTGGCGATTTTTTAAAATATATTTTTTTTATGGAGGTCAATGAGAGAGAGTGTCTAATTTGGTTAATGGGGAATTTCAATCTGGAGGAATCTGGGAATGTTTTCATCATGTCTGAAGTGTACCTACGTCAGTGAGATGTGTTTCACACATAATTGCCCATAATTGCCCCTTCTAGTCTATTGATATGGGGGTATGATCTGAAAATAAATGTAGTCCTGCTTTGTGGCATTGCGCAAAGCCTGAGACAACCAAGTGTGGATAGTTCAAATCAAATTGTATTGGTCACACATACACATATTTTTGCAGATGCTAGTGTGGGTGTAGCAAAATGAATGACTAATTAGTGACCTTAAGTCATCAATCAAGAACAAGGGAGGAGTGAAAACCCGCAGACACACTGCCCTCCGTAGAATGAGTTTGACACCTGTGCTCTATGTGATATTGAGAACGCTATACGTTTTTGTGCGAGTAGATATGTTGTCCTAGTTCAGTAGAGCCATTGGACGTCTTTCAGCGATGTTTCTATCCCTGAATTAATTGCTAAATATACAAACTGACACACTATTTCCAGTCTCTGAAAGACTACAACTCGTGTGGGGCGGTGCTTGGTGCTCTGGCCACATCCTCCCCCGAGGCAGGCTTTTTAAAAAGGGAGGCAGACATTAACAACACAATCCTTTGGGCAAAACTGAAAGAACTGACGCAATGGCGTCAAATCCACCCAACGAATTTGACGATAGAACATCAAAAAATGGTCTATTAGCTACATGGTGACATTCAACCATTGATGTTTCAACCGGAATATAGGAAAGAGGATTAGAAAGAAATACTTGGATTTAGCTATATCTGATGCCAGCACCAGCATATGACAAATACGGAGACTAGCTAAGTAAGTTATTTTTTCTGCAAGCCACCTAGCTAGTTTGATCACTTTAGTTTATCTACTGAAACATATTTTGTATTGCTGGCTAACATACTGTGTTTCAGTGGAGGGAAATAAAATTGAAATGGTTTGCTAACTTAGATAGCTAAACAACTACAGGTAACCATATCTATGACTAAAAATAGAAGAGGTTGTACAATCGGAGCTATATTGTATTTCGATAGTAAAACATGTTTAGTCTTAGATATGGCTAAACAGCAAGCTACAACGTTACAACCAGCTACCTAAAGCTAGGTTTACCAACAAACAGTAGCACATGACTGGAGTTGGCTGGTTGGTTAGCCTGGCGCCTGCTCATTTATGTACCATGCATCACGTTTAACTTGTTAGCAAATGTTTAACATCAGCAACTGTAAATCTACTAGCTAGTTATGTAACATAATTGCCGAGTTTTGAGATTGAAATGCATCCACGGTCATAATCATAACCAATCTCACAAAATTATAGGCATGATGCAAGAGAAGATTCCAAACAGATGGAAATAATAATGATTGGATATCCAGTAAACTAGCTAGCTACGTTTACTAGCTAATAGTGATAAGATACAATAACAATTTACGGTTGTAAATCTCTAAAACTGATAAACTGGGTTTACTATAAAAATATGTGCCTAAGCATGCCTGATAGACATGGCTGTAGCTAAAAATACATTTTACTAAACTAAAATGTATTCTATATTTTGGTGGTGGCAACATCATGCAGTGGGGATGTTTTTCAGTGGTAGGGACTGGGAGACTAGTCCTAGTGCGTTGGTGAGTCCAAACGCATGACCAGGTACTCAATGTCCACTGGCAGTGTTGAAAGCAGTCTTCCAATCATCTGCTTTGTGTATCCTCACAAGGTGGTAGGCATTCTGAAGGTCCAGTTTAGAAAATATGGTAGCCCCCTGGAGAGGTTCGAAAGCCAAGGAGAGGAGTGGTAGAGGGTACCAATTTTTTGATCGTAATGTCATTGTGACCCTGGTAATCAATGCATGGACGCAGGGTCTTGAGCTTCCCCACAAAGAAAAATCCTGCACCAGCAGGAGAGGCAGAAGGACGAACACTCCCAACAGCCAGAGAGTCCTCGATGTACTCCTCCATGGCCTTGGTCTCAGGACCAGACAGGGAATTTAGCCGGCCTCAAGGCAGTGCGGTGCCTGGGAGGAGGTCAATAGCATAATCGGCAGGACGATGTGGAGGGAGGTAGGTAGCACGAGCCTTGCTGAAAGCCTCCAGGAGGTCATGGTACTCTGTGCGAATGGCAGAGCGATCTGAGGCTGTACTCAATCCTGGAGGCAGACATTCCGGGGAAGGCTGTGCCGCCTTCGGGCAATGTGAATGGTGAATGGGCTCCAACTCAGGTTGGACCCGTGGTCCAGTCAATATCCGGGTTGTGCGTCTGGAGCCAAGAACAGCCCAAAACAATAGTGATGTGTGGAGACTCAATGAGAAGCTGTATTGACTCACTGTGGTTTCCAGATATCTGCATATTAATGGGAACTGTGCTGTGTGTAACTCTTCCAATGCCCTGGCATCCATGGGAACGGAGAGGAGTTGAGTAGGGATACTTAGTTCCGATACCAGGGTAGCGTCCATGAAACGCATCTGCACCAGAGTCAATGAGCACCCGGAGAGACTTAGGCTGGTCTCCCCACAGCAAGATCACATAAAAAGCGAGTTTGGGTAATGGAAATTAAAGGGTTCCCAGTCAGGCTCACCAGTACTTGTACCTACTAAAGGATTCAGGTCTCTTCACTGGGCAGGTGGCTATGTAATGCCCTACAGCACCACAATACGGACAACAATTAGAGCTTAGCCTGCGTGAACGTTCCCTAGGTGATAATCTATCTCTTCCCAGTTGCATAGGTTCCGGTGTATCCGACTCACCTGTCATCGATGATTCTCGAGGGAGCTCGGGTGGCCTCGGATCCTCTCGGAAAAACAGCTTTTGGGGACTTCCGGATTCCTTCGGAGGTGAGCGAGCCGCAGCAAATGAATGAGTGTGACCTAGGCCAGACCTCTCACTCCTGCGTTCCCGTAGACGTCCATCAATCCTAATGGTGAGGGCGATGAGGGAATTAAGGTCCACCGAGCAGCTAGTTCATCTTTTATCACCTCTGATAATCCATGAAGGAAGGTATCGAATAGGGACTCCGGATCCCAGACACTCTCGGCGGCCAACGTGCGAAAGTCTTGCCGTAATTCAAGTAGTTCAGGCCATCTCTCTCCCGGATACCGGAGAATCGGAAACCTTCCTCACCTCTGTCATGAAGTCTTCCAAATCACGACAAATAGCGGATTGATGTTCCCAAACTGCTGTAGCCCAGGGGAGCGCCCTTCCTGACATTAGCGTAATAATATACACTATCTTCAACCAATCCAAAGGGAATGAAGATGGCTGCAGCTCAAAAATGAGGAAAGAAAACCCCGGCAGGTTCCGGGATCCCCAGAATCTCGCTCCGGTAAGCGGGGGAGCTGGGGTAGGCTGTACAAACCCACCACTAATAGTGAAAAGCTTACTGGGTGATTGGGGGGGGGGTTCTCAGAGGTGGCAGACTGTCTATGAGCTAACTCCCTGATTTGTGCCATAATAGCCTTGAACCCTTTGTCATGGCGAAGCCCTTCCAAAAGGTCCAGCAGTAGCTCCTCATGCCTCCCAATGGTGGCGCCCTGTAGGGAGACGGCGTGGCGGAGCTGATCCAAGTCTGCTGGATCTGTCATGTCCAGTTCATACTATAAGGGCACAGGGCGAGGCCCAGATGCAGACACGGGAGGCAGATGATTAGAGTCTATGATATTTATTATAATCCAAGGGGCAGGCAAGAGAATGGTCGTGGACAGGCAAAATATCATAAACACGGTCAGAGTCCAGGAGCTACAGAGTGGCAGGTAGGCTCGAGGTCATGGCAGGCAGTATGGTCAAGCAGGCTGGTTCAGAGTCAAGGCAGGCAATTGTCAAAACCAGGAGAACTAGCAAAAGCGAGAAGAAAACGCAGAAGCACGGAAAAACACGCCAGTTGACTTGACAGACAAGACGAACTGGCAACAGACAAACGGAACACCTAAATAAATACCCAGGGACTAATGGGGAAAACAGGTGACACCTGGAGGTGGGTGGAGACAATCAAAGACAGGTGAAACAGATCAGTGGGTGGCAGTTTTAGATTCAGGGAAACAATGACACATTCATAGAACACTGTTCACAAGAAGAACATCTATATAATAAAATGACTGTGGTCAATGAATAATTCAAAACAGAAACATAGAAGTCTTCAATTTGCACTGAGGTGGTACTGTATCATTGCACATGTAAGAAACACCTAGTCAGTCATCCAGTAAGACCGATTTGATAACCCATTGAGCCACAAACCAGAAATATTTCTCAAATGTCACCACCCAGATTTATGAAGCTGTATCAGTGCTCATATCAAATTATGCTGAGGTGTTATTTTTTGAGGTTCACGTCCCAGTCCCACTTTCAACAACACTATTGTTAAAGTGAGATGGTGTGCTACCATCTAGTGCACATTTGGTGTAAATGCATTTATTGACCCAAAAATTAAGCTCCACATTAAATTAATAGCCAAGACTTAAAAAAAAAACATTTATTCACTGAGCACCAGTCAATGAGTACATAGTTTCTCTGAATCACTGTAACAGCCATTCAAATATCTAGTTCTCAATCGTAGATTTGTTGAAAGTACATCTACAGTAAGTCAATTAGTGGAATACCGTACAAAAACAACTATTTCATGGTGATAGCGCAGGCAGATTGAACAGCATATATATATATATATATATATATATATATATATATATATATATATATTGTTCAATTTAATTTTCAAAGTGAACCTATGTGCTGCCACATTTTAAGATTATGTGCTGTTACAGTATAAATAAAATACGAAACATAGAATTCAACTTAAATACTAAGACAAAGTCGCTCGCAACAGAAAAACCCTTAATTTTCACAGACAAAAAGCCTTCATGGATATGGAAACCCCAAACTATTCAAATAAACTCAGTGCATCTAAATGACTTCAAGGCTTGAGGGAGCAACACATGGTTCCCTTGTCTGAATAGATCCTGGCATTTCATTATTATTTTTTTTATCACGGAAAACAGAAAAGACCAGTCGTCCTAATTTCATCATATTGTTTGTTTTGGGGTCTGATACAGTAAACCACAAAAGGTTAGAATGGTTGCTGTCTCTATGCAAACTACTCTACTAGGCACTTAAGAATAAGACTCAAATGAGCAAACCAACAAAAATAAACCGTGTTAAAGGCTACTCCTGTAGAAACAATGTGGGTTAGTCGGTTGGTTGCTGATCACCAGTTCTTTGGCATTCCTTCAGTCAAATTGAAACACAAGGAATTGGAGTGATGCAGTGCTTTTGACAGGAAGTAATTTACATTATATTTACACCTTAAAGAAACAGTAAACATACATTAGTGACCAGTGCAATGTAGTGATGCTGTGTTGATGAGAGTTTAATATTGAGAGGTGAATGAACAGAGGGAGTTTAATCTGTGGTCAGTATGAAGCTGCTCTGTCTTTTTGTGGTAGAGAGGTGAGTGCTGTGGTGTGTGATAGCGCCTCATGTTGTCCAGCACATAGCTGCTCTATGTTAATAGGAGACGTGTGTGTTTGTGAGGGAGTGTATACTAGATGTATGTGTGTTAAGGTTAATTAGACCTCCTGTGGTCAATGTAGCTGTTCTCGATACACAGAACTATGAAATGGTTGGAGCAGCTGCGGGTGTGTTGGCCCAGAAGTCTGCCTGTCTGGAGGAGCGAAGCCTGGCCCGTCACCGCCATGTCACCCGCCCGCCACGCCTCACAGTAGTTAGTGGTCATACGGATGCCCACCGTACTGGAGCCATGCCACACCAGCTTCTGAGGCCTGCATTCACAGAAAACACACACCGAGAGTTACACACAGACCTCTGCCATTTTACATTTACAGACACTCCTATCCAGAGTGACTTGCATCAATGTTCACCTAAATATCCCAATCTGTGATTGTTCTCTGTATGTGTTTTAAGGGGTCAGCCAAAGCTGGTCACTCACCAAGTAGGGTCCGTCATGACGTTCCGTCCTTCAAAGGAGTAGATGGGGATGGATGGGTCAAACACGCCTCCATTCCCAGAGAAGATGTTCATCCAGCTGCTATAGATCACCTCTCCCTGTGGAAAAGATGTGGTTAAAGCCACATTTACAGTCACAGACTTCCTGTAGTTCAGAAAGGAAACACCACGTAGAAATATATTTAACTATTTATTAAAGAATGAATCATGCAAATCTTGGTAATATAGGCTCTGCTCCTTCAGGGTAGCTCACTGTCCAATCAAAGTATCAATATATAAAATGACCTACAAGCAGGGATGGCTATACCAATTCCATAGCAGGAAAACAGAATCGAACATGTGGAGGCTGGGGTGGTGGGAGCAAAAGTAGCATATGCATACTAGCAGCAAGCGGCAGCAGGATGTGTGAGCAGAACCGGTCAGATGCAATAGACCGCCAAATAAGGTAAATGTGATTGTTACTAGCATCTAATTGGTGCAATCTCAGCTGACGCATCAGCTAGCCGGTTTTCGGGTTCCCTTTCTGAACTGGCTTCGCTTTATTTTCAACAACCGCATCATAACCAACAAAAACTCAGGACCTATCAGTCCATTATTTATGTTTTAGTTGTCATAAGAGACAACAACTGTACTTTGAGGTTGATGACGGGCATGTTGTAGCGGTCTCCCTTCTTGACGATGGTGGCCAGGTCCTGGAGGTGTGAGGACAAGAATGCTCTGTAGGTGGCAGTGAGACCCATGGCTCGGGCCTGCTGGTAGCACTGGAAGTCTGCTCCCCGGATGCCACGCATGTCCCCAGAGAACGGAGCATTCAGGGCCACCAGGTGCAGCTGTGGGGGGCAAAAGTAAACTGAAGTAACCATTGACAACACAGCTCAAGCTAGTCCATGGTGACTGTGCAACTGAAGAGGGATAAATGTGCAACTAAGAGGTATAAATTCCACCTTACCGCTGGTACTGAGTGTACTGTATGAGGTAGGACATTATAGTTGGGCACGTAGCTAGTTCCAACTAGTTCCTAAAAAAACAAGCGCAGATTGACACTGAATAATAAAATCATAAATGAAACATTCATAACAAACTGAAGAGAGCAGATATAATGCGCAGTGTAACCACAGTACCTGGCTGTGTGGCCTGTGGGGTCTGGTGCGATCTCCTGGTCTGCTCAGGGCCTGGGACACTGCAGAGGATGGGCTCTCTGCTGGGATGAGGATGAGCTCACCAAGCTGGGGAGACAGGACACACCTCACTGAATAAGCACAGGCAACATCACATTTTATATGATTATTTTTTGCCACATTTAGCCATATCAAAGGCTCTAATTAACTGGAGACATCACTGTGGGACTGTAAAGGCATGCAGTACCTGAACCTTGCGCCAGCCATCTCTAGTTCTAACGTAGAGTTCTCCCTTGTCTGAGACATATGCCATCGAGCCCTCTGCAGCACGGTGGCTCTCCCTCATCAAACTGTTGGTGTTCCTGTATGTGGACACCTGGTGCGAGAAGAGAGGAAGTTCAGACTGAATCCTCTGGACATAGACAACGCTGCTCAAGCCAATCCATGGTGACAATGTGAGAACTAGTGCACACGCAAACCCACAAGTCGGTAAACACATACACACATTTCTTTATGTTGACTTGGTGAGTATATAAGGAAGTACCCTACTGGTTGCCTTACCGGGTTTTCATAGCCAGTAATCCCAGGAGGACCGGGAGGCCCAGGTGGGCCGGGAATACTCACAGCTGAAAAATAGAACAGTCATACAAAGGTATCGCAGTGTACTGTAGGTCGACTAAACATACATTTGTGCTTTTCAAATGCATACATATGGAACTTGACAGCAACGCTAAGTTTAAGATGTTGTATTTTAGCGAGCACACCATGCACAGTTACCTGAACCATAGACAGGGGGGGGTCCAGGGGGTCCGGCAGGGCCAGGGGGCCCCCGAGAGCCTGGTCGTCCAATGCCAAGAACCCCTGGTTCACCAGGAGCTCCAGGATGACCAACGGTGCCAATGACGGACTCACCTTTTGGCCCCTACATAAGCATATACAAAATGTACATTTGACAGTGTCTCTGACCATTACTCAAATGTCTAAGTAATAGGTGTATCATGTATTTACATTGACTATAGTTTGTAAAATGTATACTGTACTTTGTTGAGTATTTTGAGCCTGGAATTACTCACCACAAGGCCTGATCTCCCAGGAAGACCTGGAGGGCCAGGCAACCCAGGTTCACCCTGGTCTCCTTTCATTCCTTCATAGCCCATGTCTCCTTTTTCTCCCTGAGGAACAAACAGTTTGGTTGAATCAGACTGTTAGTAAATTATCACATGCATAAGTTTTACATAACATACATTTCCACTACTTATACAGTGAGTTTTGAACTGGTAAATGTTCTTTAAAGAAGTTAAGGTAAAATACTCACTACAAAGCCTTCTGGTAGAATATCATCTGATGAGGGAGAACACACATCTTAACTGTCACCTTGTATGTCGGTTGCAAACACGTCTGAGGACGCTCATGGAAACAGTTTTGGTTCTAATCAAGTGCGATTATTGCCAACAAACAAGTTAAATGGAGGAGAAACTGCATCCCTGGCTGCACATGCATACCTGGTTCTCCAGGCATTCCAGGAAGTCCAGCCTCTCCCTTTTCCCCTTTAGCACCTCCGTTTCTTCTCCTGCCACCTTCACAGAAATACAGTACAGGTGTATGAGACCACTGAGCTCATCTGTATGTATATGTTGAAAATATTTGTCCATAGACTAGTGATCATACGGTTATGATGATCATCCTGTATGCTCAGATTCATTTTCACAAGAGTATAATGTATGTCTTGCGCACAATGGAATATCTGATGACTTACCTTGTGACAACCCTTTGCTGCCATTAACCTACAAGTCAAAATGGTATGGTTATTGTGGAAGGATTTCACAAACTACATGGTTAAAATATGAAATTATACCCACAACCGGATCCACCACCAAATAATCAACAATAAAACAGCTTTACATCATATACACAACAGGTATAGTTGTTTTGTTTCAGTCAAGATGGCCATTCAAAAATGTCTGAAAGTCAAAAGACATGTTACAGGAGAGAGATTTGTAATTACATCCAAACATTCATGCCAGCCTAATTGGCATCCAAACATCCATGCCAGCCTAATTGGCATCCAAACATCCATGCCAGCCTTGCACACAAAAGTTAACCATAGAATGAGGACAAGAGGTAGTAAGGAACTCAGTTTAATGTTCTTATTTTGGTTGGTCACCTTGAATCACAGGAGTTAGCCTTAACATTTTAGCACTGTAAAGCTAAAAACAACAGATAAAACCACATGCAACAGCAACATGCCGGGGGTAGAGACCTTCCACCCCGCCAAACCAGGGCTCAGAGTTAAAGGAACAGGAACACTCAAGGGGCATTTTTACACCGTCAGCATAAAGCAGGCAGAAAATTGTTTTGTTTTTTCTTCATAGATTCTAAAATTGATGTATTGAAGTCACCATGGCTAGTTAGTGTGGTTGAGATATATAAATATATGTAAAGTGACTATGATGTCACATGACCTTCTGACCTGCGGAGAAGCAGGAGCCAGCTTTATGCTATCGTGAGGACCACCACAAACCTAGGAAACATGGAGGGAGACAGCACGGCTGCAGACAGGAGGGGAGGGAAGGGAGAGGCTGCCTGTTAGGGGTAAGAGCCCACGGACTTACATGCGCCGCCACACCCAAAGAGCCTTAAAGGGGCTCAAACACAAACTTACTGGTGTTTTGCAGAACGGTCTGGGACGGACCGGAAAAACTGTCTTTAAGATTCAGAGGAAAATTATGACATCAGCATTGATATTGACATCATTGACGACATCTGGATATCCAATGAAAGAGAGTTCTTCATGTGTTGACATTAGATCATTACTGGAGACAAACTACCATTTTGTTGTTCTGTTTTGTTTGTCTCCAGTGTGTCTTGTTGCTTCTATATGAACATTGCTACTAAATCAAAGGACCAATCTCTTCCATAGCGCATACTAATTATAGTAGAGAAACAGCAATGACATCAATGTGTACTTATACAGCAATGACATTAATATGTACTTATACAGCAATGACATCAATGTGTACTTATACAGCAATGACATCAATGTGTACTTATACAGCAATGACATCAATGTGTACTTATACAGCAATGACATCAATGTGTACTTATACAATGACAGCAATGACATCAATGTGTACTTATACAGCAATGACATCAATGTGTACTTATACAGACATCAATGACATCAATGTGTACTTATACACAGCAATGTATCCCTCTCACCCCCCTTTAAGATTTAGATGCACTATTGTAAAGTGACTGTTCCACTGGATGTCATAAGGTGAATGCACCAATTTGTAAGTCGCTCTGGATAAGAGCGTCTGCTAAATGACTTAAATGTAAATGACATCAATGTGTACTTATACAGCAATGACATCAATGTGTACTTATACAGCAATGACATCAATGTGTACTTATACAGGCATACTGTACTTACTCCGTTGAGCCCTGTTACTGGTCCTGGGGGTCCGGGAGGGCCAGGAGGACCAGGAAGTCCCTAGAAACACAATCACAGTCAATGACACCTCACTTTTCTGTCACTTAGTTAGTTGATGGTACTGTAATCGCATAAAATCATGTTTCATGATGGCGATTCTTACTGGTTGACCAATGGCATCTCCCTGGTCTCCCTTCTTCCCTGCCATTCCAGGTCGCCCCTGCGGAGGTAAGAAGGACAACACTTAAACAGGGAAAGTTACAGTGACTCATATTTTACTCAACCAAATTAAAACAGCAGAGGGTTGACAAAAAGCACTGACTGGTCGACCAGGGAACCCGTATTCTCCTTTTTGTCCAGTTGGTCCAATTGGTCCCTGAAAAATAACATGCTTTTCTATCATTTCACGTTCACCCACTCCTAGACAGTAGATGTTTACAGTTCTTACAGATACCAATATGTATAACAAATACAAGTGTACATTTCTATAGAGCATTATTTTATGCTTTTACAAGGCATCATTGACTTACCATGACACCATAAGCTCCAGGGAAGCCACGCTCACCCTGTGAAAAGCACACCGACATGGTCAGAGCACCTATTCATCAGAAAACCACTACCATACAGTGACCTTTAACCCTAGAGGTAGAGAGAGGAGTCACCTTGATTCCTTTTGGTCCCCGAGGCCCCCTGACACTTGTCAACACAGTTCCATCGGCAGCGATAGTGACACCAGCTTCCCCTTTCGCACCCTATGAGGAGGAAAGACATAGTAGACACATAGACATGATCATCAGGTCTTGATTAGGTTTTAAAGTCCTATCTGATGTAAGATCCATGAAGTAGTACTTATCTGGCATGGAGGGACAGTAAACATTAACAGAGCTTCTGATCCTTACCTTCATTCCTGGTGGACCTTGAAAACCAGGAAGCCCACTGTCACCCTTTGGTCCTCTAGGGCCCTGGGCAAAGACCACAATAATAATTATGGACAGAGAAGATGAGCATATTAGAGCATATTTACTTATAGTGGGTGAGTCAAAATGTGTTATATTCAGAACTACAGACTCTTATCATTATGATAAGGAACCTACCCAATTCCTTCCCATGGCAGCTAAGACTAAATTAAATCAGCATGGTATTTACAGTAGTACATAAATATACAATCCACCCTGAATGTTATATATGGGGTTGGGTCGTTCCACTAATTCGGTGCCCTTTGAGAAGTGTACCTTGGTCAAATTCTTTTTTTGATTTCACCTAATTTGAACATTCTGTCATAAAGACCACATGTCTAACTTCATTAAAAAAAACATGTTTTCCCATCTTAAGAGGTTAATAAAAAATAAAGTAACGGGGTTGACCCTTGACGATTTCTTCTTAAATCAGCCATAAATCGCGTTGTGACAGGGGGAATGGAAGCTTGTTGTGTGCAGCAGAGATTGACAATTGAATGCAAGCTTCACCCCAAAAATCGAATTGTTAAATAATTTCTGGCCTGTCTATCTATGGGTAACAGGGTTGACATGTTATGCTCGACCTACTCAGTTTTCCACCACAAAAACACCAGAAAATTGCCAAAAATAGTAGAACCAGCTCACCTGCTTTTACTCTATGATTTGAATATTAGATGGTCAATGTTTCTTTTGAAAAAAAAAAAAACAGTTTCACCATATTACGAGTTCAGTTCAAGTAACAGCTTTGACCTTGAGGGACAGACGTACTGTAAATGAATCACTTGTCACATCAAAGAAATAATAATCATCAGAAATGACTTTGTCAAAGCAACAAAATAACTAGGGTTTTACAATGCGGGTGCAACTTTGAGACATTTTGGGATTCAGTATCTCTCAGGCTCTGATCAGGCCCTACACCCAAAAAAGGGCACTGCGTTCATCCACCTCTGGCCTGCTCGCCTCCCTACCACTGAGGAAGTACAGCTCCCTCAGCCCAGTCAAAACTGTTCGCTGCGCTGGGTGCACAACTCGCACCTGTTGGCTGGGCTCTGGATAAGAGCGTCTGCCTTAAATTTCTGGCCTGTCTAAAATGTAAAGGGTTGACCTATAATCTTCCTAGAAGTGACACAGGGTTGATGGAGGGACATGCCAAAATGCTGAATATTGGCACTTCAGCAAGACTTTATTCATATAAAAAAAAAGATTTATTGAATTCTCCATGTGGTCTATATTAAACAGCACAGACTTTTAAAATTCAATATTAGTGCACAATTTCTACTTAAATATCAAAGAAAGGGCACTCTTTTCGTGGAATAACCCAGTAATCGCATATTAAGTATGGAGTTGCTCTTACAGGGAATCCTGCTCTGCCAGGCTCGCCTTCAGGGCCCTGTGACATGCAACAAAACACACACAGGCAGGTAGCAGGACTGGGTCAGCATAGCTGTCAATCACATGCAATAATAAAGTAGCATGCAGCATCTTTGCAGAATATACTAGCATGATAGCATCCATCTCACAAAATACAGCAGAAACATTTCCAAGGCTGTAATGTAAGAACAACCTTTTAAAACTGATAACATCATAGTTAAGTGTATGTGCATGCACTATGTAAGTAGGCGAAGCGCATGCATTGTATAAGTAGCCTGTATTATGGATCAAGTATGCATTATGGTTGTTTGGGTGGTTAGGTTGACCCTTAGCTGAGTATCTCTAGTAAATAGGCATGGCAATTGAAAACACGCCATTCTGGCTTCACACGTGACAGATGTGAATGAATAATTAGCATCATTGCCCATGCATGAAATAGCAATAAATGCAAACTGCCCTGAGGCATATTGATATGTGCCATGCTCCAGCATCCAGACTATTTAATGTAAAGCATAATGGATATTGACATTTAAATATAATGGGCTAGTTTCAGAAATACATCAAATTAACATTGTGCTACTCACCATTGGGCCAGGGGGCCCACGTATCTCAGTGATGTTAAACATGCTCTCTGTATTGTTCAGCAGGAGCTGAGGATAAACATATGACATATTGTTTACAGTAGCAAATCTAATGTAGCTATACTAGCTGTAAGCTTTACATACTGTACAAACTATGAATATATGAAAACCATGTGGATGGTGACAGACAACTCAAGTTACTTCCTGTTAGGAATGCTCATAACGTTTAATAACCCTTAATAAACCACAACAGCTCTATTCCTGTTCAATGTGTGTGTGTTATTTGTGAAACAGCACTCAGACAGGGGATGAGAGGTGTGTGGGGTGGACGTACATCCTGCAGATTGATGATTGGTCCTGGAGGGCCGGGAGGACCAGGAGGACCAGGTACATTGTGTCCATCAGGACCACACTCCCCCTGTAAGACAGAGCACACAGGAGAGTTAGGACAAAGAACCCCCATGAACTCAACAAGCCATTTGAATGACACAACCAAAGATGGTCTATAATGTTGTAACAGGCTTTGATACAACCACAAGTATTATATGATGAACATATGATGAACAGAAGAACAGCCCACATCAGGGTTAGTTTGGAGTCGTTCTGATTTCTAACACTAACATACCTTTGGTCCTGGATCACCTTTGTCTCCTTTCAATCCCTGCAGAGACAAGCACACACAACACAGTTAAAAATAGTAGCCAGGTAGTAGTTGAGGTTTAGCTAGCTACAAACTTTAAATTCAAGGTTACTGCAGATGATGCTATACTTTCTGGTTCAATACTGACCCTGGCGCCTGGTAACCCAGCTAGCCCTTGGAGTCCCTCAGGTCCAGAAGCACCAGGCTCACCCTGAAAAGAGACAGAGGTCACAAAGGTGAAGACACATCCACCAATGTCCACTAATAATATTGTAGAAGGTGGTGTAAGAGAGATGCAACCAACCTTCACTGACAACCCAGGAGCCCCATCCTTCCCATCTTCACCCTGTAGAAAACAGACAGGATATACAACTGATCAGATTTCCATGTGAACCTAGTTTTTTCCACAGCCTAGTTATTTTCCTTGTTTGTAATCCTACCTTTGGTCCTGCAGGGCCAGGGAGACCAGGAGGTCCCTACAGAAGAGAGTAGATAACAACAGTTATTCCCATGGATCTCAAGGTGAAATACAATGTAAAAGGACTTCAAAACTACAGGAGACACACACATATACCAATCTCAATCACCTGAGGGCCTTTGAGTTCTGTGCCAAGGACCATGTCATTCTTCCCAGACCCCTCCACATCCTGCAAGCACCAACACACAACATTATTGCATTCAGAATCAATAGAGACAAAACAAGACAACAGTATGATGGGAAACTGACTCAACAGTAAAATCAACAAAGCAGCACCTCGACAAAAAATCTTCCTCCTGGGGGTCCGGGGGGGCCAGGCAGCCCCCGAGGGCCAGGGTCGCCCGTCTTCCCCTCTGGTCCCCTCGGTCCTGTAGCTCCTGTCAGCCCTGGGTCACCTGATACACCCTGCGAGGAAGAACAGACCCATTTAACTGACTATGAAGAACAAAGTATAGTTTTGATTTAAAATGACAACACCTAAAATAGATGCTTCTGCATGTCAACAGCATGATTAGGAACAAAGCTCTCATTGTTTGATTTATGCATTTTATAGTTGATAACTGAGTTGTCAGAAGGTTAAAATACCATTGGTCCGTTTGGTCCAGCTAGTCCTTGTTCACCCTATGTGAGAAAAATAGATAGGTTTGAGTAAGCATTTGCAATGGACATGGTAATATGGGATCTAGCCAGCTAATTTCCCTTGTAAAATACAAACAATAGCCTCCTGAGTTACTATCATCTTACCTTCAGACCTGTAGGCCCTGTTAGCCCAGCATCCCCATCCAGACCAGTAGGACCCTGAAATCAACAGCAGAGAGATGTGATGTCACGTCGCTCTCTGAATCTCCTGCACATAAAGGTCACACAAGTGACTAGTCAACCATGACCAAGACTGTCTTGCTTTTCTTAGTGTCATAGTAGCTACCATATGTACCATTGCAAAGATAACTTCCAAGTCATTTAAAAGGTTTCTCATAATTATTCATGATGATATTATTTTTTCAATTACTTTAATCCAACAGAATTAGTTACTTTTCATCATAAAATATGATATTCTACTTTCTCAATAGGTTTAAGAAAATGTTTAATAAATCTTAGCCAGCCGGTGCCACCATTTTCCCTTTGCCATTCCTGAAGGAACAACATGGCTCATCGACTGTAAAAAATAAAGGTGCAAGCTCCATCAATGCAGTTAGTGAAAGCACGCACGCAACAGACTTATATAAAAAGGAAGGTTCTCTCCAATGTAGCTGGACCCATGTTTGATGTATGAAACACATACTGTAGCTCAAGCTCAATGTCCATCAAGGCAGTTAAAGTCAAACCTGGGTTGTTTCTCATTTAATGAGAGGATGGGGGATGAGCATAGAACCCTGATGGTTTCATAGATGGGTAAACAACTATAAGCAAAAGCCAATAAGCGCACACACACACACACACACACACACACACACACACACACACACACACACACACACACACACACACACACACACACACACACACACACACACACACACACACACACACACACACACACACACACACACACACACACAGTAAGTTAAATGGGCCAGGCTGTTAGAAAACATGGTTGGAGAGTACAGTCTTCCTTTTCAAGCCTACTGGTTCAGTAACGGAACCAGGGCAATACCTCGCCAGAACCAAGCCCAGAGCCGAACAACCCTGAGCCAAACTCAGAGCCCGAGCCAGAACCACTAAACCAATCCTCAATCACCTGAAACAATAAAGGCCAGGGACAGCCAGGTCAATAACAACAGAGAGTAGCTACAATGCATGCATACACATATAGACTATAAAATAACATTTACAATACAAAAACAAAAGTGGGAACATCAACAGTTGGTAACCGGTGGAAACGCGGAACCATCCATAATGGATCTTAATAAGGATAACGTGGGACAGAGAGAGATCTCACCGGTGGTCCAGGTTTCCCAACAAGGCCGTCTCTGCCAGGTGGCCCTGGTTGTCCAGGGAATAAGCCCTCGGAGGCTTCGAAGAAACGGGTGGGACCAGGCGGGCCAGGTTGACCTGGAGGGCCGGGAGGACCAGGGGAACCCTAGGAGAGAGAGGACACCTCACTGTGAAATCATCACATCACTATAGTGGAGTGGTCTCAACTCTATGTGAACAGATGAAACACCCCTACCTGCTGGATATGGGATGCCATAGCACACATTTAACACAGAGAGGTGAATATGCTTAGCCTCTTACTACCAGCCTGATATCGCAAGTTTATATAAATATGTGATTCCATGTAGTGAAACATATTTATGAGAGCTTGCGAGATCAGGCTGGTAATTAATACGAGGCTCAAATACTCACCCTAGAGGCGTTTTATTAAAGAGAAAAAACATAACAGATTGTGGAAGGACCACCAGAGGGCAGGCTGAGCTCACTGATAGTAGCCCAACAAGGTATGTGAGACAAGGTAACCAGAAGCAATTAACCACAGCTGACAGTACTAATGACATATTCTCTTTCCCCTATAAGAGAGGAGGGAACCAGCAGGAAAGGGGAAGAAGATAAACTATCTAGAATAGCTACCAAGAGAGGGGAGCTATCCAAGAAGAGCCATTAACACGGTGACAAATCTGTGATTGTTGTTATATTTGAAAGATAATCGTCTCTTGTGTTCCTGTGTCATCTAAAGAAGAATGTGTATGGTGTTCCTTGGGAGACTCTCATTGATTGTGTTTGAGTGTTTGTATTGATAGAGAACTGTGTTCAATCAAGAAAACCTACTCCTGACTCGTTTATTCCACCTTTCCGCTTTAGACTGACACCAAATGACTTGGTCCGCTCACAAGATAGACTGACAGCAGATTAGAAGAATGTTCTTACTCTGATAAATTCTGTATCGTCAAGGTCCCCAAAGCCAGAGCCGAGTGCATCCTCTCCATACTGCAATTCAAAGGAAAACAGGCAATTAAACACAAATCCCCATTTGATCCCCAGTTCAATCCAATGTTTCCAGGATGTTACACTGACACCCACCGGTACACTGTGAGATTTGAGTGGTCCGGGAGGGCCTGGAGGCCCCGGTAAGCCTACTCCTGTGTCCCCCTGTACAGAAGAGAACACATGGTAAGACTAACTGCCTATCTCATACACAAATATATATATATATATATTTTTTTTTTTTTACTTGTAATTATTGTACCTTATCTCCTTTGACTCCAACCTCTCCTGCTACCCCTGGGAATCCATGAGGTCCACTTTGTCCCTGTGGGGATTAACATAGGTCATATTTAAAGACATACAGTATATTTCTATAATAACATAACAAAACCATTTGACACAAGAACAGATGTACTCACTGGGTCTCCATCTTCACCCTTGCTTCCCTGAAATGAGAACAGTCCTTAGATGTATCTGTTCAATCTTATCAAGTGAAGATAATAGGAAACATAATCAAACATGTACTAGTATCACAGAGTAATGGGAGATTATGAGGTAAAGCTTACAGGCTGACCGTCCTTCCCTGGCACCCCAGGGGCCCCTGAAGGCCCCCGAGGGCCCCTTGGTCCTGGCTGGCCGTGTCCAGACCTATCCTCAGAGGGAGTGGAAGGGCCAGGAGGGCCACGGGGGCCAGCAGGACCCATAGGCCCAGGCTCTCCTTGCTCTCCTTTCTGTCCGTAGCTAAGAGGCCTGCCCTGAGGATCAGCAGGAGAATATTGTGTAAAATCTATTAAATACTGAATAACTTAAGCATTTAAAGCAGATCAGTGTTTGAGGCACATTACGTGTAATCTTAGCTATTACTTACATCCCCTGACCTCTCCTCTGTTTGGTGGGATCCTGAGAGAAAAAAGCAACACCAATAGGATTCACCAATGAGGCTTCAATTAATGCTAACCATTGAGGGATATTTGAGGGCGGCAGGTAGCCTAGTGGTAAGAGCGTTGGACTAGTAACTGAAAGGTTGCAAGATCGAATCCTGAGCTGACAAGGTAATAGTCTGTTGTTCTGCCAGTTAACCCACTGTTCCTAGGCTGTCATGAAAAATAAGAATTTGTTCTTAACTGACTTTTCTAGATAAATAAAGGTAACATAAAAAAAAACTAGATTAGCCAATGAGAGACAAACAAGATTGATCAATGCAAAGGGAAAATCTAATAATTTACATAGTCACCAGGTGAGTTAAATCAAGCTTGCCAATCAAGTTATTTGAAAGTGCTCTGTAATGCCATGACATGATTGGTTAAGATCAGAGTATGGTGAACCTGCCTTCCCCACCTTCGAGCAGCATCTCCTGATGGGCTTGATTTGTGGGGGTCAGGTGAACAGTGTACTCATCTAGCTCCAACTCCGGAGACTCTGTGGGTGGAGCTCGCACTGGCACGCTTAGCATGTCCTCTGGCTGGAAGGAAAGACAATCAGGGAGGGAAGCAGGAATGAACAGTAAGTAAACTGATAAAACAATGTCTGGTACTGAATCTTCCTACTTGAACTTGAATATATCCCTCAGTGTTCACTCTTACATACTTGTGTTTTGTACCAGGACAAATTTCAACTGATGAAACACAAAAGCTGTTCTGCTACATGTAAGAGACATCCAATGAAGTCTGTCAGGGAGAGTTGCTCAGACAACAATGTGCCTTGTGCCCAAGCCTATCTTAGCTGTGCGGACGTTCCTTGTCTCACCAACGCTCACCCAGCGTCCGCTGACATTCTGTTTCCCGAACACATTCCTCTCTTACACCCCGTGCTCACACCCCCCCCTTTTACTCACCCGTGCTGTTTCCTTTTGTTGTTCCATGATCTTCATCAACTTGTCATCTATTTCACGGTCATGCAACGTGTCATCCCCACTCCCATCCCCAGAAGCCTGGAATACAGGAGACATTACCACACACCTCTATTCAAAGAAGCAGGTATATCTCACTGGTCACCCCCCCCAAAGCCAATTCCTACTTTGGCCGCCTCTTCTTCCAGTTCTCTGCTACCAATGACTGGAACGAACTGCAAAAATCACTGAAGCTGCAGACCCATTTCTCCCTCACTAGCTTTAAGCACCAGCTGTCAGAGCAGCTCACAGATCACTTCACCTGTACATAGCCCATCTGTAAACAGCCCATCCAACTACCTCATTCCCATACTGTTATTTATTTATTTATCTTGCTCCTTTGCACCCCAGTATCTCTACTTGCACATGTATATTCTGCACATCTACCATTCCAGTGTCTAATTGTAATTATTTTGCCACCATGGCCTATTTATTGCCTTACCTCCCTTATCTTACCTCATTTGCACACACTGTATATAGATTTTTATTTTTGTCTACTGTATTATTGACTATGTTTGTTTATTCCATGTGTAACTCTGTGTTGTTGTATGTGTCGAACTGCTGTGCTTTTTCTTGGCCAGGTCGCAGTTTTAAAAGAGAACTTGTTCTCAACTAGCCTACCTGGTTAAATAAAGGTGAAATAAAAAATAAAAAAAAGAGATTGACACCAGTGACCTAGAAGTAGCATTTCTCTCACTACCCACTAGAGGAAACGGACTCATTCCATCATTTAGGCACAGAAGGCCAGAGTAGTGGCAGCTTTGTACAGGCAAATGTTGTTACATAGTGAGTGCTATGAGTGAGAGCCAGTGAAGCAATCAACCAGAAACAGTACTTCATATTTTAAACACAAGAGGGAGCCACCAGTATGCTCTACTGAGAGTCAAGTCATGTATAAATTAGTCTTGAGAGCCAGAAGCTTAACACGTATTAAAGAATTTGTGCTGGCAAGGCCTTTAGAATATCAGGAGCTCAAGGCTATGGATGAATATATCTATGGAACAGGCTGTGGTGTAGACACTCACATAGGGATCATCCTCTTCACACTGCTCCTCTGCAGCCCTGGGGTCCGGCTTGATCACCAGCTGCTGGATAGAGCCCTGTACAGAGAGAAAGAGAGCTCTGATAATGCTTTGGTGATGTATAATAGGGAGTTATTGTGCTGATATAGCTAATTGAATTGGCTAAATTGAGAGGAGAGAGAGAGAGAAGCAAAAAGAGTCACACAGCAGGAATGTTTATTCTGAAGGCATTCCTATACAGGTAGAAAATGCTTACATTTAGAGGCAAGAGGCCCTTTCTACAAGCAACACATGGTTACACACATTTTAATCTGTGAGCAGTATTTGACAGGGACGGGCCGGGCACACACGCATTAACTGTCATTGTCACAAGCATTCCTTCCACCTTCCACGTTATTAACCTAAAGAGTGTAATGTGCAACACGATGACGTC
Organism: Oncorhynchus gorbuscha; assembly: GCF_021184085.1. Lineage (NCBI taxonomy): Eukaryota > Metazoa > Chordata > Actinopteri > Salmoniformes > Salmonidae > Oncorhynchus > Oncorhynchus gorbuscha. The sequence goes on from NC_060194.1 coordinate 24,052,034, forward strand.
ATTGGAGGACATTATAGAGAACACCAGTGATCATGAAAGAGTGTGGCAACAAAAACATTGGCTAAGACCCATGGACTAGAAGCCGACAGGATGAGTAGATTAACATCACGTACAGTAGCAGATTATGATCAGTAAAATACAGAGTACAGAACACAGCAAACTGCTGACTGAAACACATTTACTGTGAAATCATAAAATCATACCATAGGAGATAAAGAGAAACAGAGGCAGAACACAAGTCCAAAGACACAAAGACAGACAGAGGGAGCGAGTGAAACTAATGAAGGCTGCATCAGAACAAATCCCAGAGCTTTGTCCAGGCTGGTTTTGAAGGGTGAGAGCCATCTCTTGGCAAGGCATTTGGCCCATCAGTATTGTATCTCCCAGCAAGACAGTCCACTGTGTTTTGTTGGATGTGGGATCTCTTTCCCCCTTATTCTCCCCCTTTCACTCACCCCTCTACCAATCTCCCTCTTCCTCTCTCTGCCTCTCTCCTCTTCCATCTCCCTCCCTCCCCCTTCCCCCACCTCCTCTCACACCCCTCCACCTCTCTGCTTCCACTCCTCTCCTCTTCCCTCTCTCTCCCCCTTATTTCCCCCTCTCCTCCCTCCCTCTCTGGCCCCTCTGCTCTGACTGAGTGACACTGTCTTTACCCCTCCTGGACCTCTCAGGCCCCTGGCCGGCACCAAAGTGCCTCACAACAACAAAAGGAAAAGCTACCCACTTTGCTGCCATCGCCATGGAAACTACTTTCCCAAACACACACCACTACCACCACTCTTAAAGCACAGCCGCATGCTAATAAAGAACATTGCAGGACGGTTCATTTGGAGATTAACGCCACTGGAAGATGTCAATGTGGGGGTAGAAGGGGAAGACACTGTCTAATGGATCACTAGTCACTTTAATAATGCCACTTTAATGCCACTTTAATCATGTTTACATATCTTGTATTACTCATCTCATATGTATATACTGTATTTTATACGATCTACTGCATCTTGCCTATGACGCTCTGCCATCGCTCTTCCATATATTTATATGTATATATTCTTATTCCATCCCTTTACTTATATTTGTGTGTATTAGCTAGTTGTTGTGGAATTGTTAGATATTGCTGCACTGTCGGAACTAGAAGCACAAGCATTTCCCTACACTCGCAATAACACCTGCTAAGCATGTGTATATAACCAATCAAATTTGATTTGATTTGAGTGAACCTTAGTCTCTCCTCTCAGAGAAGACTGGAACAGAGATCACAGGATACATTAACGTGAGGCCTTGAGCTGAGCTGAGTTGACCATGCAGAGGTGGTTCTGTTTATTAAACAAGGCTTACTGATATCTCTCCCTTCCTCTCTGAGAGACCGCCAAGACCTCCCGTTAGCCTTGAATCAGGTCTGTGTCCTATCGATGGCTGTCAAATACCAGAATGTTTGGAGCTGAGTTATACAACCATATATGAGCTGATACTGAAAAACTGTGATCAACTGACTATAATCCATGACTGAGCACATTCATACAGTAATCACTATACATGATATATCTAAACATTCTTGTTAGAATAGGATATTGTATGCTAGACAAGTGGTGCACAGTCAGGTGGAAGAATACCCAGCAGTGGAGCTTTTAGTACAGTTGTTAAGAATAATTATACACAGACGATCTTGTTATTGGAGTAATGTTCATGCTAACACAGACAGGGCAAACAGTAGGACTCACACTACACAGCGCAGAGAAACACACACACACACACACACACACACACACACACACACACACACACACACACACACACACACACACACACACACACACACACACACACACACACACACACACACACACACACACACACACACACACACACACACACAACACAGACACAATATGCAACATGGTCAAATGAAACAGTAGACCAATAGGTGGTAGACATTACTTACCACAAACTTCTCCAGGCCAGTTCCTCCAGCATTGCCCACGAAGATGCCCGAGCTGGGTTCAAAGCTGAGCTGGCGGCTGCTCCTGTGGAAGGTCTCTGCTTGGAAGTCATCACAGTCCATATAGAGGCGTACCTCCTGGTCCTGCACCGACAGAGTGAAGCGCGTCCACTTATTCCTCATATCAGGCAACTTGAAGGATGCCACCTGTTGGCTGTGTGAGGACTCCTCGCCCCCCTCGGTGTAGTACAGCTGAATCCTCTGGGTCTCGTCCTCCACGGGTGTCAGTGCCAACCCCAGCTGCACCACCTTCTGCTGGGCATCAGTGATGGCGAACAGCACCCCTCCCTGTTTGCTGCTGGGCCTGATGGTGACAATGATGGCAAAGTCCCTGAAGAAAGGATCGGGCATGAAGGTCTTGGTGAGACGTCCGATGTTGGCGTCAGGCCCGAAGCCGTAGGCCGGGAAGCCCTCATAGCCGGTGATGAAGGAGACAGAGGGAGGGAGTGGCACTCCGATCAACTCAGTCAGGTCTAGGTGTCCCGTAGAGCCACGCTCTGTAAGGAGGAGGAAACAACATATTCATGAGATCTAAACAAAATGAACATGTATGTGTCACGCCCTGATAGAGAGCCATTGTTTCACTATGGTGAAGTGGGTCAGGGCGTGACTGGGGGTGATCTAGTTTATTTATTTCTATGTAGTGTTCTAGTTTATTTTCTACGTTGGTGATTTGTATGATTCCCAATTAGAGGCAGCTGATTTTCCCACCTGTGTGCCACCTGTGTTTATGGGATATTGTTTTGAGTTAGTGCACGTAGCATCTCTGTAGTCACGGTTCGTTGTTAGTTTATTGTTTATTTGTTTTTGTCTTTGCTAAGTTCCTCATGATTTAATAATAAAGTGAAACTCAACATCCGCTGCGCCTTGGTCTGATATTTATTCCACAGTATGAGCCTAAAGTATGAGCCTAAAGCTGTATAGAAAACTCTATATTTAAATATTTCAAACTCTATATTAATTAATTTAATTTTATTTCACCTTTATTTAACCAGGTAGGTTAGTTGAGAAAAAGTTTTCATTTGCAACTGCGACCTGGCCAACATAAATACAGCATATAATACAACATATAAATACAGTATTGTGATGAGGTAGATTGGATGGGCTATTTACAGATGAGCTATGTACAGGTGCAGTGATCTGTGAGCTGCTCTGACAGCTGGTGCTTAAAGCTAGTGAGGGAGGTAAGAGTCTCCAGCTGCATAGATTTTTGCAGTTATTTCCAGTCATTGGCAGCAGAGAACTGGAAGGAGAGGCAGCCAAAGGAAATTACTTAAATGTAAATGTAAATGTAAGAATTGGCTTTGGGAGTGACCAGTGAGATATACCTACTGGTGCCCGTGCTACGGCTGGGTGCTGCTATGGTGACCAGTGAGCTAAGATGAGGCGGGGCTTTACCAAGCAAAGTCTTATAGATGACCTGGAGCCAGTGGGTTTGGCGACGAGTATGACGCGAGGGCCAGCCAACGAGATCATACAGGTCGCAGTGGTGGGTGGTATATGGGGCTTTGGTGACAAAACGGATGGCACTGTGATAGACTGCATCCAATTTGTTGAGTAGAGTGTTGGAGGCTATTTTGTAAATGACATCGCCAAAGTCGAGGATCAGTAGGATCGTCAGTTTTACGAGGCTATGTTTGGCAGCATGAGTGAAGGATGCTTTGTTGCGAAATAGGAAGCCGATTCTAGATTTAATTTTGGATTGGAGATGTTTAATGTGAGTCTGGAAGGATAGTTTACAGTCTAACCAGACACCTAGGTATTTGGAGTTGTCCACATATTCTAAGTCCGAACTGTCCAGAGTAGTGATGCTGGACGGGCGGGCAGGTGCGGGAAGCGATTGGTTGAAGAGCATGCATTTAGTTTTACCTGCATTTATGAGCAGTTGGATGCCACGGAAGGAGAGTTGTATGGCATTGAAGCTCATCTGGAGGTTAGTTAACAGTGTCCAACAAAGGGCCAGAGGTATACAGAATGGTGTCGTCTGCGTAGAGGTGGATCAAAGAATCACCAGCAGCGAGAGCGACATCATTGATGTATACAGAGAAGCGAGTCGGCCTGAGAATTGAACCCTGTGGCACCCCCATAGAGACTGCCAAACGTCCGGACAACAGGCCCTCCGATTTGACATACTGAACTCTATCGGAGAAGTAGTTGGTGAACCAAGCGAGGCAATCATTTGTGAAACCAAGGCTGTTGAGTCTGCCAATAAGAGTGTTGTAATTGACAGAGTCGAAAGCCTTAGCCAGGTCGATGAATACGGCTGCACAGTATTGCCTCTTATCGATGGCAGTTATGATATAATTTAGGACCTTGAGCGTGGCTGAGGTGCACCCATGACCAGCTCTGAAGCCAGATTGCATAGCGGAGAAGGTACGGTGAGATTCGAAATGGTCGGCAATCTGTTTGTTAACTTGGCTTTCAAAGACCTTAGAAAGGCAGGGTAGAATAGATATAGGTCTGTAGCAGTTGGGTCTAGAGTGTCTCCCCCTTTAAATAGGGGGATGTCCGCGGCAGCTTTCCAATCTATGGGAATCTCAGATGATACGAAAGAGAGGTTGAACAGGCTAGTAATAGGGGTTGCAATCAATTTGGCAGATCATTTTAGAAAGAGAGTGTCCAGATTGTCTAGCCCGGCTGATTTATAGGGGTCCAGATTTTGCAGCTCTTTCAGATCATCAGCTATCTGGATTTGGGTGAAGGAGAAGCTGGGGAGGTTTGGGCGAGTTGCTGTGGGGAGCGCAGGGCTGTTGATCGGGGTAGGGGTAGCCAGGTGGAAAGCATGGCCAGCCGTAGAAAAATGCTTGTTGAAATTCTCAATTATTGTGGATTTACCGGTAGTGGCAGTGTTTCCTAGCCTCAGTGCAGTGGGCAGCTGGGAGGAGGTGCTCTTATTTTCCATGGACTTTACAGTGTCCCAGAACTATTTTGGGTTTGTACTACAGGATGCAAATTTCTGTTTGAAATAGCTAGCCTTAGCTTTCCTAACTGGCTGTGTATATTGGTTCCTAACTTACCTAAAAAGCTGCATATCACAGGGGCTATTCGATGCTAATGCAGAACGCCACAGGATGTTTTTGTGCTGGTCAAGGGCAGGCAGGTCTGGAGTGAACCAAGGGCTATATCTATTCCTAGTTCTACATTTTTTGAATGGAGCATGCTTATTTAAGATGGTGAGGAAGGCACTTTTAAAGAATAACCAGACATCCTCTACTGACGGGATGAGGTCAATGTCATTCCAGGGTACCCCGGCCAGGTCAATTAGAAAGGCCTGTTCACAGATGTGTTTTAGGGAGCGGTTGACAGTGATGAGGGGTGGTCGTTTGACCCCCAGACCCATTACGGACGCAGGCAATGAGGCAGTGATCGCTGAGATCTTGGTTGAAGACAGCAGAGGTGTATTTGGAGGGAGAGTTAGTTAGGATGATATTTATGAGGGTGTCTGTGTTTATGGACTTGGGGTTGTACCATGCAGGTTCATTGATAATTTGTGTGAGATTGAGGGCATCAAGCTTAGATTGTAGGATGGCCGGGGTGTTAAGCATGTCCCAGTTTAGGTCACCTAGCAGCACAAGCCCAGAAGATAGATGGGGGGTAATCAATTCACATATGGTGTCCAGGGCACAGCTGGGGGCTGGGGGGGGGGTCTATATAGCAAGCGGCAATGGTGAGAGACATGTTTCTGGAAAGGTGCATTTTTTGAAGTAGAAGCTTGAATTGTTTTTGACCAGACCTGGATAGTAAGACAGAACTCTGCAGGCTATCTCTGCAGTAGATTGCAACGCCGCCCCATTTGGCAGTTCTATCTTGCCGGAAAATGTTATAGTTAGGGATGGAAATTTCAGGGTTTTTGGTGGTTTTCCTAAGCCAGGATTCAGACACGGCTAGGATATTTGGGTTGGCAGAGTGTGCTAAAGCAGTGAATAAAGAAAACTTAGGGAGTAGGCTTCTAATGTTAACATGCATGAAACCAAGGCTTTTACGGTTACAGAAGTCAATAAATGAGAGCACCTGGGGAGTAGGAGTGGAGCTAGGCACTGCAGGGCCTGGATTAACCTCTACATCACCAGAGGAAGAGAGGAGAGGTAGGATATGGTTACGGCTAAAGGCTATAAGAACTGTCCGTCTAGCATGTTCGGAACAGAGAGTAAAGGGAGCAGTTTTCTGGGCACGATAGCATAGATTCAAGGCATAATGTACAGACAAAGGTATGGTAGGAAGAGAGTACATTGGAGGTAAACCTAGACATTGAGTAGTGAAGAGAGAGATATAGTCTCTAGAGACGTTTAAACCAGGTGATGTCATCGTATATTTGGGAGGTGGAACAACATGGTTGGTTAAGAAATATAGAGGCTCTACAGTGAAATAAGACAGTAATCACTAACCAGGACAGTAATGGACAAGGCATATTGATATTAGGGAGAGGCTAGCTGGTAGCTAGTTAGCTAGCTACAGTTGAGGTAAATAGAAATACTTTAGGAAAAAAAACAGATCCATACCTCATTATGTGAGGCGGGTTGCAGGAGAGTATTTTGAAGTTGAGGTTTAGGAAAAAGTATTAAAAAGAATGCGAAGAAAAATATATAAAAAGATATATACATGGGACGAGACAAGAGAAAGACGTCTGACTGCTACGCCATCTTGGATATATATGTAAGGATATAAAGTGTTGTGTCTTTGGCTATGCCGGATTAAGTGATATGACATGCTATTCTATAAAATAATTTATCCGTAATTAATATTACCTGATTGAGCTAATCATGTAAATGTAATTAACTAGAGAGTCAGGGCACCACAAAATAATATTTATAGAGCTGTTATCTTCCGAATAAACTCTTAAAGACCGAGTAATATTTTACATCAGTAGCAGTCAATATTAATCGTCACCTTAATTCAGTCTCATCTGAAAGTTGTAAATTCTTGGTTATCTTCACCAACCCTGGCTAACAAGTTGAATCAGCAATGCAAAATTGGGTTTAATTATTTATTTACTAAATACCTAACTAATGACACAGAATTACATATACACAGAATTAATTATACCTTGATTACAAATTACGTCATAAAGGAAAACGTCCCTAGCGGGTAGAAAATATATGACAGCTGGTTACACAAAAGAAAAGGGCTGGGTTTGAGTGAAAGAGCGGGAAGACTGAGGACCAAAGGAACAAGCTGTGCTATCGTAAATACAGTATTTCATGCATTCCAGATTACCGCCCATTTGGAAGAGTCCTTTGTCTTTTGAAGAATGTCTCTGGTGTGAATTGGATACGTTGTAGTAACGTCGATGTGTGATAGACGGGATACTCTGTCTGTTCCTTCCTAACCCTTGTTTGCAGCTGCTGTTGCTAACTCAACGGCTAGGAGGTATCACTTCTGTAGTGAATAAGAGTTCAAAGTTCATACCATTCGCAACCAAAGCTCACGCTGATGTTGGCTTCGTTCTGTAGTTATTATCTGAACCATTCTGACATCGGACCGTCGTCCTCACATCCTCGAAACAGGAGGTACATTTTCGTCAAGGCTTTATATAGTGGAGCGAGAAGGGTGTGTCTGAAAAGTTGTATAATCCATGACTCTTCACAGGAGCAGGCCAATGATTGAGCAGAGCCCTAACCTTTTGAAAACCCAATTCTCACATTTTAGAAGCTAAAATCACATTTCATCCCATCACAAATAATTTCATATTCAAACATTTAAATTGAACAACAATTCTATGTGAATCCGATAACTCTGATGTGTAGACTTTTCACTGTAGAGTTTATGTCATCTTATCATTGATGAGAATGTCTCAGATGACAACCGAACTGACATCATATTCATTAAGTACCACCGCGTATGTTCAATTGGTCAGATTACCAGAATATAGTTAATTTCCCCCCCACCTTCTGATGTACCCAGAATCTCTATGTTAACCAAGGGTTTTGCAAATGTAACCTCAGTAGGGTAGGGAGAGGAAAACGGGGGGAAGAGGTATTTATCACTGTTATAAACCTTCCCCCCAGGCCAACGTCATGACAAAAGGGTACGGTACTATTATGGATATCAGCAACATTTCTAATTTCAGCATTGCATAACTGCACAACGATAACATCCAATGCTCTCGTCAAGATATGTCACCATACGTCATAAAGATATGTCACCATACGTCATAAAGATATGTCACCATACGTCATAAAGATATGTCACCATACATCATAAAGATATGTCACCATACGTCATAAAGATATGTCACCATACGTCATAAAGATATGCCACCATACGTCATAAAGATATGTCACCATACGTCATAAAGATATGTCACTGTCATGTTTGTCATTTATTGTCATGTCTTGTCCCTGTGCTCCCCATGCTATTCGTTTCCCTCTGCTGGTCTTGTTTGGTTCTTTCCCTCCTATCCCTCTCTCTCCCCCTCCCTCTCTCACTCTCTCGCTCTCTCTTCTCTCTGTCGTTCCGTTCCTGCTCCCAGCTGTTCCTATTCCCCTAATCATCATTTAGTCTTCCCACACCTGTTCCCGATCCTTTCCCCTGATTAGAGTCCCTATTTATTCCTTTGTGATCCGTTCCTGTGCCGTCGGTTCCTTGTATTGTATTCACCATGCTGTGATTGCGTTTCGCCCTGTCCTGTCGTGTTTTTTGCCGTGATTGTGTATCACCCTGTCCTGTCGTGTTTTGTGCCTTCTTCAGACGCTGCGTGTGAGCAGGTGTCTCAGTCGACTACGGCCTGCGCCTACCCGAAGCGACCTGCAGTCTGTGGCCGCTTCTCCAGTTGTTTTCCCCTCTACAATTCTAGAGGATTTCAGTTATTCCGTTTTGAACATTAATAAACTCTGTTTCTGTTAAGTCGCGTTTGGGTCCTCTTTCACCCGCATGACAGAAGGAACCGACCAAGGAATGGACCCAGCGACTTCAGACGCTCGTTACACTGCCGTCGAGATCCAAGGAGCCATGCTCGGCAGACACGAGCAGGAATTGTCCGCTGCTCGCCATGCCGTGGAGAACCTGGCCGCTCAGGTTTCCGACCTCTCTGGACAGTTCCAGAGTCTACGTCTCGTGCCACCTGTTACTTCCTGGCCTGCCGAGCCTCCAGAACCTAGGGTTAATAACCCACCTTGCTACTCCGGGCAGCCCACTGAGTGCCGCTCCTTTCTCACGCAGTGTGAGATTGTGTTCTCTCTCCAACCCAACACATACTCTAGAGAGAGAGCTCGGGTTGCTTACGTCATTTCACTCCTTACTGGCCGGGCTCGAGAATGGGGCACAGCTATCTGGGAGGCAAGGGCTGATTGCTCTATCAAATTCCAGAACTTTAAAGAGGAGATGATTCGGGTTTTTGACCGTTCAGTTTTTGGTGGGAGGCTTCTAGGGCCCTGGCTTCCTTATGCCAAGGTGAACGGTCCATAACGGATTATTCCATTGAGTTTCGCACTCTTGCTGCCTCTAGTGAGTGGAACGAGCCGGCGCTGCTCGCTCGTTTTCTGGAGGGACTCCACGCAGTGGTTAAGGATGAGATTCTCTCCCGGGAGGTTCCTTCAGATGTGGACTCTTTGATTGCTCTCGCCATCCGCATAGAACGACGGGTAGATCTTCGTCACCGGGCTCGTGGAAGAGAGCTCGCATCAACGGTGTTTCCCTGCTCCGCATCGCAACCATCTCCCTCCTCTGGCTTTGAGACTGAGCCCATGCAGCTGGGAGGGATTCGCATCTCGAATAAGGAGAGGGAACGGAGGATCACCAACCGCCTGTGCCTCTATTGCGGAGTTGCTGGACATTTTGTTAATTCATGTCCAGTAAGAGGCCAGAGCCCATCAGTAAGCGGAGGGCTACTGGTGAGCGCTACTACTCAGTCCTCTTCATCTAGATCTTGTACTACTATGTCGGTCCATCTACGCTGGACCGGTTCGGGTGCTACATGCAGTGCCTTGATTGACTCTGGGGCTGAAGGTTGTTTCATGGACGAAGCATGGGTTCGGAAACATAACATTCCTTTCAGACCGTTAGACAAGCCTACGCCCATGTTTGCCTTAGATGGTAGTCATCTTCCCAGTATCAAATTTGAGACACTACCTTTAACTCTCACAGTATCTGGTAACCACAGTGAGACTATTTCTTTTTTGATTTTCCGTTCACCGTTTACACCTGTTGTTTTGGGTCATCCCTGGCTAGTATGTCATAATCCTTCTATTAATTGGTCTAGTAATTCTATCCTATCCTGGAACGTTTCTTGTCATGTGAAGTGTTTAATGTCTGCCATCCCTCCCGTTTCTTCTCTCCCTACTTCTCAGGAGGAACCTGGCGATTTGACAGGAGTGCCGGAGGAATATCATGATCTGCGCACGGTCTTCAGTCGGTCCCGAGCCAACTCCCTTCCTCCTCACCGGTCGTATGATTGTAGTATTGATCTCCTTCCAGGGACCACGCCTCCTCGAGGTAGACTATACTCTCTGTCGGCTCCCGAACGTAAGGCTCTCGAGGATTATTTGTCTGTGTCTCTTGACGCCGGTACCATAGTGCCTTCTTCTTCTCCGGCCGGGGCGGGGTTCTTTTTGTTAAGAAGAAGGACGGTACTCTGCGCCCCTGCGTGGATTATCGAGGGCTGAATGACATAACGGTTAAGAATCGTTATCCGCTTCCCCTTATGTCATCAGCCTTCGAGATTCTGCAGGGAGCCAGGTGCTTTACTAAGTTGGACCTTCGTAACGCTTACCATCTCGTGCGCATCAGAGAGGGGGACGAGTGGAAAACGGCGTTTAACACTCCGTTAGGGCATTTTGAGTACCGGGTTCTGCCGTTCGGTCTCGCCAATGCGCCAGCTGTTTTTCAGGCATTAGTTAATGATGTTCTGAGAGACATGCTGAACATTTTTGTTTTTGTCTATCTTGACGATATCCTGATTTTTTCTCCGTCACTCGAGATTCATGTTCAGCACGTTCGACGTGTTCTACAGCGCCTTTTAGAGAATTGTCTCTACGTAAAGGCTGAGAAGTGCTCTTTTCATGTCTCCTCCGTTACCTTTCTCGGTTCCGTTATTTCCGCTGAAGGCATTCAGATGGATTCCGCTAAGGTCCAAGCTGTCAGTGATTGGCCCGTTCCAAGGTCACGTGTCGAGTTGCAGCGCTTTTTAGGTTTCGCTAATTTCTATCGGCGTTTCATTCGTAATTTCGGTCAAGTTGCTGCCCCTCTCACAGCTCTTACTTCTGTCAAGACGTGTTTTAAGTGGTCCGGTTCCGCCCAGGGAGCTTTTGATCTTCTAAAAGAACGTTTTACGTCCGCTCCTATCCTCGTTACTCCTGACGTCACTAGACAATTTATTGTCGAGGTTGACGCTTCAGAGGTAGGCGTGGGAGCCATTCTATCCCAGCGCTTCCAGTCTGACGATAAGGTTCATCCTTGCGTTTATTTTTCTCATCGCCTGTCGCCATCTGAGCGCAACTATGATGTGGGTAACCGTGAACTGCTCGCCATCCGCTTAGCCCTAGGCGAATGGCGACAGTGGTTGGGGGGCGACCGTTCCTTTTGTCGTTTGGACAGACCATAAGAACCTTGAGTACATCCGTTCTGCCAAACGACTTAATGCCCGTCAAGCTCGTTGGGCGTTGTTTTTCGCTCGTTTCGAGTTTGTGATTTCTTACCGTCCGGGTAGCAAGAACACCAAGCCTGATGCCTTATCCCGTCTGTTTAGTTCTTCTGTGGCTTCTACTGATCTCGAGGGGATTCTTCCTTATGGGCGTGTTGTCGGGTTGACAGTCTGGGGAATTGAAAGACAGGTTAAGCAAGCACTCACGCACACTGCGTCGCCGCGCGCTTGTCCTAGTAACCTCCTTTTCGTTCCTGTTTCCACTCGTCTGGCTGTTCTTCAGTGGGCTCACTCTGCCAAGTTAGCTGGTCATCCCGGTGTTCGAGGCACTCTTGCGTCTATTCGCCAGCGCTTTTGGTGGCCGACTCAGGAGCGTGACACGCGCCGTTTCGTGGCTGCGTGTTCAGACTGCGCGCAGAAGAAGTCTGGTAATTTTTTTCTGCTTCTGCTCCTGGTCTTGCTGGGTCTCAGTCTGTTCCCTGCCATCGCATCTCTCCTGTTCTTGTCCCTGCCCTTGCTGTGTCTCAGTCTGTCCCTAGTTCTCATTTTTTTTTTAGAGTAGTACCCTAGTTTCCCTTTTTATCGTTTTTCGTTACGGTCCTGAGGAGAGGAGTTGGGTTCTTTCTCGGGACGTGCTGGACCGTTTGATCTATGATTTCCTCCGTTGCTGCCAGTGTTCCTCCTCGAGAGCGCCAGGAGGCGCTCGGTGAGTGGGGGGGTACTGTCATGTTTGTCATTTATTGTCATGTCTTGTCCCTGTGCTCCCCATGCTATTCGTTTCCCTCTGCTGGTCTTGTTTGGTTCTTTCCCTCCTATCCCTCTCTCTCCCCCTCCCTCTCTCACTCTCTCGCTCTCTCTTCTCTCTGTCGTTCCGTTCCTGCTCCCAGCTGTTCCTATTCCCCTAATCATCATTTAGTCTTCCCACACCTGTTCCCGATCCTTTCCCCTGATTAGAGTCCCTATTTATTCCTTTGTGATCCGTTCCTGTGCCGTCGGTTCCTTGTATTGTATTCACCATGCTGTGATTGCGTTTCGCCCTGTCCTGTCGTGTTTTTTGCCGTGATTGTGTATCACCCTGTCCTGTCGTGTTTTGTGCCTTCTTCAGACGCTGCGTGTGAGCAGGTGTCTCAGTCGACTACGGCCTGCGCCTACCCGAAGCGACCTGCAGTCTGTGGCCGCTTCTCCAGTTGTTTTCCCCTCTACAATTCTAGAGGATTTCAGTTATTCCGTTTTGAACATTAATAAACTCTGTTTCTGTTAAGTCGCGTTTGGGTCCTCTTTCACCCGCATGACATGTCACCATACGTCATAAAGATATGCCACCATACGTCATAAAGATATGTCACCATACGTCATATAGATATGTCACCATACGTCATAAAGATATGTCACCATACGTCATAAAGATATGTCACCATACGTCATAAAGATATGCCACCATACGTCATAAAGATATGTCACCATACGTCATAAAGATATGTCACCATACGTCATAAAGATATGTCACCATACGTCATAAAGATATGCCACCATACGTCATAAAGATATGTCACCATACGTCATAAAGATATGTCACCATACGTCATAAAGATATGTCACCATACGTCATAAAGATATGTCACCATACGTCATAAAGATATGTCACCATACGTCATAAAGATATGTCACCATACGTCATAAAGATATGCCACCATACGTCATAAAGATATGTCACCATACGTCATAAAGATATGTCACCATACGTCATAAAGATATGCCACCATACGTCATAAAGATATGTCACCATACGTCATAAAGATATGGCACCATACGTCATAAAGATATGCCATTTCACCCCTGAACATTTATGGATCTCCTCCGATGTAACTAATCCGTTAGCAGATGTACTTCTGTGCTATCACCTGACTATCATCACAATCACTATGACATCATTGTTTGCATGAGAACACACAAAGCATAAGCACAGATGTAGAGAATATCTCATCTTGCGGTAACTGATGTATCCATGGTCTATAGTTCTTTCACAAATTAATTACATTTACATTACATTTAAGTAATTTAGCAGACCCCCCCCCCCCCCCATCACTGACAGTAACAAACCCCTAATGAGTTAGACATTCACCTATGGATCATTGCTCTCCCTCTTCTTCCCCTTCCCCTCTTCAGACCCTAATTCCCCCCAAATAACTCCAGACACTAGGTGAAAAGCCTTTCATTGGCGTTGGGGGGCTTATCATCGTGGCGTAGGGAGAGTGCTTAGTGGAGAAAGATCGATCACATTCTCTCCATTCCCTCCCACATGGACCTCGTCTCCCGTGACGACCACTCTCACCCCAACATTCCACTGAGGTAACCTCTTGGCCGTTAGTTTCACCTCAGTCTTGTCAAGTATTAACCCTCCTCTACACATCAGTGGACCTCGGATCTCTGCCACCAGGCTAGACAGGGCCTCTGATTGGGTCTGTAATTCATCAAATTAGCGAAGTGGAAAAAGACATGACAATTAGGGAGGAGGGTCGTAGTGTTTGAACATCCTCTACTCGGAATGAATACCTCCCACAATATGCAGCCTCACACAAACACTGACTGAGTCACACAACCCAGACTGCCACAGACAAGCCAATCTATAAGTGGGATCAGAGAGAGAGAGAGAGAGAGAAAGAGATCCATTAGAATTTCATGTATAACATTTGGTCGAAACATGCACATCCAATGTCCTCAATGAGGACCCTGCCTTAGTATATCAACATAGTAATGCTAATAACATACAGGTGAAGGGTGTGAACCTGTGTAAAGTTCTTTAAGTAGCTTGTCATACTGAGTGAGCGGATATCTGGGAGCAGAGCTACTGTTTATGGAGGCTGGAGCGACAGACAGCTGTTGTACATTACCATGGTGGATAAAAGCTGTCAGGGCTTCACAGCTACAGTACAGCTCAGACAGAAGAATAGACATGAGAGCCTTCATCATGATAAATGCGAACAACACATTTTGTTCTGAGAGAGCTTGTCCTCTTTGACTTGTGATTTACTTAAGAGTCTACTGGACGATCATTTAGCACCCAATTCTTCTAGTCAGTTAAGACATCAGACATATAAACTCAGCAAAAAAACAAATGTCCCTTTTTCAGGACCCCGTCTTTCAAAGATAGTTTGTAAAAAATCCAAATAACTTCATAGATCTTCATTGTAAAGGGTTTAAACACTATTTCCCATGCTTGTTCAATGAACCATAAACAATGAATGAACATGCACCTGTGGAATGGTCATTAAGACACTAACAGCTTACAGACGGTAGGCAATTAAGGTCACAGTTACGAAAATATAGGACACGAAAGAGGCCTTTCTACTGACTCTGAAAAACACCAAAAGAAAACTGCCTGGGGTCCCTGCTCATCTGCGTGAACGTGCCTTAGACATGCTGCAAGGAGGTATGAGGACTGCAGATGTGGCCAGGGCAATTCATTGCAATGTGAGAGCGATTTGGAGGTGGAGGGTCCGTCGTGGTCTGGTGATTTACACTATAACTGGTGCACCATCTATCTCAATGATAAACATTTTGTATCTCTCCTCTCCTCTCATCTCCAGCCTCTTGATCTCAGTCCTCCCTCCCATCCCTCACCCATTCGTCCCTGATTCCCCCTCTCTCTCTCACCCCACAACCCAGCGGAACCATCATCCTGTGGTACACATAGCTCCGTACCCCGTATCCCAGCCCTCCCATCCCTCAACTGTCTGTCCCCCACTTCCTTCTTTCTCTCACCCCACAACCCAGCCCTGCCCAGCGGGAGGCTCTGAAACAATGCTCACGCTCAGACCCCAATTTCTCCAGGTTCCAGGAAGGCCCCTGGCCCTAATCCTATTATTATAATATCATGTGATAGGGATTAACATTGGAAACCAAGGGGCTAGCAGGAAACCACAAGCCTACTGCCCTCGACAACGCACAGCCTCAATTAGACAAGCTAAAAAAGCGTAGCCGCACTCAAGCTGTGGGGGAACACACTAACTAATCCCTGTCATGATCCCACTACAAGTATCAGTTTGAGACTACTTTAACAAAAATAATGAACCGCCATGAGTCCACAGATCCATAGCTGCCACGTGTCAGTGTCTTCAGATTCCTTCAGGAAAGAGTTTTCAGAGCATTATGAGCATTATGCTAAATCGTTACTGCATTGGTTTCATTGAAATTGCAAACACTAATTTACAGAACCCGTAACAGAACTGATTGTTATTTAACCACAACATAAAGACAACTTTTTGGACAGAATCCCCCCACGGAAATAAAACCGAAACAACTACATCACCCAGCATACTCCAGACTAACTCACCACGACTCTTCCACATTTTCAGAGATATTTTCTTAGCCTTGGGCTTGATCTCTGTGGTTCCATCACCAGCAGGCTCCTGTATACTCTGTAGCGGGTTACTCTGAACAGGTGCAGTGGTGAAGACCTCCATCTGAGTCCCCACCTGGCCCACCTCTGTCCCTTCTGTGGTCCACAATACCTGGGTGGTTGTGGGGCTGGTGGTGAGGGGCTGTGTGGTCATCTCCTGTGCTTTCCCCAGGAAAGCACTCCACCACTGGCCATGAACAGGAGCCATGAGCAGCAGCAGACTGTAAAGACGCAGGAGAGCCATCCTGTCCTGATGCTCCAAGTACTGACTCAAAACTTCAACAAGATGTATGTTCTCAGCAGAACAGTTCAGCTCGTAGCCTCCCCTCTCTTCCCTGCTTCTATCTATGTTAACTCTCTCACTTTATGCTCTCTCTCTCTCTCTTTCTCTTTGTGTGTGTGTTTGTGAGCCACTCTCTCCTCTCGCTCGCTCTCTCTCTCTCCTCTCGCTCTCCCTTCCTGGTCCTCCTCTGCTCTGCTCAGTGTCTATCAGTGACCCTGCTCCAGACCCCCTCAGCACTATGCAGACTTAGGTATTTCACAGGCGGCGCAGCAGCTCTACTATACATCCAGCACAGCAGTAGCTCTACACTATGTCCGGCTCGCATCACAGTGGGTGTGTTAAGAGCATGTAAGCCACAGCCCTCTTGAGTAATGCTATCCCCCTCCGTATACCACTATCACCAACTCTACTACAGCTTACTGAACATGAAGGAACTGTCTATCACTGGTCTTTGCTTACAAAACAAATGGTGGTCAGTTGGAAGAATGTTCAATAATGGGCACTGCGACATTGGCTAGGCTCCTGGAAGAGATATTTCATGCTTATAAGGACATGGTGAGCACTGCACACATTTTTCAATCCCCCAGGGACAGAAATCAGGACTACAAGATCTCAAAAGTATTCTGTAAAAAAGGCACCACAAACAAACAAATAATTCAATTAAACATTAACGGCTTCTACAACATTTGGCATTTAACATATTACCTATCCTCAGTCAGTTGCATTCATGTCCATTAATAAACTCAATAGAAGTACAGGTGTAGAGGTACATCTCCACAGTTTTTTTAAATGATTGACAGAAATGCTCAACTAGGGCAAATAGTACAGGGCCAGGAATCTGCCAATCAGTGGCTGTCTGACTTTGAGGGGCCATGGGCACTGATTTGACATGGGAGAGTGTAAAGCTGGACTGTGACAAAAGAGGGGAGGAGAAACAAGGCACGGAGGAGAGGAGGTGGGTTTGTGCCAAGCCTGCACAGTTCAGTGATCAGAGGGGCTGGGCAGACAGGCAGGCAGGCATAGTGACAAAGAGAAGCCTCTTCTGCTACTCAGTACTCATGGCTCTGGTGTTGTGTGTTGAGGGGATGAGGATGGGGCCTAGGGACAGGTCCTGACAGCCCTGCCAGCAGTGCGCGCGCACACACACACACACACACACACACACACACACACACACACACACACACACACACACACACACACACACACACACACACACACACACACACACACACACACACACACACACACAGAGGAGGATGAGCCAATCATTTATATGTAACAGAGGAACACACTGTTCAGATATTGCGTCATTAACAGTAACGGTACCCATTAAAATGCACAGTAAGATTACCTATACACAATCATCCATTGAACACTAACTGTTACTGTGATGTGCATGTTTGGATATTTCAACCAGGACTTGGAATAGACAGTGCTTTATCATTTGACAGCAATCCACAGAGGTGCTATGGATGGACTCCATACTAAAGAGACTGGACACTGGTGCTACCGTGGTGCTAATGAGGGACTGGATGTTTGCTAAATGGACCAGATGATGGATTTACTGTAATGGAGAAAAGCAGAGAGGAAGAAAGGAAGCCATGGTTTGCCTGCCCCCTGGAGGTACTATTTTATGTAAGGGTGTTCTGGGGAGCCATGTTGCACCCCTCTCTAATTCCAGTCTTACCAAGGGGGACTAGGGGCCAGGGGGCAAGGAGGCCAGGGAAGGTAACCACTAACCTCAGTCTCACTTCAATGCCCCCACGACATCCATTAATTGGTTCATTGTCACGAGCCATCAGCTGAAGCATGTTGTGAATCTATTCACACAGAGATGAGACTGTAATTTTCCAAAGGGAAACAGCACACAAGCACACCTTTGACAATATAGTAATATAGTAATATAGTAACACCTGCAACTTCATCACATGTATAGAAGAGCTTTGGCCCAAAGTGATTTAAATGCCCATTGCAATGAACAATGAGGACTGATGTATTGCCTGCTCAACATTGCCTGCTCCCTTACGTTGTCACTACTTAAAGAACAGTTATATTGTTTGGCTTCCCTTATGCCCCTTTTCCTCTCCAACACCAAATTACTTGAAGCCACAGGGCTCTTCTTGCAGGCTCTATTTCTCTACGTTGGGAGCATTTCCAACCGTAGGTCGGGATTTTTCACCTGACTACATGTACATTGAACAACACCATAGCTGTGTTTTCTACGTTTTGTTATTTCTGTATAACAAAAAAAATCAACGACGATGTTGCCTCTTTTACAGTGGGGGTCAATAGGAAAGAATGTTGGTTTTCCCCAATTTGTGGGCGTGGTCAAGGGGAATTCCTTAATATTACATGAACACCAACTGGGACTGCCTATAGTTTACAGCACAGTCGTAAATTCAGTGTTTACGCTGAGAAGTCTAAAACAACTACACACACAGTGGTCCTCTAGCTCCACCATGTGGTCACATCTAGAATCACAGACAGAACTTTATTCCCTTAAGAAAACAGCCTTGTATACACAGTCTGCGTCCCTTGAATCCCACATGGCACCCTATTCCCTCTATAGTACACTACTTTTAACCAAAGCCCTGGTCAACTGTATGCACTACACAAGGAATAGGGTGGAATTTGGGATATAGATATACAACCCACAGCTAATCACAGCAGTCTCTGCCACTTTAGATTGACCAATGTGATGTCAGTAGGGGTCAGGTCTCACTAAAGAGAAGAGCCAAACTGACAGCCAACCTTGACAAGAGGTCAGTTCTCACTAATCATTAAGCAAAGCAAAGGAGGCTTCACGGGTGAAGAAAAACAGAGCATCGCCACATTAAATCACCATCACTGGGAAGCTCTCTCATCTAGAGCCCCTCAAATATTGTATCATTACTATGGGCAGCAGATCAAAAGCAGTCTGGTTTAATTGGGGTGATTTAGTCAGACTCTTGGGCCCACCGGCCTCTAGTTCAGTCTGGATTTATTGTGGTGATTTAGTCAGACACATGGGCCCACCAGCCTCTAGTTCAGTCTGTATTTATTGGGGTGATTTAGTCAGACACATGGGCCCACCGGCCTCTAGTTCAGTCTGGATTTATTGGGGTGATTTAGTCAGACACATGGGCCCACCAGCCTCTAGTTCAGTCTGGATTTATTGGGGTGATTTAGTCAGACACATGGGCCCACCAGCCTCTAGTTCAGTCTGTATTTATTGGGGTGATTTAGTCAGACACATGGGCCCACCGGCCTCTAGTTCAGTCTGGATTTATTGGGGTGATTTAGTCAGACACGTGGGCCCACCGGCCTCTAGTTCAGTCTGTATTTATTGGGGTGATTTAGTCAGACACGTGGGCCCACCGGCCTCTAGTTCAGTATGATCTCAGGCTCTTTCTCAACAAAAAAATTCGTCCCATCATGTAGCAAGACCAACATTCTGATGTTCTATTCTTCTTTGAATATTATGCCATCAGACTCTTTGGCCTGAATGCCAAGCGTCCGGTCCGGAGGAAACCTAGAACCATCCCTACAGTGAAGCATGGTGGTGGCAGCATCATGCTGTTGGGAATGTTTTCCAGCGGCAGGGACTGGGAGACTAGTCAGGATTGAGGGAAAGATGAAAGTACAGAGAGATCCTTGATGAAAACCTGCTCCAGAGCACTCAGGACCTCAGACTGGGGCAGAGGTTCACCTTCCATCAGGACAACGACCCTAAGCACACAGCCAAGACAACGCATGAGTGGCTTCGGGACAAGATTGAATCGTACTACACCGGCTCCGTTGCTCGTCGGATGTGGCAGGGTTTGCAAAGTATTACAGACTACAAAGGGAAGCGCAGCTGAATAAAGTAACAAAATGTGGAAAAAGTCAATGGGTCTGAATACTTTCCGAATGCACTGTCCTACATTCAGTTCAGCCTAAATTTTATCTGTGGGCTGGCCAATATCTTTAATAAAACTACATCAAATCTCAACGGCATAAAACTGCCACATGACATTCAAATAAAAGGGCGTTACTATGGACAAAATGCCAACTTGACATAAAAAAGCATAAAACATTCCTTTGAATTTACAGTTGGACCAATCCACTTTGAGGACAGAGTATGTAGGATGTCCATACGGTAGCCAATGAATTTATTGTGTCAGAGGAACATAAAATCCCAATCCCTGTCTAGATATAAGAGCTAGGGGTGGAGACCAGTGGAGAGGTAGACAGTGTGTGACTGTTCTCCACTCTCAGACAGGTAATAATAAAACATTTCACCTTTATTCTCTCCCTCCACACATAGATAAATCAGTTCCCTCGCCTCCTAGCGATCCAACTCAATGCAGCCTCGATTGCAGGTATGTTTGCTAGGTAAACAGCAATAGTAAAAAATCCCCAAATCCTAGATGCCAAAATCCTGCCCTTGAGCAAGGCGCTTAACCCCTACAACAACTCCTAGTGCGGCAGTTCACCTCGCCAAAACCTATGTATGTGGGGTTGGATTAAAAGTGGAAGTAGAGCGATTTACATGGTTAACTGCCTTGCTCAAGGGTACATCGGCAGATTTCCCCCCCCCAGTCGGTTCAGGGATTCGAAACCAGCAACCTTTCAGTTACTGGCCCAATGCTCTGTTGCACTAGGCTACCTACCACCCCATGTGTGTAAACCAGTCCTAGGGGGTTTTGACATAGGCTTTGTTTATGATTAGGTAGGACTAAGGCCTGCCCATCCTTATTGTGATGCAGACTGCCTCCCTTCAGGGAAGGTGAAATCCAGAGAATGTAAAGAATGCTAGAGCTGAAGACACCTCCTGTCTCCCCAACCAACACCCAGCTAAAGACACAGTGACCACCTGCAGGTCAGAGCTGAAAAGGGGGGGAGAAGAGAGTGAATGCATTTTCAATCAATTATTTTAGAACTAGGGAGCTCCTCTATTGTCACTCAGGGATCAATCACAGTTAACCTGGGCTGGGAAGAGAGGAGGGGTCCCAGGAGACAGACTAAGTATGGTGGGAAAAGCCCCAAAACAGAGAGAAGATAGAGCCTGTGAGTGGGTGTGTTGTTACCTAACCTGGGGGTGGCCAGAAAGCTGACCTCACAATAAGAATGCCTGTTCTAGAATGTCCTCAGAGAAAGAATGAAAAGCCAAAAAGCCAACAAAGGATTATTAAGGCACAGCAATATCTGACCCTTGTGAGACATCAACCTATGAGGTTGAGATACAAAACTGTATTTCCAAAATACTCTTCATCACCTAAGCCTGGGTGGTGACCCTGCCATTTTGTGTAAACCACAGAGTGCAGATTGAGTGTGTAGCAATAGACTAAACCTGATGTTGATGTTACTGACTGACAATCAATGTCCTTGGGTGAGTATGTTCACTAATCGAACAGCTTACTTACAGGTCTTCAGTTGACAGTGGGTAACGTATACAGAAAAGTACTTTGCACTTCGGCTTAACGACTGTCACAACTGTGAAGAGCAGTAACGTGGCTCAGCAGCAAATGATAAAATATCCTAAAGGCGCCTTGTTTTTGAGGATATGCCTCTATGCCATGAATCCAGAGTTTGGCTTTGGCTCTAGATATCCTTGAGTGAACTTAGTGGATAAAGTGACACAGCTCTCCACAGAGTGAGTACAGAGAGGGTCTCTTTCGACCAAAGTGGTTGTGATGTTCAGGGCAGGCCGTCCAGCCAATTCTATTAGCGTTAAAGAAAGTCATGAGAGGAGAATTACCCAGCCTCAGACATTCTCCTCTCCTCAGATACAGACAGTGGCCTAAAGCGTGTGGCTGTGTGCTGTGACAGCCATGTAGGCCTGCAGCCATTGGTAATTGAGTAAAGAAGATACACAGTGTCTGGCATTGGCTGATTGAGTGGAATGACTTGTATTAAATGCATTACAGTGAGGTCAATAATATAAACCTATGTTAAATGCAAGTTATTTTGGAAGTTATCAGAGCACATAACACATGAACACCTCCAACTCAATCGTCAAGTTTGCAGATAACGCTACAGTGGTAGGCTTGATTACCAACAACGACTAGACAGCTTACGGGGAGGAGGTGAGGGCCCTCGGAGTGTGGTGTCAGGAAAATAACCTCTCACTCAACGTCAACAAAATGAAAGAGATGATCGTGGACTTCAGGAAACAGCAGAGGGAGCAGCCCCCTATCCACATCGACGGGACAGTAGTGGAGAAGGTGGAACGTTTTAAGTTCCTCTGCATACACATCACGGACAAACTGAAATGGTCCACCCACACAGACAGCGTGGTGAAGAAGGTGCAACAACCTCAAGAGGCTGAAGAAATGGGGCTTGTCACCGAAAACACTCACAAACCTTTACAGATGCACAATCGAGAGCATCCTGTCCTGCTGTATCACCGCCTGGTACGGTAACTGCTCTGCCCACAACCATAAGGCTCTCCAGAGGGTAGTGCGGTCTGCACAACGCATCACCGGGGGCAAACTACCTGCCCTCCAGGGCACCTACAGCACCCGATGTCACAGGAAGGCCATAAAGATCATCAAGAAGAACAACCACCCGAGCCACTGCCTGTTCACCCCGATATCATCCAGAAGGTGAGGTCAGTACAGGTGCATCAAAGCTGGGACTGAGAGACTAAAAAACAGCTTATATCTCAAGACCATCAGACTGTTAAACAGCCACCACTAATATTGAGTGGCTGCTGCCAACACACTGACTCAACTACAGCCACTTTAATAATTAAAAATGAGATGTAATAAATGCTTCACTGGTCACTTTAAACAATGCCACTTTATATAATGTTTACATACTCTACATTATTCATCTCATATGTACAGTGCCTTGCGAAAGTATTCGGCCCCCTTGAACTTTGCGACCTTTTGCCACATTTCAGGCTTCAAACATAAAGATATAAAACTGTATTTTTTTGTGAAAAATCAACAACAAGTGGGACACAATCATGAAGTGGAACGACATTTATTGGATATTTCAAACTTTTTTAACAAATCAAAAACTGAAAAATTGGGCGTGCAAAATTATTCAGCCCCTTTACTTTCAGTGCAGCAAACTCTCTCCAGAAGTTCAGTGAGGATCTCTGAATGATCCAATGTTGACCTAAATGACTAATGATGATAAATACAATCCACCTGTGCGTAATCAAGTCTCCGTATAAATGCACCTGCACTGTGATAGTCTGAGGTCCGTTAAAAGCGCAGAGAGCATCATGAAGAACAAGGAACACACCAGGCAGGTCCGAGATACTGTTGTGAAGAAGTTTAAAGCCGGATTTGGATACAAAAATATTTCCCAAGCTTTAAACATCCCAAGGAGCACTGTGCAAGCGATAATATTGAAATGGAAGGAGTATCAGACCACTGCAAATCTACCAAGACCTGGCTGTCCCTCTAAACTTTCAGCTCATACAAGGAGAAGACTGATCAGTGATGCAGCCAAGAGGCCCATGATCACTCTGGATGAACTGCAGAGATCTACAGCTGAGGTGGGAGACTCTGTCCATAGGACAACAATCAGTCGTATATTGCACAAATCTGGCCTGTATGGAAGAGTGACAAGAAGAAAGCCATTTCTTAAAGATATCCATAAAAAGTATCGTTTAAAGTTTGCCATAAGCCACCTGGGAGACACACCAAACATGTGGAAGAAGGTGCTCTGGTCAGATGAAACCAAAATTGAACTTTTTGGCAACAATGCAAACCATTATGTTTGGCGTAAAAGCAACACAGCACATCACCCTGAACACACCATCCCCATTGTCAAACATGGTGGTGGCAGCATCATGGTTTGGGCCTGCTTTTCTTCAGCAGGGACAGGGAAGATGGTTAAAATTGATGGGAAGATGGATGGAGCCAAATACAGGACCATTCTGGAAGAAAACCTGATGGAGTCTGCAAAAGACCTGAGACTGGGACGGAGATTTGTCTTCCAACAAGACAATGATCCAAAACATAAAGCAAAATCTACAACGGAATGGTTCAAAAATAAACATATCCAGGTGTTAGAATGGCCAAGTCAAAGTCCAGACCTGAATCCAATCGAGAATCTGTGGAAAGAACTGAAAACTGCTGTTCATAAATGCTCTCCATCCAACCTCACTGAGCTTGAGCTGTTTTGCAAGGAGGAATGGGAAAAAATTTCAGTCTCTCGATGTGCAAAACTGAGACATACCCCAAGCGACTTACAGCTGTAATCGCAGCAAAAGGTGGCGCTACAAAGTATTAACTTAAGGGGGCTGAATAATTTTGCACGCCCAATTTTTCAGTTTTTGATTTGTTAAAAAAGTTTAAAATATCCAATAAATGTCGTTCCACTTCATGATTGTGTCCCACTTGTTGTTGATTCTTCACAAAAAAATACAGTTTTATATCTTTATGTTTGAAGCCTGAAATGTGGCAAAAGGTCGCAAAGTTCAAGGGGGCCGAATACTTTCGCAAGGCACTGTATATACTGTACTCTATACCATCTACTGCATCTTGCCATTCGGCCATCGCTCATCCATATATTTATATGTACATATTCTTATTCATTCCTTTACACTTGTGTGTATAAGGTAGTTGTTGTGAAATTGTTACATTACTTGCTAGATATTACTACACGGTCGGAACTCGAAGCACAAGCATTTCGCTACACTCGCATTAACATCTGCTAACCATGTGTATGTGACCACTAAAATGTGATATTGATCAGGAATCCTTCAGTTGTACGATGTGTACACTAATGTCCACAGATTGAATAATACAAGGCATGAAACATTCCAGCGACGTTTTAGTATTAACTTCAATTAACTCTTGAATGTCAAAGTCTCTTTCAACAGCTGTGTGTCCTCTGACAATACTGAGCCTGGCAGGCGGGGCTAAACCTTGGTCAATCTTGACATCTGGCCCACTGAAATACAGTAGACCTCAGTTTTGTATTGTTTCAAGTGTCCCCTGACCTTACCCTAACCCCCACCCTTATCCCCGCCCTCACCCCAAGCCCACCATCGCCTAAAGACAAGCGTAGTAGGGGACAGAGGAGGGCCATGTGCTCATTGATGTGGTTTTTCCATTGGGTAATGCGTGCCCCTGATAATTGGGAGAGCTGAATAGGCGAGTCAATGTGGTAAGTCCTATAGACAAGTGGTCTCTCATGGTTGATCTACCCTTTATGAGCTCATTTGGTCCCTGGTGGCCTTGTAGGTTCACTCCCATTGTCAATTGTGTCATTGTTTGAACTAGCTCAAACGCCCCCCAAATATGTGGGATTTTACACGGGTTTGAATGGGAGAATTCTATTGAATCTCCAATCAACACATTGTATTATATGAATAGGTTTCTTGTCTATGGACATTTGTGAAGGTTGGCTAGGAGACACTTCTGTGGCCAGTCCTCTTGTTGGCCCAGCTGTAGGCCACTACCTAAACACAACTTCTCAGCCTGAAAAATCTTGAAACTTCTAATCTCTTGAGCACAAGTGTAAATCCTCAGATCCCATTCTCACTGGAGTGAGATGTCAGGTTCTAGTAGCTGACATTTTCTTGGTTTCAGGATGTTCACAGAGTACTGTTAGTACTGACATTCTGAAATGTTTCATGCCACTTTCAACTGTAAATAGTGCCACTTTCAACTGTAAATAGTGCCACTTTCAACTGTAAATAGTGCCACTTTCAACTGTAAATAGTGCCACTTTCAACTGTAAATAGTGCCACTTTCAACTGTAAATAGTGCCACTTTCAACTGTAAATAGTGCCACTTTCAACTGTAAATAGTGCCACTTTCAACTGTAAATAGTGCCACTTTCAACTGTAAATAGTGCCACTTTCAACTGTAAATAGTGCCACTTTCTGGTCTTCCGAGCATAACATCAAATCGTGGCATTCTTAAACACAGACAAAAATAGACACATTAGACCACAACTTTTATGAGGACCACCCTCTCATTTTCTGATTTCCTGTCTACAATCTGAGTGATTGCATTTAAATGCCCCCCAGTCCTATTCATCTCTTAAACACCTCTACATCATGTTTCAGTTGAGAATAGTTCATTCATGGCCATGTCTTCCTGTGCTTGGGTGTAACTATTTACATTTGGGCTACCACAGGCTGTATAGAGAGGCTGGGCTGACCTGAACACAGGTCTACAGTACAGTAGCACTACAAGGGCTAACACGGCCATATTTCATTTCGTGCCCTCATTGGAAGCAATAACAAACGGAGCTCAGGGTCAGCCTTAAGGGCACACCTTTAAAGATCAGTGTAATTAACATGAACATTTTCTGAAACATCACCTGTCTTGCTGGGTAATGAGCATCAGGTTAGTTTATTTACCTAATTCTAAATGGATACCTTCTAACCTGGGGTAAAGGTGAGTGGGAGGTCAGGCCAGCTAAAGTACTACATTACCATTAATGCAATAAATAGTTTAAGAACTAGATTCCTAATAACATCTGGGAGTACAGTACAATTCACTAGGGACGTTTCTGCTGCAGCGCTGTTCCCACAATTAGTAGGAATGGCTGAGCAGAGAGACCTGTTGAGATGCATTGTGTGGTCTGCCACTCATGCTTATTTGGGTCAGACAGAGGAGGGCCTGCGCCGGCTCTCTGGGTCTGCCAACACAACAGGACAGAAGATTTAGCAGTGTATCAGGGTTCAGACAAGCAAGCCCTTTCCAAAAACAAAAAGTACACAAATGCATGCGTACACACACAGACACACACACACACATACTTTGGCAGGTAAAAAGAACACAATGCCTCTGGGTCTGGTTTTGTCTTTCAGTCCGCTCTATAAAGACTATTTAGCCATTTCACTGACTCACTCAACCTATCGGAAATCATACAGCACTGGTGGCATCACGTCCTAACAGAATGTGGCAACATTATGTCCACACAGGAAAACAGTCCAGTAAAACAAACCTCTTTAGATTATTGTTCAGACTGAGACAGATTTGTTACAGTGACTGAGCAGTGATTCAGCACCAGCAGAGTTCATTCATAAATCTCCCTTTGTGGGGAGTGAAACAGGTCAAATGTACAGGAGTAAAAGAGGTCAAATGTACAAGTGAGATAACTTAGTAACGTGCCCTCAAACTATGAACTGTCACTGTGATCATCACTGTCTAGTGTCGACTGGTATCTCAATGATTTGTAGCCCCACAGTCACACTCTCCTCTAATTATGGTCTCACAGGAGAAGACTGGATTCATTTGGTGTAAATATACCCATATGCCAGCAGCATTTATGATCTTACAAGTTTATTTTGAGCTCATGTTCACCTCTAACTAGCCTCTGTAGAGTCCCCAACAACCGGATGTTCAAGTTTTCAGGGGAAATGGAAAGAGAGCCTCTGACACGACTTCTGCTTTTTAACATTAACCAGGTGACATCTTAACTCCTGCTCCTGGATTGGTTGAACAGTGCAGAAGAGAACCTCCCCTGACAGTTTTTCATTTATTTTACACATGCTACGTTTCGTTAACCTCTACCTAACATCGAGAACAGTGTAGAGTTTGAACACACCTGGGATGTTAAATGTGTCACCTGGTCTAGTTCATTCAATGGTTCTCATGAGACAGCACTTTGATGAGGTGGTGAGATGCTGCTATAATCTAACAATAGGTGATCTATGCAGCACAAACACAAACCC